>NC_138893.1:77075953-77497896 GCF_965194825.1 Balaenoptera physalus
TATGATTAGCTCTGTGTATATCTGCCTACTCTGCTGGATTGTGAATTTCTGGGAGTTCAGACTTATCCCCAGCACCTAGCATACTGTTTGGCAAACAGTACTCAACACATATTTAAATGAATTAAAAATGAATGGTAAATTAATTGATCAGTTTACTTTTCAAGGGTTTAACCCACCAGTGCTTGGTTAAATATGTATTTGGACTGAATGCCAAACCCAGGTAATGATTTTCAGACATATTTTTCTTGTTATCACTGCTTCTAGTTTCTGAGATTTCTGAGGACTGGTTTAAGTATGGAGGATTTTTCAGAGGAGAGAGAGAACGGTAAAACAGGTATAATTACCAGACAAATCACTTCTTCTTTTAAGTTCTTGTATTTAGAGAAAATGATAGTGCATACAAAGAAACGTAAATTTTTGCAACTGCCTTCTTATTGATAACCTTGGAGAAAGTCAGCCCTACCTCTAGAGTTGCACTGTCCCATGTGGTATCTCCAGCCACATGTGGCTCTTCAAATTTCAATTTAGATTACTTAAAACTATATAAAATGAAAAATTCAGTTTCTTAGTAGCACTAGCCACATTTCAAATGCTCGATAGCCATGTATGGTTAGTGTTTACCATATTGAACAGTGCAGACAGAGAACATTTCTGTCATCATCACAGACAGTTCTACTAGACAGCAATGATCTATAAGATTGCCCAAACTACTGAAAGAGCCGTCTTTGTAAATGCAGCATGTTTATGTCACTCTCATGCCTAAATCTTTTAGTGTCCAATATCAAATTCAAAAGCCTTATTATATATCCCTACCCTCATGAACTGCCTTTCCTGATGATCTCTCCAGCTTCATGGCCTGTTGTAGTCCGACAATCACCCTGTGTGCTAGAGGAAATGGTGTTCTTACAAGTTGGTAAATTAGCGGAGCTCTAATCACCTATATCTACCTTTTGCCTGGAATTCCTGCCCATGTGCCTAATTCCCGTGACTTTTCCAGGCATAATAACATGAAACCTTCCTTGACTCTGTCCATTGGTAATACCCTTATCGGTATTGCTGAATTTTCAGGTACAGTTTTCCCTGAACAGTAACAGTATGCCCTTTACCTCTATCATATGGTAAATATGGTTGATAAAGCATAATGATTATTCCTATAGAATGAACTCATCAATGTTAGATACAACGTCCTCTTACCATCCATCTTCAGCCTCCAAAATGGGTATAACACATAAATAATTCCTAAATTTGACAATAGTTTGAATCAGATATCTCTACATGATGACTCTACACTCTCTGGCTACACTCTTCTCTGATTTACAAATTTATGCTCTTAACATATCTTTATAAAAATAAAAACAAAGCATTTATTTTTTAGCTTAGTTATCCACTTATTTAATTTATTGATTTAAGTAGATTTCTGTTTTGCCTCTACCAAGATTATGGTTACATATGTTCAGAGATGCTTTTTTGAACGCAAAGAATAACACAGGAAGTTAAAGAAATGTATCATGAGATGCAATATTCAGAGAAATTGGAGAATGTATTATATTGTCAACATTTAGCTATTATAATCAAATTTAATCATCAAAGCTGCCTTGGAGTCTTTAGTATTTTAGCATTAATTTCAAAATAATTTATTCTATTATTACACTGACTTTCATACTAATGTAAATGAGCTTAATAAGATGAAACTCAAATGTAATGTTAAAACAGAAACATAATAGAAATTGTAACCCAAATGAGAACACTCCAAAGCAAAGAGGCTTTTTGGCTGGCTTCTGTGGAGGAATTTTCATTTCCTTTAATCCATATCACAGCCGTCTTGTCACATCACCAAAAGGGGAGATAAAAATTCTAATGAAATCTTTTTGCATTTAAATGATAACTTGTGTTCTGTGTTCATTTGCCTTTGAAATTGACTGAAATTGTTCTGAAAACATGTGCATTCTAGGGTTAAAAGTACAATTGTGAGCCTGACTTGATCACACACATACCTGCTCCCTCCCCTATATAGCCTTCATTCCACAGAGATTTTTCTGACTCTTCATCCTTATTTCTCAATTGAAGAGAAAATGATCTTCGTTTAATTTTAATTTTTAGACATTATAAGTAGTTCTCAATTAGTCTTTGTCATTAAGTTTAATCTGCATTGATTACCTGGGAAATAATGACAAAATTAAATGTGCCTGTTTAACTCTTGAATCCTGGATAAATATTTATTGATGTTACTTCATTCTAATTAAAAGTGGTGAGAATATAAAACTACACCTTGAATCCAAGGGTATGCAGTGTGCACATCGAAAGTGGATTAGTCTTTGGGACTTCAGTCTCTCTGTTGTTCATCACTGTGCAAATTTCTAACAATTAGTTCATATGAACTGGGGTTAAAACTCTGGTGTAAAATATTAAATATATGAACTGTGATGTTTTGGTACCCTGAAAATATATGAAGATAATATCATGACTATTAATAAATATATGATAATAGAGTACATTATTTCTCAGGTCAGGCTAATGGAAATACATTTTAAGACTAATAAGTAAACAACCAAACTAAAAGAGAAAGTGAGTGATAGAACACATACATGACACAACACCTTTTATCCATTTTACTATTTGTGTCATTCTTTTATTCTGTGTGTGCATACACACACACACACACACACACCTGTACAACCACCATGCCCCCCTGGACACTGAGTCATTTTGTAGGTCACCCTACCAAGTGTGAGACAATAAAAAAAAATTGTTCTAGTCCTAATACCACTGGTTCCATGACAGGACCCAGTCACTTCTGTGTTCAAAGTGCTGATATCCGCAGAATTGCCTTTTATCCTTGTCATACCCTTTCTTCCATGGTATACATGTGTCTTTCCTCCTGTCTCTGTAATCATCACTCCAGAGGCTATGCTTGTAGATGAGCTTCCTTATATATATGCTCAATTACAATTCTTTCTAAGGTAGGATTCCAAGAATTACAATAATCTGTGCATGCTTATAACATCCAGATCATCCAGGATACAGCTTTAAAAGCACAACTGGTTTGTAGTTACCATTTGCTATAACATGGAGTAGCTGCTCTTCTTTTACTGGAATTGTCTGTTTTGTCCTCCTAGGTAGGCTGTAATTAAGGTCCTTGAATACAAAAGGTTTGTAGCAAGAATCTATACTACTGCAATTGCTTCTGACTGCAGTATCTCCAACAATAAGTTGGCTGTTTCACAAAAGTCCCACTTGGAATCTTATAGTTAGAAACTGTCTATGTAAGTCATATTAAACTACTTTTTTTGGAAAAGAAAATAGAATTCTTTGTATTAAGATTGGTTTTTGATGTGGACACCACACCTAATTAAGCACCATTCCTATAATCTGTGGCTATTTATTCTATATGGGTCATGGGTCACTTTGCACTAAATGTCATTAAAATAGTTTGCTAAGACAGAGTGCAGAGTGTTGAAAAATTTTATGTCTGAAATCAGATTACTGGATTTGAGTCCCAATTCCACCTCTTCCAAACTGTGAGACCTATATCACAGATTCCTGGATTTTTATCAGTTTCCTTAGGTAACAGGGGGTAATAATAGCACCTCCCACAGAAAACTGTGAGGATTAAATGAAATAATTCATAAAAATACTTAACAGAGTGCCTGACATAGAGTTAGCTTTCTATAAATGTTATTTATGATAATTTTGGAGAAGTGAAAAGGAGATTTCTAAGTACAAAACCTATCTACTATAATCATGGATTTAGCAAACTGATTACATAAATGGAATTTTGCAAATGTAATTAAGTATTTATGTTAATTTGAATCAAACATATCTTATTACTCATTGCATTCCCATTACTGGCATAGTGCATTGCATTGTACATAGTAGGTATGGAATAATTTTTCTTATCTGACAGACAGATGAATGATTTGATGGATGAATAAAAACATTACATGAGCATGTAGTTGAAACTGTAATATAAATGGGTAAGACTCTAATAGTTTTAAAAATATTATTTTATGCATTAATCATATAAAACTAACCATTCTTCTTTCTAAATATTTATTACATTAAAATGAAATGAAATACTGTTAGTCTGAAATCTCTGGACAGCATTGGTCAGACAAGGTCCACTGTGCTCAAACGCTTTGGCCTAAAATGGCTCCAGTTAGAATCTTCTTGTCTTATCCTGTCTCCCTACACATGCCTTCTCGGCTGATTTGTACCATCAGAGAGAAATTGGGCTCTGAAGCATCCCAGTCGACAGGGTAAGGAGAAAAAAGAAGAGAATGTGGTGTAAAGTAAATATGTTGTTTATTTAGCATTTCTTCCTTGGAGGGACCACCTCTTTCCAAATCCATAGTCCTGGTAAAGCTATGAATACTATCCTGACCTCTGGCAGCCCAACTAAAAGGTAGACAGTAACTCTCATCTGGACAGCCAGAGCCCTTCACAAGGCATTTCTGAGAGTGCTAGTGGGAAAGACTATTTCCTGCTTTGGGGACATAAGGCTGACAGGATGCGAATTTGGGGCTGCCAGAGCCAACTTCCCTGACGACATGGAGGAAGCCCATATGTCTTAGGAAAGAATCAGGTCAGCCTTCAGAAAGAAATAGATCCAAGAAATTGAGAAAAAGAGAGAAACTTAGTAACTTTATTTGAAACCTTGAATGAAACTGTGTTTGAAACCATTTCCTACACCTCCTCCAGGAGCTTCCCACTTAGCTGAAGCCAATACACTCTCTTTTTTAACTCAAGTTTATTTGAGTTATATTTTTGTCACTTTTCTACAGGAAGTGTCCTGATTAATTTAACTAGGGAGAAACATTAAGATAACTTTGATTTTAATTATTCCCTAGTGTACAAGAAAAGGGAAGGAAAAATTAAAAGGGAAGCCATGCTCTAGAACCAAGACATTTTCTTCCTTCAGTTAATCATACATTTATTGAGTGCTTAATATGTGCTAGGCATTTTTTTCTTAGGTGAGATTAGTTGCTTAGGTGAGATCCATATACAAAACAGGCAGATATTCTTGCTCTTGTAAAACTTACATTCTAGCAGGGAGAGGCAGAAAATAGTAAAACATAATAAATAACTATATTATTCGTAAATGTCATTTATTTGAAGGTCATATTTCCAGCAAAATGTGAAGTGGTATGGAAAAATAAGGTATAACAGGGTAAGTGTGGGTGTATTGGGGAGACTAAGGTAGGAATTTTGTATAGGGCGATCAGAGTAGGCCTATTGGAGAAGATGGGCATTGAGCAAACCTTTGAAGGAAGTGGAGGGGAAGAGCCTTCTAGCTGTAGGGGACAGCCACTGCAAGGGCCCAAGTTGAAAGCATACCTGAAATATTCGAAGGTGACTCTAACAAATCAGCACAGAGGAGAATAGAGGAGAAGATGCTAGAGGTGATGTAGAATCCTCTCCCAGAAGCTTTGGTGGGCCATTTTAGTTTTATTCTAAATGGAATGAGGAATAACTGAGAATTTTGAATAGAAGAGTGACATCATATGACCTCCAATTTAAAAGTATATTCTGCTGCTCTATTGAGGTTAGACCTTGGAATGTCAAGGGCAAAGACAGAAGGAGGGAGACAGGAAGATATTGCAGTGATACAGATGTTGGTTACTTGTCCAGAGTGGACAACAGTGAAGGTAATGCAGGATCACTAATTAACATGTATATTTGGATTGAAGAGCTTCCGTTATTTCCTTTCACATTTGGCATGGAGTGTGAAAGAAAGAGAGGAGATAAGGGAAATGTCAAGATTTCTGCTGGTATGGAGAGGCTTCAGAAGGAGTCTTTGGGGAAAGTTAAAGAGTTTAATTTAGGGCATGTTCTGTTTGAGACGTCCAAGAGATTCATAAGTGGAGATTTTTAATAGGCATTTAAAATATATGTCTGTAGTTGAGGAGTGAGATCTGATCTGGAAACATAATAATGGGAATTGTTGACTCACAGATAGGTTTTAAGTCATAAGACCAGCCAAGATCGCCAAGAAAATATCATTGTTGGGTAAATGAAGAGGACCAGGGATTGGACCTTGGGGAATTTTACATAAAGAGTTAAAGTAGAAGAGGCTGGCCTAGAAAAGGAAAATGAAATATGACCGGTGAGTTAAGAAAAAATACAAAAAAGGGCACAGTATCTGAGAAAGCTTGGGGAGAAAGTGTACTAAGGAGAAGAAAAGAATGAATGAAGTCAAAAATTAATGAAGAAGAATCAAGTAGATTAGGAACTGAGAATTGAGCATTAGAATTAATAATGCAAGTTGTCATCTGGTGACCTTGACAAAGTATTTTTATGGTGCGTGGGAATGGGAATGGCAAAAGCATGATCAGAGTAGATGTAGCAAGAACGAGAGGAGAGGACTTTGAAACAATGAGCATAGACAACGGATTCAAGAAGTTTCCTGCAAGGGGAGCAAAAACATGGAGTGGTAGCTGGTAAGTCAAGTGAGACTTTTTTTTTTTTTTTGGCTTTTATTTTTCTTTCCTTGTAAGATTGGAGAGAATAACAGATTGTTTTTTTTCTGACGGGAATGACTTAACAGAAGGAAGAACAACTGATGATGTAAGTGAGAAAGGAGAAAGAGAAGTGCTGAAGTGGTTTCCTTGAGTATGTGAGACATAGGATGGGTCCTAATACAAACGTTAAACAATTGACTTTATAAAGGAACATGGGTGGTTAATTTATGGTAGCAGGTGAGAATGCAGAGTATGTGGATATATGGATATAGATGTTAGTAAGTAGGTAGATTTGGGGATGGGGGTCTACAGAAGACTCAGTATTCTCATTGAATTAGGTACAAGGTTATCAACTGGGAGGGAGAATGTGGGAGGAGGTATTGGGGGTTTCTGTGAGAGCGGAAGATATGAGAAAGTCACCTAAGCAAGAAAAGAGAAAATGGGTAGGCTAAGCAGAGTACAGGCACTTGGCAGCGTTAAGGGTCGATTTGAGATTCACAGCCATGCCTTCAAAGAGAGGTGATTAATAAGGTTTTGTGCATTGTTCCAACTACCTTCAACTTTATGAACGCAGGCACGGAGTAGAAAGATTTGGGTTAATCAGCATTATAGTTTTACCAAATGAATACTGCAAAGAAGGGAAAAGCGGGGAAGTGTGTATATGCAATATAGTAATCATACTTGACCATGCACCATATCTAGGAAAGGAGGAAGCAAAGGATGTAAAAGGGACAGTTAAATTTTATAGGATCAATGAGTTTCAGGACCTACTAGGGTTAAGGATAGTTGTAAGCCATTGTGCTAGAGTTAGTTAGCTGGAAAAAGAAAAAAGGTACTTGCTGAAAGTACTCAGAGTACAACACAGATTATGGATGGGCAACTGGTATTGTAATGATAAGATCTAACATGTATGACCAAGGGGATGCATGAATGAGGTGTGAGGACAGAGGATCATCGGAGGAGAGGTTGTTGAGGAAGTGGCAGGTGAAGGTACTGAAAGCATCATCTATTGTACATGTACATTGTAATTCCAAACAAGGCAGAAGTGATATTAGTGAAAAATGGCAATAAGCAAGATACTGAAGTCATTGAGACATGAGGGGGAAATGGGTATTCTAAAAGAGGAGAATAAAACAATTCCAAGGGACCCCAAACTCCATCGGGACCATTCTGAGAGGAATGCTCTATCATAGAACAATGATTTATGAGCTATATTAAAGAAGAATTACTTAATGACATTATATCTGAGTCTCAGTGTCAGTGTGAATTCTTGATTTAAGATGAATTTAAGAAATATGGGAAAATTTGGTTATTTGTGCATAATTGGCCTTAATGCATCTTGGACCCAAAACCTCCGCCTAGATTTCAGGAATCGCTATGTGGTTTGTAAGGGAGCTGGTGATCTTCTGTGTCAGGTTTAAGAACTGAATTGTTTTACATACTGATGGCTAATGAGGAAAAGAAAACAGCCAACATTTGTCCATTAGGATTTCTTTTCTTCCTTTTATTTTATTTTTTCTGTTTGAGAGGATGCTGCAGAGTATCTCTGAAGTCTTACGTAATTCATCAGTAGCTGATGAAGAGGGTAGTTGGGGATATGGACTATTTGGTCCAATTAGCTAATTTAGATGATATAATTTATAACATAAATAAATAATAGTCAGCTACAAAACAGATGTGTACTCAACTGAAACTCTGTTTTTCTAACAGAATTTAATTTTCTTCATAAGCTCTCATGTCCACTTGGCAGGGAAAACTTTAATTTCAACACCTTCAGGAATACTCAGTCTGATTCAGCAGGGTTTTTTTTTTTTTTTTAGTCAAATTAAGCACTTTTTTCTGATTTACTGTCTAATTCTACATTACCACATCAGTACTGCCTCTTCCCTTCCCTCAGGGTTTCCTAACATCCATGCAGAAATACATGTCACTATGAAGGTGTTGGAAGAGAACAAGGCCTATGTATGGTCTTGGGCATTGGTGGCAACTGATTCAGGTTTTTGGGATGACTTAAGGGAATGAGTGGCTGAGATAAGTGGAATGACAAGATCATTTGAGGAAGGCATTTCAAGGTACTGGAAAACTAGGATACTGTAAGAATCCTCTACATGTATGTTGAAATAGCAAAGAATTAATATTAGAGGTAACATTAGAAAAAATTATCATAGGCAGTATGTGTAGCTAACTTGGTTATCTGGAACTCCTGTAACTTTCTGGCACATAGATGGTTCTACAGAAGTTTGTGAATCTTCACTGTTACTCCAGGAAAGAGGACTGTTTCACAGAGACAATATTTTTTCTTTTTTAACATCTTTATTGGAGTCTAATTGCTTTACAATGTTGTGTTAGTTTCTGCTGTATAACAAAGTGAATCAGCTGTATGTATACATATATCCCCATATCCCCTACCTCTTGTGTCTTCCTCCCACCCTCCCTATCCCACCCCTCTAGGTGGTCACAAAGAACTGAGCTGGTCTCCCTGTGCTATGCAGCTGCTTCCCACTAGCTGTCTGTTTTACATTTGGCAGCAGCACTAATTTTTGATTGGGTTCAGTAATAGAGGTACTGAGAAAACTGTCCAATCAGTTTCACCTTCAGACCACTGACATTATCTCCAAAAAGAGGACTGGCCATTTAGAGGTACATAGAGTGTATTTATGATGGAATATGGCCTGCTATGAATCTTGTTCAGCTCCCAAAGACTGTGACCATGGGACCCATGAATTAATCAACAACAATCCTTTAGCAGATTCTCTTGTGCTGGTTGTATTTTGGTCAAGAAGTTATAACTAGGACAGATGTAAAGAGTAAGAAATGTTTAAATTATCAGAAATTTAAAATTTTATGGCTACATTTATTATCTCTAAATACCCACATAATTTTAAATGGTTTTGTTGAACCTACCAAGAACTTTCAACTCAGACAGAGGAGAGAGTGGAGATGATATTTGGTATTCCTGGTCCGTGACATTAGAAAATCCAGCATTTCTTTCACTACCTTGCTCATAGTGAGTGAAAGGATAGGGATCCCAGTTGCCCATTTTTCCTGCTTTTGGGTAGATGAAAAAGTGATTAGGACAGGTAGTGCTAATTAGTACTCACTTTCCATTCTCCTTCCTTTGTAATAAAATTCTCAGTAGAACATGGCCACCCAACTAAAGACTTTATTCCCTTTATTGCTTGATATTGTGTGTGGCTCTTCAGCTAAGTTTCAACCAATAGAATGTGAGCATGTGTAATGAGTACCATTTCTGAGTCCTGCCCTTAAAGAGAATAGGCATGAATTCCTTGGTCTCTCTCCCTTGTTTAGAAGGCAATTATGATGATAGGAATTGAAGCAACCATTTAGACTATGAGATGGAATCCACATGTTGAGGATTGCGAAGCAAAAAAGCAGAAAGAACTTGGTCTACAATATCAATCCTAGATTCCTAGTCTTGGACTGATGTGTGAGAAAGAAACAAACTTCCACTTATTTAAGCTGCAACATGTTATTTTGATCTCAGATTTAATAATTTAACTGATAATCTGACAATTATAGAAGAAAATAACTACTTTCTATGAGTATGTTTGAAAGGCTAATTGATTGGGGGTTATGGTACTCAGCATTAAAAAAAATCACTGTGACATTCAGGTTCAGCGTCATGAGATACAGAATTTGGTGGTTTCAGACAAACATAAGCTAGCAAATTAAAAGTAGTTTCATATTTGAAAGTGAAGACATTAGCATTCTTGTCTATGAAGTATAGCTAATGGCCAAGGGGGAGGCAGTTAAGCTGATGCATTGAATTCATCTCCTATTTCTGTTTACTTGTTGGGGAGCACGCGGACAGGACAAGAAGACCCAGGACTTTGTTAACCAGGGAAGCTCCAAAACAGGTAAAAGGCACCTCACTTCCTTCCTTGCAGAAAATAGAAGGAGTGAAAAGTCAGCTGTGACTCTTAGAAGGTGACTAGCTGATGTGGATAGGGGCAGGAATCTCACAACACTGACATAAGGAGAGCTCAAACTGTCTTCTATATTCCTTCACAAAAACAGATTAAGCATTTGAAACTGCAGAAACTGGTCAGTGCGGGTGGGCAAGGCACACAGTCACTCACTCATCCATTCATTCAGTTACATTTAACTCTGCACTTAATAAAGAATCTAAACTAACAAATAAGAATTCACTTCCATCCACTTCTTTGTACTACTGGTGGCTGGACTTGGGACCTAGTGATTTAAAAAAATAAATTGTACCACTCCACCTTAGGAAGACTGTATCCAAGAGCCTTACTCTAGCTGTAAGACTAGAGAATTTACAATCTATTGTGTTAAATGTTATATTACTTCTTTAAATAAAGGGGATTTCTAGTTTTCATGTATTAATTGCTAATGTGCTTGGGGATTCCCATTTTTTCAGAGATAAGTAATAGACTCTACTTTTCTCTGGAAAAAAAAGTGGGAATGCTATTTCCTGTGCTTTATTTACTTTATTGAAGTACTGCCCATCTTCCCAAATACAGTTCTGTTAAAGGAATCTACTCCGCCATTTGGACCTTTAGTAGAGCATTTATATTCACACTATTCTGTACTAAACTAAGCATTTTGACAGTCACTAATGGTACAGTAATAAAATAATAGGTCCAATTTTCTGGTAAAGCAAAGGGAGAAAATTGTTCTACTTCTTGGAAGTGTTGAACTAATTGGGAAAAATAGTTATGGTAATCACAATGGCTTATTCCTATAAGAAGTTGGTTGCAGTGATTTTATTTTTTCTTTTACATATTGATTATCTCTATCTCTATGATGGTTAATGAGATCAAATACTCATTTAATGATTGATTGTATTTTATCACTTAAAAAAATCTTTACAAGAGCTCTCACAAGGAAATCTTGTAATAAATTATTTCATGTGAACTCTAAAGACATTTGGCTATTTAGTTCATATAACATGAAGAAAGCTAGTACTATTAACTTTGGATAGGATGTGCATATAAAGAAATCTGAGGAGTTTAAATAAAGCGATTAATGGCAGATTAGGATCTTTATGTAAAAAATTGTTATATTTTGAAAAGAACTTGAAATTCATACAGTCCCTATTTTACATGTGCTGAATTTTTCAGAGGGGGAAACTGAACTTAATTTACAAGAAATTACTTTCTACAGATCATACAATGAGTAAGATTTGATAAGCTACAACTAGATATGATAGTATGATAGTATTATAGCAACTTAATCATTCTCAAACTATTTCTGTTCTTAAAGTTGGAATCTGAGTTGATTATTTCCTCTTGTCTTACATAGTTTGGAATACTTTAATTTTTTTGTTCTGTATTTTCAACCAAATCTTTAATCTTCCTTGCAGAGGTTATTGGAAATTGGAATTATTACATTTAGTTATTTCTAATATCCTATCGAAAGAATATTTCATTTTGTTTCTGTATCTGAAATTGTAATCCACTTTTACAGATGTGGAAACTATATCACAGAGAGATTAAATAGTTTTCCTAAGGCCATACCTAGAAGAAGTTAGAGTTCGAATACCAGTGTTCTGAATCCAAAAGTTTATTCTTTTAGTGCTAATTCTCCTATTCTAGAAGTCAAGGACCTAATATATTTCCAAGGTGGGTTGTGATTCACTGTTCATTTTTTTGGTCATTTTAAGTCTTTTATTTTATATATATGGTGATTATATTCGAGTTGTATGAAGACTGATAAATTTTCAGCAGTGGTCAAAACTATTGAAGTTTTGCTGACAACTAACCTACTTTTTTTTAAAAGTGGATGTAAAGAGGATATAGAGCTGGACCTTCTATATTGGTGTCCTCCGTCTAAATTCCTAAATCTAAGAAAACTCTTGAGCAGCTTGGTCTACTCTCTATGTTACTTATTTTCAAAAGATGCTGTCTTATGGGATAAGGAGAGCAGTCATACTGGCATTTCCCGACAGCAGTTATTCTTCGCATATGGTAGATGCCAGAAAACTACATGCTACTTGAAATGAGAGATATTATAAGCTGTGATATAATGAAAAGGATTTAGTAATCAAATAGACCTAGGTTCCAATGCTGGCTTTACCATTGATTACTGTGTGTACTTTGATAAATTAAGTAACTTCTCTGATCTTGCAGATTTAAGAATGGTAATATTTTTTAACTGTTACTCTTAAAGGGTCTATTCCAGGATTTCACAGATAATAAGTGGCCTCCATATGATTGTTTTCTTTCCTAGAACTTGAAACTAAACATGAAAGGGCATCCAGGGATTGAAAGACAATGAAGAATCGATTATCTATTTTTACCAAATTATTTTGTTGCTTTTTATTGATATTTAAACCTAATCACACAGCTGTTGTAGAATTTTATTAAACTGGTCTCTAGTATCAGAAAGCTTAGGACTTTTTTTCTGGCTCTGGCCCTCTCCAACTTCGATTACCTAACTGTGCCGAGTTTCAGTTTCCTCAATTGTGAACTGGGAAATATCTTCCTTATAGTATTATCCAAAGGATTAATTATGGGTAAGTATTATAAGAGTTATAAAAACAAATTTTCAATTATATACTACAGTATAAATGCACAGGGCACTTTTATTACTTTTATTATTACCATTGTTTCCAGTATTTATGACTTAGAAGATCTTTGAAAAGACACCTAACAAAAATTTACAGAACATTAATGTGCTTCCTATTTTTATACACTGAAGTTGACAAAATCAGAAAACCGTCTAGAGGAAGACACAAATGCAGGACTAAGAAAGGCACTTGCATTTTCCCTGAAATAAGTATGTAATTTAAGAATGTGCATACTGCATTATACAATGTGCAAATTTTTTAAAAAGAGAAAGAATGTAGGTTAAAACCTATGTTCTTTGCAATTCCGTAATCAGCCTTTTCAAATATGAGAAATTGTGACATTCTATTCGATAGTGAGTAGTCTGTTAAAAATTATCCTTTCAAAATTCTCATCCGGTTTTCCATAATTCATAACAAATCACATCTCCTCTTTATGTGGGAACTGTTTGCTCCAAATGCCACCTCTTCCTTCTGATCTCTTATAATCAGGCTGAGATGTGCTCGTGCTAGAGCATCACAGCAGTAACCACAGCCAAGAGCTCAGGATTTCTAAACCTGATTAGTTTCTGCAATTTATGTTTCATCATTGACATATCAGTCTTTAAATAGATTGAGGACTGTGCATGTTTGAAATGAAATTTATACATTTAACAACTGAAGAAGATCATTTATTTCTTCAAGAAATTAATTCACTCCTAATGAAGAATGAAAGACTGTCTCAATCATTCATCAGTGTAACCTTTTTCATCTCCTAGAAATCAACCCTTCATTTACAGGACTGTACAGAGAGTATTATTTTCCATAAACTTAATCATTATTCAGAATAATTACTTCAACTTTTAACTGGGCATTTTGCTTTAAACATTTTATTTCACCAAGTTATTGAAACATGAATATTAGACAAATTAAGAATAAATAAAATTGGCATTGAGTTAGTACTCCATGAGTCATTCTTTTGTAATTTCCCCTTAAACACTCGTAATAACTTATTGAAAGGAAAGCACCTTTAACAAACACTAAGACAGAACACCTTTTTATTTAAAAAAAATTTGTTAAACTAAAATCTTATATAGGTAATATAGTACTATACATAATGTTTTACAGAGAGAGAAAATCTGCCACATGAACCCTCTGACGGAATAGGCTTAATCCCTCTTTTACCCCCTATAGATTTAAGAGTCCAGGAATTGTACCAGTTTGAAAACTGGACCTGCATATTCTGGCGTGTGTATGTGTGCAACTGTGTGGCCAGATGTGGTTCTTGTCTATTTGCCCCACTTCTATCACTTCTCATTTTGCTAATATTTGGTAACAATATCAGCAACCAAAAAATAAGGCAGGATGTAGAAGGCCTTGGAGGTGGAGTATTACCCTGTTTATTCCCTGTAATATTGGTCAGGAAGAGAAATGATGGTGCTTTATGGGGATTGCAGGTTTTATTGTCCATTATTTAGTGTCAGATAATTCAAATTCATTTTGTTCCTTGATGTTCAAAAATCTGAACTGAGTTGGTCCAAATATTGGTCACATTTCATTAATGTTTCCATTTACAACAACTCATTTGATCTTCAGATTTGTAAATTTAGATAATAAAATTATTCTTTGATGAAAATGTTTGAATTTAAAATATTACATTTAACAATATCATGTAATATTGAGTATGCATTAAGCATGAACTAACAGGATGTCATAATTATTTTATATGTATTATCATTTTTAATATTCCCAGTAATTCTATAAGAGAGATATGACTATTATACTTATTTCTCAAATGATGACAGTTGGGTATGGAGAGGATAAATATATTGCCCAATATTGCTACCCTGTGGGTAATGATAAGGGTAGTTCAAGTGGAGACCAAATTTGAGCCTGGATCTTCTAGTGCTCTTATCAGTGCTCTACTGCTTGTATGTTCTCTTCAGGGACACAAAGTTCTGCCTTTTATGTCTCCATTATCTGTCTTCCACATTTATCAACTTCTATGGAATATGTTTTAAGTCTTAGTACTTTTCTTCTACATTGTTACATACCAGCTTAAACTTTTCCTCCACATACAAATTCAATATTCAGAATTTGATACAGTTTAAAATCTTTGATGGCATGGTATTTTCCTTTACTTCATTTACCATTTCAGCTTCATTTTAAATTACTTCCTCAAGAATGGAAAGCAGCAGCTTTCTCATAGTTTTTTCCTGTTTCCTGAATTATCGTCATCATCATCATTGTCATCCCTATCATTAACATCACCCTGTTACTTTTATGGTAAAACTAGTGTCTTCTATTGAGAACTTGCAATGTGTCTCACGGCTCCAATTGGAAATACCTCCGTTTCTCTCATGATTTGCTGTGCCTTCAAGACTTGCCTCAGTTGGTCCCAAAACTCCATAATTCCTGTGGGTGTTATCATTTTCTAGTTGCAGTTATAATGTGTTTTCCACCCTGTTACTTTTTTCGTTTTGGTAGTTTTAGTAAGTTTTCACATGAGGGGCTAAGACACCTGCTTTTATGCCCCCATCTTTTCCTAAAGTCAAAGTTTCATGTCCTTTTGAAGCTTATTAAGAGTCCAGTTAGATTGCACTGAATTTTTTTTCTTCTTCCTCACAATAGAGCACTTTATGAGGGAGATAGTTGCAAGACTGTCTTGTAGTTTCAACTGACTTCTCTGTTTGCTCTTGTTTTTAATACATTGGGTTGGTGAAAGCTATTATTTAAATTTTACCATCCCAAATAGAGGCAGCAGGAGATGGGTTAGTTACCCTAGGGTAGGACAAATAACAAATAGACTCAAATGGGTAATTTGACAACATGATAGATATTTTTTGATTGCTCGCAGTAAGGTTCAGTGCAGTTCCATTTTGGGGCAGGAGAGTGGGGGGGGGGGAAGCTATATTTAATGTGCCGTTGGAGGACCCATGCTGGCAGTAGCTCTGTTATCTTTAACACGTGGATCCCTGGGTTGCCGTCAGTTAACAAGAAGTAGAATGATTTGGAGCAGCACAGGAAGGTTTTTTTTTTTTTTTTGGCTAGGTCTGGAAAAGGCACATATATCTGCTCAAATTCCATGTATTATAGCTGACTGCAAGAGAGTTGGGGAAATATTGTCTATATGTATTCCCAGAAAGAGAAGATGTTTTTGTGGGAAATATTTGGCAGCATACTTTATTCTGTATAATTTTATACTGCCTATTTAGAAATCTGTCACCTTCTCTATGTGGGTTTCATAACTGTTTGCACAGTGTATATGCTGGGATCAAGTGCTACCTTGATCTTCCCTTCTACTTGTAGCCTCTATTGTAAAAGATCCTTTTCATGGGGCCTCCACACAGGGAGATACTTTACATGGATAATGGAAAGATTCTCAAATACCATCCACTCCCAACTTCCAAACTCTGTTTCCAATGTCTGTACATCATTTGTGGTTGTAGTAGTTGTGTTGGGGACTGCCCTCTAACTTTTCAGCACACTCCTTTTTCAAAGTTTAGAGACAAACATTAGTCTTTTTCTTGCAGAAAATAAGTTCTATATTTAGGAAGAATATTTAGAACTTTCTTGGTTTCAACTCTACAGTAATTCTTAGGAGTAATAGAGTTTTCTACTTTTTTGATGTATCATTTAAGTGGAAAATCAGGATGGGGGTTAGTCACCTGCTCTCATTTTGCCTTCTTGCCTGGAAATAAGAAAGTAAAATAACATTTATGCAAAGGTTATTCTTGTTTTCTCAAGTTGCTCATTGTGAAGGATTTTATGATTGAAGAATACAAGCAAACCTTCATATATCTTTTGTTTATATTTTCATTTAGGCTTATTAATTTGCTTAAATTGAGATATACTTAAAGTCTTTAATACAGATAAAGACTGTGGGTCATAATTTTGTATTCTAAAAATATGAGGATTTCCATTATTGGGAAGATACATTAACAAAATATAATTTCCAAAGAATTTAGGAGTCCTGTGCTGCCATAGAAAAGTTTTGCCCCAACAGGCTGTGGAAAGAGACGTAGGATGAGTTCCTGTCTTCTCAGTGCAGAAGAGGTGAATGAATATGACACCCTCTGGATTGTAGATATGTGAATGCTGCAGTTAAGGCTTTACTCATTTCTTCTGCCTTTATCTAGATTGTGCTACCTTAGGTGAATAGCAAAGATGTGGTTAAAGTGTGTAATGATATTCATATTCAACCTTGGCAAAGTAAACTCAGAAGAATTAGACTCTGAGTTTTTGTTATCGTATTTTAAAAGTACAAATACTATTATGCTTAAATGGAAAAGACTTCTCCATTTGATATTATTATGCATAGCATTTAAAAATTGTGTAATGTTTCAATATCAAGTACTTTTCCTTGGCAAACTATTAATAGCTTGGACATGTTTTCCAGATTTTAGGCATACTTTGTGTCCAAAAACCTTGCGTCTTCTCACACAATGGACATGCCAGCCTCAGGAAACAGTTTGGTGACCATTTTCTTTAAGGCCCAGAACTAAACTAACCCTGAATCAACTTAATTCTGTTATTTCACTGTGTATCGTATCTTTTTTATTCTGCAATCAGAAGCCATCAAAAAATGAGAATATTTTTATAGTAACATGAACTTAATAGGCTGGGAGAAAGCCGTGGGGGTTCTTTCTGTTTGGCTGAGAGTTTTCTTGTCTGCTAATTTTTTAAAAAAATTTATTTCATTTATTTTTAAAATTTTTGGCTGTGGTGGGTCTTCGTTGCTGCACACGGGCTTTTCTCTAGTTGCGGAGAGCAGGGTCTACTCTTCATTGCGGTGCATGGGCTTCTCATTGCAGTGGCTTCTCTTGTTGTGGAGCATGGGCTCTAGGCACATGGGCTTCAGTAGTTGTGGCACGTGGGCTCAGTAGTTGTGGCTTGCGGGCTGTAGAGTGCAGGCTCAGTAGTTGCAGTGCACGGGCTTAGTTGCTCCGCAGCATGTGGGATCTTCCCAGACCAGGGCT
This sequence comes from Balaenoptera physalus, assembly GCF_965194825.1. Lineage (NCBI taxonomy): Eukaryota > Metazoa > Chordata > Mammalia > Artiodactyla > Balaenopteridae > Balaenoptera > Balaenoptera physalus. The sequence continues at coordinate 77,093,920 of NC_138893.1, forward strand.
CGAACCCTTGTCCCCTGCATTGGCAGGTGTATTCTTAAGCACTGTGCCACCAGCGAAGCCCTTCTTGTCCATTTATTAACATCAAGTTTGAGGAACCTTCCTTTCATTTTGAACAATTTGGCTCTCTTGGGAGGGACTTGTGTAGTCTCTACCCTTCTAAGTTCTTGGCTGAGATCCCTCTTAATAAAAAGACAGATTAAGAGGAGAAAAACAAATTTAATTATGTACATATGGGAACCCCACAAAGATATGCGACTCCAAGGCAGCCAGGCAAGTGAGGCTATATGCTATCCTGAGCTAAGGAAAGGGGCAGAGAAGCTTCAAAGGGGGAGGAAGGCAATTCACATGAAGGTGAGAAGAGCAAATATTTGGTAAATAAATGTTTGTCCTGCCATACAGATAAGTCTTTCAGATGAAAGAGTTATCTCTGGTAATAGCTGTCTTCCTGATACAAGCCCCCTTTCTAATTTCTTTTAGGCAGTTAAGGGGGAGATAAAATGTTTTTCCTGAGTTGTCTGAGTCTTGATTGCCTTCAGCTCAAAATAATCCACATGGCAAATTGGCATATTTTGTGGTGGCACATTGTGCTACCCTTCACTTGTAGGCATTTCCAAATACCTATCTCTTTAACCTCATTCCCTTCTAAACAAGATAGATCGGAAGAATAAAAGATCCTAAAAGATTCTAAAATATTTAGAGTATTTCAAGAAAGAAAAAGGAAGAAGATAAATAAAAGAGAAAGACAGATGCCATGTTAACTAGAAGTAAAGCGTTTTAATCTCAGACACATAACAGAACTCTTTTCAGGCTTATAAGTAGTTAGAGAAGGTGAAGACAACATCCATTAAACCACTCTTTTGGCCTCAGCAATTGACATTCTGACTACCATTTGAAGATGGTTAAGGCAGAGACAGAGATATTGACTCATTAGTACTAACGTAGAATGTTTTTATAAAGCTCATCTAACAATGATAGCAATCCTGTGAAGTAGGTCATCTTATTTTTATGCAGTATTTAAAAGATATTAAAACTAAATGTCAGAAATGTGAGGGATATTCAAGACTGTACAATTAGGAAGGTCTCGAATCAATATTATTTCTGACAGTTGTTCTTGTGGTCATTGCAAGCTATTGCATTGCCAACACATTTGACAAGAGAATACAGAATTTTAAAGAACCAATTTAATTTAGGAATATCAAGACCATAAGAAGGGTGTAGCAATACTGAGCCAGAAATGTAGGAGAGTAGAATTTCTACTCCATAAAAAACATACTAGTAGAGATGGCAATGTTTTGGGTCTCTGTAAGTCTGGAGTGTAGTCAGGGAGGATCTGGGAACCTAGAAAATAGAAAGTATCAATCAGTACCATGTTTGTCTATATAACATTTCCCCTAATTTATTTAATTAATTAATTTATTTATATTGAAGTATAGTTGATTTAAAATGTTGTGTTAGTTTCAGGTGTACAGCAAAGTGATTCAGTTATACGTATGTATATCTATTCTTTTTCAGATTCTTTTCCCTTATAGGTTATTACAAAATACTGAGTAGAGTTCCCTGTGCTATACAGTAGGTCCTTGTTTGTTATCTATTTTATATATAGTAGTTTTTATATGTTAATCCTAAACTTCTAATTTAACATTTCCCCTAGTTTAAAAGAGCATGTGCTTTGGGATCGAAAAGACACTTTTGAGTCTTAGTACTATTATAAATTTGGTATGTATTCATGGAGAGTATATGTAAACATTTTGAGCCTAAGTTTCTTCCTTTGTTTAGTAGTGATGGTAATAATACTTAACTGCTAGTATTACTGTGAATAATCATATAGTGAGTTCTACATAACTTTAGATACTGTAAATTGCTGTCAATTACTGTTGATTTTATCAACAGCTCTAACAGTCTAGAATCCTACAGTTTTTATAATAATTCCTATTTCAGTATTTCCACAGATATTTTCTACTATGATGAACTTTGGAAACTTATCTGCTCAAGGTTCTACTACCTTCCAACTGTGATACCTTAATCAAACCACTCTGATTCTTTTTTTTTTCAAACCACTCTGATTCTTTTTTTTTTAAATTGAAATATAGTTAATTTACAATGTTGTGCCAGTCTCTGCTGTACAGCAAAGTAACTCAGTTTTATATATATATATATATATATATATATATATATATATATATATATATATACACACACACACACACATATATATATTCTTTTTTTTCCATTATGGTGTATCCCAGGAGATTGGATATAGTTCCCTGTGCTATACAGTAGGACCTTATTCCTCACCTGCAATGAGGAAATATTTGTGTTGGTTTCTATGCATTAGATAAAATAGCCGCTTCTCCCAGTCTTGGAGTGGTCTCATGTAAGATATGAATTCTATTGTTTAGACTGACCTGGGCTCTTGCTTGTCTCTTACACCTTTGTGATTGTCAAGCCACATTCTTTGCTCTTTGTGGCTCCCAGTATTTGAGAGTTTGCCAACATCTCTCAGTGTCCCAAAGGGGAGGATCTCAGTTAGCACCTAAATGTAAACTGATTGGAAGGTAGACCCACAGGCAGCAACTTTTAAAGTATGCAAATAGACCTCTTTCAAGGAAAGACTCTGAGATAGGCTACTTCCTCTGTACTGAGCCTGGAGGGATAGCCAGTTAACTGTTTCTTTGTTTGCTGTACACCTTGGGACCTGTTTGACCAATGCAAGCCCCACTGGCCAAAGAGCCAGTTGTTCAAGGGGTGTGTCCCTGGTGCAGCAGCCACTAAAGATTGTGACCCAGGCACAAGCTCAAGCTTCTTCCAGGGAGATACGGGCAACTGGAATGGGCTAGAGAGAGAATGCAAAGACAGCGCCCGCTGGCCTCCTCTGTCTCCAAGGAGGATAACAGTCCCTAAAAGTGTGCTAACTTAGAAGCCTGACCTTTTAGGCAGCAGCTCTTAAGGTATGAAAGTAGACTTTTTCAGGGAAAGACTGGGAAATGGCTGTTTTATTGCTTGCTCTCTACCCGCTGAGCCCTGGGGGATAAACACAGAGTCATCGTGAGCCATTAGGAACTGTTTCTTTGTTTCTGTAGTCTCATGGGTCTTGTGGATGCAAACCCCATTGGCTTTCAAAGCTAGGTGGGTTGGGGGCCTGTCCCTCGAGTGGAAGTCTTAAAAGTTGGGGTGCTGGATGTTGGGTCCAAACTCTTCACACCTCAGGGAAAAGCTGGGGGTTGTAAGTTTCTTTCTAAACTGTATGTCACTGTGCCAGGGTGGGGTTTTATGGCAAGAGTGTGTCTCAGCCTTTTCTACCCATTTCTATGTGTGTACTTTCTCATTCACCTGATGTGAAGAACTTTCTCAGCTAGTTTTGGGTTTCTTCCAGAGAAATTGCTCTGTATGTAGCTCTGTATTTGGTGTGTCTGTGGGAAGGGGTGATTTCAGGATCATCCCATGTCACCATCTTGGACTGGAACCTATGTGCATGTTTTTATGAATCCATTGTTTTCTTCTGTATCATACCATTCTTACCTTTGTTCCTCTGTATTTAATGTGCCATTTTCTTCTGAATATCCTATAGATTTTCTTTTGTCACTGAATTTATGCAATTTGGCTATGATGTGTTTTGGTGTACTTTCTTATACTACGGGTTTGTTGAGTTTCTTCCATCAGTGAGTCTGTAGTTTTCATCAAAATTGTAATTTTTCAGCCATTTTTAAAGTGACATCTCATAAGGGGTATTTTCAAAGGCATTTTGAATTCCTGAAGTTCATGCATTTCCAGATTTGTGAAACAGCAAATGAAACACAAATAGTTTGGACACTCACATTTCAGGGAAGAAATTCTATATGATTCAATTAAGTTCAACACGCTCCTACTGAGTGACTGTTGTGTTCTTAGGTGCCAGACTGTGTAGACACCAGTCCTGTGTTAAGGAAGAAAAAGGTCTGGATTTGAAACACTATACTTTTGACAAGTTCAGACAGAAGCCAGTAATAATCTGCATAAAAACCTCGTTTCAAGGAGGAAAACTGTTCAACAAGGAAGAATATGTGGCATGTAAATGGTGAATAACAGAATGAATAACCAAGTCAAGGGAAGAGAAGTTGCAGGTAGTACTGGAACAGAGGCACCAGCATAGCCTAACACATTTTAGTGACATTTAAGAACATCAAAGCAAAGGGATTATTTGACATCTAGTGTCACCTACGCCACTCCCTGATTGAGATATTTTTCTCATTGGTACCACAGTGAAAAGGTATTTGTAGCTGACTCCAGAGATGAAATCATCATTTCTAGAAGGGTAAGGAGAAGGACCTGAAACTAAGGCCCAAAAATTTTTTTCTGTTTCTCCCCCTTCCCCTTTCAGGGGCTCCAATTAGACATATATCATGTTGGTTGAATTTTCCCCACAATTTAATTCAAAGTTAACTTTTTTCCAGTATTTATCTTTCTTTGTTTCATTTTGGATATTTTCTGTTAATGTGAACTTAAGTTCACTAATCTTTTCTTATATAATGATTAATTGTCTTAGTCCCATACAGTGTGCTTTTCATTCCTGACATTGTAGTTTTCATTTCTGTAAGTTTGATTTTATTCTTTTTTATATCTACCATTTCACTGTATAATATGTTTAGTCTTTCTGCTAGCTTCGTGAACATATGGAATAGCCATCACAACTGTTTTAATGTCCTTGTCTATTTCTATGACTTCATTTCTGGGTTACTTTTGAGTTTCAGATTTATTTTTAGTACAACATTAAGATAAATTATAAGTCATGTATTTTCTATTACTTGCTCTAATTTTCCTGTGGTTTCTCATTCTCCTGGTAGCTAAGAGGAAGTAGGGGTATGTACAACACCTATATTTCAGTTCAATCTGAAAAGTTTAATCAGAGCAAAATTTTGAAAATTCTCACTTGGTACCTGATTAGGCTTTATGGATAAAAATCCTCTCTGATTTTATTATCTATGACCTACCTTCCTCTGTGTCATTCTAACATGGCCATTGGATGTATCAAGAAGGACAATTGCTCAGGCAACCTCATCATAGGGGAAGAAATACGGGATCCTTTGGTTTTATGTAACCATTGGATTTCTGCATTTCTTTCCTGTGAGGTGGTAGGTTAGAAATGTTCTTTGAGCTGGGACCATAACATGTAGCTGTTCTGCTAGCATCTTCTAATTAAGTCTGTGTTGATGTAATTCATTACTTGTTTTCTTGGTTTAGTCAATACTAGGTGGTATTTCCATTTGTTCTAATTTGTTAGAACTTATTTGTTCTTACCTTGGATTTTCCTGGGTGTGTCCTGCCATACTTTCTACCAATCATAGTTTTAAATCATAGACACCACAGTGTCTTATGTACCATTACCTTACCCTAACTATAGTCCAATGGTTCTCGACTCAGTTATCTTCATTGACTTGCCTCAAGAGAATGTGGTAAACTCTGGGTCCTCTCTGTGTCAGTTGGGAACTAAAGATTGCTTAGATAAACTAAACTTGGATCCTTCCTTGGCCAAACTATCTTGTGCTACTGAGGCAGGAGATAGATGGGCTCCAGGCTAGACACTTAAAACTGGCCTCCTGTTCACACTTACTGGGGTGAGAAGAAGGTGGACTCCAGGCCAGACATTCATTACCAGCCCCCTGTTTACATTTCCTGAAGCAAGAGACAAACGGGCTCCAGGACTACATATTTATGACCGGACTCCTGTCTATATTTTGAGATCTGCACCTCGATATAAAAACCAGCAACAGAAATAGGGTAAATAACCAGATATTGGACATTTTTATGGCAGGGACAGATAGGGACTAAACCCTGTTAAAAGATCAAGAGGTCATACATTTCCCATCCTGGGGCAAGGGAAACATTGCACATACGCAGAAAGGCTCCTTGAGGGTCAAAAGGAGGGGGCACCACCCCATAATATGTGATGCTAAGGCCGTCCCATAGGCCTCTGGGCTGTAATCCATCTTGGAAAAAAGTAGCACATGCATGTTGGGGAGGGTCCTAGGGCAGGGCAGGTACGGAAAAAGAAACCAGATAATTGGCCAAAGGTAAACAAAGACCCTGAAGAACTGCCCTATGTAAGTGACTTAACTGCCTCTTTACTGCACGCCTCCTCATTAGGGAGGACGCCCACACCCTTTCTCTCCAGGTATGCATCTCTGCCTTGCCTCTATCTTAACTAAACAATTTCTCTGTGTGCTCTCCCACTTGTTGTTGTGCTATGTCTCTAATAATAAACTCTGTACCTGTTTTTACAGTTTTGCCTCTGTGAGAAATGCATTTTCCCCTGGGAGCCAGGGGGTGTGGTGGCTAGGATTCCTGGTTTTCATCCAGGCTACCCAGGTTCAAGTCCTGGGCAGGGAATTAAGATCTTGCTTCACGCCACCACTTACTGCTGCCTCTCCGAGATCACTACCAAGTATATTCTGAAGAAACTCAGCTCCAAGTTGGTAGAAGGATAGAAACTTTCCAACAAGTAGATTAGCAGGCCCTTCTGTGCCTGCATTTGTTATAAGTATATGATACACATGTACTCTTTAGGACTTCAGTTTGGAGTTGAGAGATAGAAATATTGGGTTGGCCAAAAAGATAGAAATATTGGGTTTCCATCTTATGGAAAAACCCAAACGAACTTTTTGGCCAACCCAATACGTACTTCATTACAATCATTCTCTATTACTTTTCTTCTTCATAAAGGCATTTGGTAAGATATGCAAGAAATTCTATTTTTCTTCCCTTTCCAGTCTAGCTAGACTTTGAAGGGTAAATTTTAGGTTTCATACTTTCTCTGGTCATATTATTCTTTCTGACACTAGCTTCATGGCTTTACCATAATTATGAGTGGGTGGGACTTAAAGGAGAGACTGACTTAATGACAAAGAAGCATAAATCAAAAGACATGTAAAAACACTATAATTGTTCTCAGAGATAGAAAATTTAAATGTATAAGTGTGTATAAAAACAGTCACTGCCTCAGTATTATTCCAGAAAGCAGGCAATTAGAAGGAATAGTTCCAAGTGAGTCTCATATTACAATACAGACAGAAGTTTATCGGGAGCTTTTATCAGAACTCTAAATTCACTCTGATTTATGTGGAACACTAACACAGCCAGCTGTGCATATTGTTCTCAATAGCAAATGCTTTTGTGGGATACAACAGAAATTAACCAGTATCCTAGGGGTGATGGCACATATAAATGTGATTCCTTGAAGCCATTTGATCAATCTGATCTTAGTCAAGACAGCATGACTAAAAAATTGGAGGAAATAAATATCACTAGGGAAACCTTTGGGAACTTTGAAAAGGTGGTAGTTGTAGCTGACATTTGGTATGTCATACAACCATGAGAGTAAGAATGGGGTCATTTTGACTGTGGCAAACTAATATATCTTCTACTCTACCGTAGTCTGTTTCTCTTTAGATTCTTCTGATACAGTGCTGGAATTTTGGAAGCTATACCTCATAGGGCAGTCAAAGATTTGGCATTTGCCATTTTTCTCATCTCTAGTTCTTCTGTTTTTACCAATGCATAAAGTGGCAGCTATATCATTAAGACCCATTAAATATCACAACACTAATGCCCACAAGAGAGGGTTTGCTGATGTGAATTTCCCTTGATGTCTGCCCCAAGACAATCCAGTCTTGCTTCTAACAACCTCATGGTTTCTGTTGTATGCAGCATTTCTTGATACATGTAGAGCAGATGACTCTTAACACTGAGCACCCTTTAGCCTTTGATGTCCCATAGATTTGGAAGATAAACAGCTGTTTCAGTTTTTCCCCAACAGTTTTATTGCAGCATACTATAATCTCAGGAATCAGGCATGAATGCATAGGACTGTTCCAGAAGCCAAGCTCAGTGAAAGACAGAAGGCTGTTTTGAGAATCACTAGTCCCCTCTAACTCTTGTGAATTGCTTCTAAGTCAAAGTTATAATTCTCAGAGGTCTTCTCCTGTAGTTAATACTTCAGTGGAAGTATTTTCAGTCCCTTTTGCTTATCTTAACTCAATCCTTTAGACATGTCCAGAGGTAGCAAAAAATTAGAGAAAATATATTAACCAAAATGGATAACACTGGGGAAAGAGCAAACTTCAGGTAAGAGGAAATCAAGCATTCTGTTTTTTGGACATTTAAGTTTGAGCTTTCTATTAAGGTAATTCATTATGAAGCAATAGTAACTGGAACAGACAATACAATACAAGTGTCAACAGCAAAGCAGAAGTCTCGTTACTTCCAGAGAAATAGTCCAAGTGTCTGCACATCACTCCACGCTTAGGAATGTGTGGCTAAGAGATGAGATTGAGTCATGAGCTGTATCAGCTCAGGGAAGCCATAAACTCTTGGGTCCTTTCAGGTATTTTGCATTGCTAATCACATACCTTATCCTCTAATGCAGCTATATCTCCCAATTACAAGTTAATCAGTAGACCTTCTTTCAGTGAATATAAGTGCTTGGTTTTGTACAGTAACTTTGGCTTGAATCTCATTTATCTTGAATCTGGTATGGTCTTATAAATTCTTTGAATCAATACTGTATGTAAGGTTCAACAAAGAGTCAAATCCTCAAGTGCCCCTAAAATTAGAGAAACAGACACATATATGCTATTAACCTCTTCTTTGAGCAATAATAATATGGCAACAACAATGATAGGTATCCGTTATTGAAAACCTACTATGCATCAGCCTATATGTTAAATATTTCATATACTTATAGCACTCAAACCTCACACAACCCTGGAAAAGATAGGAAGATTCTTAGATGAAAGCTAATGAATAAAACTCAGAACCTAAGATAATATGTCAGCTAGCTTTGGCTGTGTAACTAAACATACCAAAATGTAAAACAACAGTCGTTTCATGTAGCTCATGCTTCTGCGGGTCAGCTGAGTGATTTTTCTTGTCTAGGTTGTCTTGACTAATTATCTGGCATCAGGTGGTGGGTCCACTGGCAGCTAAGTGATTTAGGATAGCCTTGCTTACATGTCTGGTATAGGGCAGCTTGTCAGCAGGGCACCTACATCTCCATCACATGGCCTTTCCAGAGGCTAACTTGGGTTCATTCGCATGGTAGCCTCAGGGTTTTAAACCCAGCAAGCAAGAAAACCCCAATGCGTAAGCTCTTTCAAATTAATATCCTGTTTGCCAAACCAAGCCACATGCCAAGCCCAGAGTCTGTATTCTTAGTCCTCCAGAGTCTATAGAGTAGAGGACATTCCAAGAGAGTAGATAGAAGTAGGGGAGCATTTCAATCATTTTTGCAGACAATCTGCCATAGGCAAAACTACCTATGAGATTTTGGGGATGGAATTGAGGAAGTCAGAGAAGTAATGAGACATTAGACCCTTCAATAACTACAATAGATGTGGCACAGCCAAGCATATTCTCTTTGTGGGAATTATTGACCTCATAGGGGAGTTCTGAAAATGGAATGCATATGTGCATTGCTTACTTCTTATTCTGTGCCAGTTTTCTAGATTCTGATCTTGGTTATAGATATGCTTATATCGAGAATCCAAAACATAGTTTACTCATTTTATGACACCCATCTAAGATTCTGAATTCAAATTATATTCATATAGGTAAATAAAATGCAACTTTAAATTTTCCCACAACTGATTTGGTCTTCTTTATTTCGTCTAATTTGTGTCTTTTTCACATTCCTTTGCCCCCTTGCTGATTTGTAAATGCTTGTTTATCTTTCACAAAGCCTTTTCTTAATCAATATTGATTGAGAGAGTTAATGTATGAATGAAATTGAGTGTCTGACAGCTCATTAAGGTAAACATAAGATTAAAATTGATGTTTTATATAATAGCATAAACATTTAGGAACTACTACATATGTAGTATTATCACTACTCTTCCTTTCTTTTGCTGAAGAAAATATCCTTATTTTTGTATACTCAAACACTCAAGCCTGTTAAGTAACTACCTTTTCAAAAGTGTTCATTCTCTTTCCCTCCCTCCCTCTCTCTCTTTCTGTATGTGTGTTTCTAAAGTATTGGTAGTGTTATTTCAAATCCAGTTCAGTTCCTCAGGTTGGCACAAACCATCATCAATCATAAGAACTAAGATTTGTAAATTTGTATTCAGGGCATTGTAATGAGCTCCTTGTCCCAACTTTTATATTTAAGAGTCTGCATCCTTTTGTCAGTCATTTATATTCCTTCCCACAATGAGGGCAGAGAATTCCAGTGTATAATCAATTAGCATTTATAGAATATCCACCATGTGCCTGGCACCATCTTTAGTGCTTTCACAGTTCTAACCAAATAACAACTCATTATACTGTTGTTGTCTTCACCTGTATTCACCTTATCCTTGTAGAAGCTTATATTCAAAAAGGTTACTTGTCTTGTTCATGGAAGGACAGAATTGATCAAGTAATATACGAAGAAATGTATTTTGAAGACAGTAAGCTGTTGAACACTACTTAGTACATTGGTTCCTCACTTCCTTATAAATTGTCATCAAGATAATTGGAATGGGCAATATGTAAGCTAGGAGAAGACTAGTCTAAGAAATGGCGTTCTAAAGGAGCTTTCCCTAAGTTGCTTTGCCTTTGGCTATGATTTGGTTCCACTGACTACATAATGGGAAGAGGTAGATGAGTCTCTACTTTTCTCCTTCTGCACTAGCCACATGGTAGATAAATTCTAACATAGAAACTCAATTCAAAGAGAAAACAATAGGTCAGATCTATACATTGACCTTTCTCTTAATTTTTCTAGCCAGCGTGTTCTACAACTAGCTACTCTAAGAATAAAAAATATAACTCCTAAAAACAAAAATTAATAATAATAATTATATTATTAATAAGCCGGGGGTCATCTAAATCCAAGTTTAGGAAGTAAAAGTCTGTAAAGAAAACATAATCTTCCAGGACAAAGTCTGCTGAAAGATACATTCAATTTAAATTGATAAACAGAATACAGTTTCACTCTAAGAATACAGACTGATAGTTTTATTGCACTCAGGTCTTCACTAGGAACAAAGAGCCCTTGCTTTACATTTGCATAATAAAAAGGCTTGCTGAAATGTACCTTCCAGAACAAAGGGACTTTCTGCTAGTGAGGAAAAATTCAGATTTAATATAGAAGGCAGATATTGGTAGAAATTTTTAAACTTCAGCTTTCCCTAATACTGGCTTTCAATCCTCCTCAGATTTACTAGTCACACACAGGAGGGTCTCATACAGAGTATGTGTACGTGTGTACAAATATGTATACAGGTGTATGTATTCTAACGTGCATGTGTGGGTATGTGACCGTGTGTGTTATTGTGTGTGGCTATGTGTACATGGGTATGGGTATGTGATCTTGTGCTTGAATGTGTATGTGTACGTGTATAGGAGTGGATCTGCAGCAGTGCATTAATAGAGATCATCTACAAGTGTTAGAGTATTGCTGATTTTTTAATGCTTTTAAAAAAATTTTCTTTAAAGTGATCATGTGTTGCTTAGGTAATTAAACATGAAGAGCTATTTCAAAACGTTAAAAAAGATCTATTGATTAAAAGCTTCCATCAACAAACTAATTAGGAGGAGTAACATTTACATAGCAATAGAACAAATTTATCTCAGTACCTCCTTCAGCAGTTGGGCTCTTCCTTTGGAGACTGGCCTCTAGCATCCCCTTGCATTAGGAGAAATTCTAAAATGTGCACTGGTAAAACTCAGCTCCCAATCTTCGTTAAAACCACCTTTCTTACTTAACTTTCCATTCCAAATATTTAAAATATCTCAATTTTCCTTCCTCTTCTAGCGTTTTGCATCCTGCTTCATTAGTAAGAGTTTATTAATAGATTTATATCCACTAACTTGGTGAATGGGCAACTCACATTTCCAGTGAAGAACTCTGTAAGTAAATTTCTTCCCCATAGACTCAACATCCATTGCAAAATTCAAAAAACTTTATTACATTTGTACTCTCAGTTTTTCTTAGTATCTGCTAAAACTGCTACACTAAATCTTGCTCCTAAGGGAGGTAAGCCACCTCCTTAAAGAGAGCTGGAGCTTCTGGGACTTGTGGGTATGTCTCCATTTACCCACAGCAAGGCTCAGTGAGGAGTGACATGTATTCCACTATTGTCTTCATCTCAAAATCTTACCTTTCTTCCACTTTTGGATTCAAGGTCTGGATTCACATTTTCTACTTCAGTAAGAGTAGAAAGAGAGCTTTTTGTCACTTTATTTATTTATTTATTTATTTATTTATGGCTGTGTTGGGTCTTCGTTTCTGTGCGAGGGCTTTCTCTAGTTGCGGCAAGTGGGGGCCACTCTTCATCGCGGTGCGCGGGCCTCTCATTATCGCGGCCCCTCTTGTTGTGGGGCACAGGCTCCAGACGCGCAGGCTCAGTAGCTGTGGCTCACGGGCCTAGTTGCTCCACGGCATGTGGGATCTTCCCAGACCAGGGCTCGAACCCGTGTCCCCTGCATTGGCAGGCAGATTCTCAACCACTGCGCCACCAGGGAAGCCCCACTTTTTTTTTTTTTAAAGCAGAACCAACCTCAGCTTCCTCTGTGGTTCAGCTTTCTCTTTCATTCAAAATGTATAATAATATTTGGAAGAGAAAATGTCTTACAGAAAGTTTAAGATAGTAGAATGAACACATGAATCTAATTTTACTTCCTCCAGAAAACCACCTGACAATACAGTAAAGTGATTCTTTTCTAAAGGCATAAATTCACTAGGATGGAGAAAAAAAAGAGAAGTGAGAAGAAAATTATAACAAAATTTTGGAAGTTGGAAAACATATGGACACTTGTTACCTGTTGTATAATAAAGAGTTTGGCTGGCCTTTGTCCTTGGTTCCTGGGAGGAAAATCCTAAAACCCTTGGAATTTCCCAAGTGAATACTTGTCTTCATTATTCTTGAGCTCCTGTGATAACAGCAGAGTTTTTACTGATCTGGTGACTCACTGTGGGCCCCTAGATAGCTTCTGGATGGAGACTGGTCATCAGAAAGATCAACTGTGTGGTTGGGGGTGGGATTTTGAGCTAGCCTAACCTCCAGGGATGGGAGTCAGAGATTGAGTTCAAACATGTGGCCACAGAGTTAATCAGTCACACCTTAGCTATGAAATCCCAAACTCTGGACCTCAAAGCTCATTGAAGATTGCTGTTTGGTGAATACATCCATATGCCAGGAGGATGATTTGCCCTGATTTCACATGGAGAGGGCACAGGAGCTCTGCATTCTATGTGCCTTAGCACCAAGCATCATAAGGTAGTTGTGTCCCAAGCACCATAAGGTCCCAAGCACCATAAGGTAGTTGTTACTAGTTCCATTTTTTAAATCTAAAAAACACATTAATTAAATGGCTGATAACATTGCTAAGAGTGGAGTTGATCTTTCTAGACTCTAAAACTTATTCTTCTTGGTTGTTTTATGATTTTTTTCTGGCTCCCTTGAATATGGTCAATAAGTATCTATTGATCTAATAAATAGGATTTAATTTTATCAAATATGCTTCATTAAAAAGAATTTCAAATTAATGTTTCCTTCTCTATGTCAGAACACTAGATCTCCATAGATTATCTATGAGATTGTAACGTTAGTAAAAAATGATATATTCCACTGGGTGATATTTTGTTTTTCTGAAGCCAGATAAATGATCATCTCATTTTCTTTATTCGTTCTTTGAAAACAGATTTTAAATTCTCAAAAGATTATTTCAATTCCTTTAAGACCAAAGGAGAGTTTATCTCCCCACACAGTATTAGAAGTGATTCAAAAACATTTTGAGACATTGAGCAAGATTACTGAGAAATGATACAACTTATTATGCAACAGGAAGAACTCTTATATTGTTTTTGTGTCCTTAGAGCTAATTAAAAAACATTAAGCCTTAACCATAAATAGAAATATTTGTGACTAAAAGGAAGAGCAGCAATGCTGGCTATTTGTTGCCAGCTCGCCTTAGAAGCTTTCATTTATTTGCCTAGGATAAAATATCTTGGAAGAAAGACACTCAAAAAAATTCCTATTCCTTAAAATAACAAAAGATCCATATGAACAACACCAGAACAATAAAATCAGTCATACTAATAAATAGCATATTGTCTTGTTTTTGTTTAAAATAGTCAAAGAAAACGTGTGGCTTTGTAAGAACCAAAGTGTGATACACTTTGAGAAAAGTTGTGTTGTCACTATAAACAAATGACTTTAATCAGTGCATTGCTATTGAGTGGAAGTTCCTTGCGAATAGGCATAGGGAACCTTTCTCCCTTGATGGGGTTCTGACAGCAATGATTACAGATGGGGGAAACCCACCTGCTGATCAGAGAGGTAATAGAAATTCAGTCAAAGAGGCATGGAAACAACTAAAAATCATGAAAATGTACAGATTTCACCACTTGTGGCTCTTGCAGATACTGTGATAAGTGTGCAATCAAGAAAACCAAAAATATATGACACTTTTGGTTTATAAAGGCCTCCTGCCCTGGGTAGCTCTCAAACAGGGTTTGGCAGAGCATCTAAGGCAACAGAGGTCCAATCTCTAAAAGTACAGGTTGCCTCCTTGTGAGATCCATTTGCACTCAAGGGAATAAGCATTGCCATTAAACAAATCTCTCACTACATCACGTCAAGAGCGAATATTTTGCTATCTGTACACTGCCAACAACCAAGGTTTTGCAAACCTTTGTAGCCCTTGGTAACAATCATTCTTGCTTTTTTTTTCTTATAGCCATGTAATTGGCAAGTGGCTGTAATCAATTTTCCAAGTGAAAACAGTAAATGCTTTACTTTGTGTATAAAGATGAGTTTTGCATTTTGAGGCACTTCTGTCAAATAGTAGGAATTATTCAAGTTGAATCATTTTTAGCTCTCCTATTTGACTTATTTATGCACTGGTAAATATTATCTATATTCTTACTATGGATTTGCCTAGGATGCCCAGACTCCTGAAGCATCCACCCTGCCTTCCAGGAAATCATAGTTGTGTACAACCCATACATAGAACAACTGTATGTAAAAGTTCTGTGCCAATTACTATGGGAAATCAGAAGGGTACCGAAAACATTGGCTAAGGTAAGTCTGGGAAAGTTTCATAAAGAAGTTTTCATTTGAAATAGGTTTTTTAAAAAAAATTTAATTTTATTTATTTAATTTTTGGCTGCGTTGGGTCTTTGTTACTGCTCACAGGCTTTCTGTATTTGCGGCGAGCGGGGACTACTCTTCATTGTGGTGCGCAGGCTTCTCATTGTGGTGGCTTCTCATGTTGTAGAGCATGGGCTCTAGGTGCGCGGGCTTCAGTAGTTGTGGTGCATGGGCTTAGTTGCTCCGCGGCATGTGGGATCTTCCTGGACCAGGGCGCGAACCCTTGTCCCCTGCATTGGCAGGCGGATTCTCAACCACGGCGCCACCAGGGAAGCCCTGAAATAGGTTTTAAATAATTAGTAGAAATATATATCTAAGGGTAAATGAGATTAACATTTATTAACCTGTGCATACTCTCTGTGCTACAGGCTTTGTTTAAGCTATTTCTGCTAATTTTCATGACATCCCAATGAGGAATCTTTATCTCCATTTTAAAATTAGGAAACAAATGTTCAGGTGGGCTAACTAACACGAATGTATATAACTAATGGAAAAGTGGCAAAGCAGGGAAAGAGAAGAATCCTAAGTCCCTGCATGACCAAAAGGAGTAGGATGACCCTGATACCCTAGCCTTGTCAGACTGTTACATGAGAGCAAAATAAACCACTCTATCATCTAAGTAACAGTCTTCTCTCTTTCGTATAGCAGCTAGACTTCTTCCTAATATATAATCTAACTGCTGTCTTCAGTTTCTTTTCTACCATGTGTCTTATTAAGTCTCTAGTTACCTGATTAGTAATCTATCATGACCTCATTGATTGCATCCTTTCATCAAGTTTAAGAAGGACCTGAACATTTTGGTAATACATTTTCTTCCTCAAACTTCTTGAACTTCCAACAGTTGAAAAACACAGATTTTTGTTACCCTGTTGGTGCTCTGTAATTATGTGCAACATGCACTGTAAACCATCAAGATCTTGGCTCATAAACCAGATTCCTTGGTGTTTCTGTGTAAGTATTAGCAGTGAGGAACATGGCAGCAGATGGCATTCCCCTGGCAACTGTATTTCTACCTTACCAGTTCCTGTCAGTACCTGTTTGAAGGTTTCAAACTTGTAGACAGTTTAATACCTTTGACAGACTTGTTGAAGAAACAGCTGAGAGTATCTCTGAGAGCAAAAGCTTTCTAAAACTGTCAGTTTACTGCATCCAGTTCATTCCGAGGGCATTTGGTTTTATCAGGGGTTCAGAATTATCACTTCTGATGCACCATAAACTGAATATAACTAGCCCTTTTTCTCCACTGGTTGGCTTGTTCAGGGAGGCAGTACTTAAAACCGTAGTGATACGAATTATTAGTGTAGTCAATACTTAAGCTAGGTAGCCGTGTTCTGGTGGTAAGCACAAAGGATACGTGGGCGACAGTATCTCTGAAATGTGTTGTTTGTACTGATCATCCAGTAAGATAGTAATGACCGCCTTGGAAAAGTGTCTGCTCCAGTTTGGAGAAGCATCCCGTCTCTGGCAGGTCAGTTCTCTAGGAAGCAGATTCTGAGATGGTGAACAGGATGTTTATTAGGGAGTACTCTTCAAATCAACTGCATGTACAGGAAAGGAAGACAGAAGGATTGGGCAGAGGGAGAAGTTAAGTTGTGTGAACATCAAAAGCCTCATCCAAACCCACAGAGAGCTCTGAAGCCAGAATACCTGTATAGCTGACCTGTATTGTGGACAGGGGGCTAGACCCTCAACTTCTAGGTTGACTCATCACAGGATATACTCTGTCGACCATTCTAAGCACCTCCACGGTGACTCTAAACAACAGATTCTTCTCTGAGTTTCAGGCCCTTCTCCTTACCCTTCTAGAAATGATGATTTCATCTCTGGAGTCAGCTACAAATACCTTTTCACTGTGGTACCAATGAGAAAAATATCCCAATCAGGGAGTGGTGTAGGTGACACTAGATGTCAAATAATCCCTTTGATGTTCTTAAATGTCACTAAAATGTGTTAGGCTATGCTGGTGTCTCTGTTCCAGTACTACCTGCAACTTCTCTTCCCTTGACTTAGTTATTCATTCTGTTATTCACCATTTACATGCCACATATTCTTCCTTGTTGAACAGTTTTCCTCCTTGAAATGAGGTTTTTATGCAGATTATTACTGGCTTCTGTCTGAACTTGTCTAAAGTATAGTGTTTCAAATCCAGACCTTTTTCTTCCTTAACACAGGACTGGTGTCTACACAGTCTGGCACCTAAGAACACAACAGTCACTCAGTAGGAGCTTGTTGAACTTAATTGAATCATATAGAATTTCTTCCCTGAAATGTTAGTGTCCAAACTATTTGTGTTTCATTTGCTGTTTCACAAATCTGGAAATGCATGAACTTCAGGAATTCAAAATGCCTTTGAAAATACCCCTTATGAGATGTCACTTTAAAAATGTCCTTTGCATTATGGAACTAATGTAGACTATTGTTATTGTTAGTATTAATAGTATTATTATTATAGATCTTTGGTTTAAAATAAGAATTGATGTTGGCTGACTTAGGAAAAAAGATAATTTACTGTGAAATTATTGATTGACACAGAATCAAATGGTAGATGTGAAAAACAGGCTGGGACATGGGCAAGGCTTAGAGAATTTCCAGGGAGCACACAAGCAAGAATTAATCTCAAAAAGACATCATCATGGGAATACATGTATGCATTCTATTTTCATTATAAGTTTTTTCTTTTATGCCTTCACTCAAAATTCAAATACTAGTTTTGATTGATCTAGTCTGATCACGTGCCTATTCCCTACACACACCATGATATCTGTCTCCTGATTCTTTTCATATTATTCATTCTGTGTTTCTCATCTCTATGACTATCAGTCGATACTTATCCTCCTAGTTGTCCAAGTTAGAAATCTAGACATCCTACAACATTCATATATAGTTTTTGCTGTAGGTATAAATACATCTATTATAACATTTACATATCCTAATCTACTAAATTCTGTCCACCCTTCTACCTCTACCCTGACTCCTACCCTGAATACCCATAAGAGACTTTTTATAACATGGACTATCATACCTTGTCTGCTTTATTGAGTGTATATTATATGGGCACAAAAATTTGCAACAAAAACAAAATATATCTTTCTTACCCCCAACCACTCAGGAGAGTTCAGTCACATTTCTAGCCAGAGCTTAATATTTATGCAGAGATAAATATTGTTTTCAGAATAATACATGCAAATATTTTTAAACGTTGAATCATATTAAAAGACTCAGAGTGATGACAGGAGTTCTCTATATCATAATCCAACTACCTTGAAACAAACACTTTCAACTTTTATTTGCTATTTTTCTGACATTTTCCTGAATACATATTTAATGTGCTTTTACTAGCATTTCTCAAGTAATTAATGTTAGACTTAGGTACTGACTTCCTATTATGTCAAATATGGGTGCACTTTTTCCTGGTACTTCCTCTTTCAAAATCCTCGTAATGTAGGTCTGCCCCACTTATATAAATTCCTTTGAAATCCCTTTATCTCTCTCTGTTTTCCTGAACACTCTCTCTTTTTTGCTTATTTGCTTATTTATTTTAAACTCATTTTATTTGGAGATTTCCCTCAGAAGTCCATTGCGTTTAGCTCTGTATCTTTAAGAGTGAGCTGCTGGCTAGAATGCTGATTGGAGTTGTATCTGTGTTTAGCTTGTTGACAGGATATGGAGTGAACATATCAATGTTTTTTCTGAGCACCTTGGTTTTCTCCTGGGATACCCGTAGAACCCTGTTTGGACACTGATAATCCTAGCTGCTTGCTTTTCTGAGGCAGAAACCGTAAGGGTCCTGCAGGTTTCACAGTTGAATATGCATATCTACATTTGATTTCCTTGTTTTCAACTGGGTACCCAGTTCTACTTTCTGCTGTGACTGGTGCCCCTAATTCCAAAACATCTCTAATTTTTTTTTTTTCTTCACGGAAAAAAACCCCAGCAACATCTATTTCTTGCAGAAGTTGGAGAAATTGTGGGCACATGTTTCTGTATATTTTAGGGGAGATGATCTAGGAGTCTAATAGCCAAAGATCTTCAGCATTTTACATAATCTCCTAATTTCTTACCTCATGTCTTACCCACATCTTTTAAATAGTCTCTTATTATGTCTCAAGTTTCTGATCCCTTTGAGGCTTATTCTGGGAAAAAATTGCCTTTCCTATTGTCGATGTCTTTTTCAAGAGTTACTTAACTTTTGACTTTTCACTAATCTTTTCATTTTCAATTGAATATTAAGAACTGTTTAATTCACGTATGATTGAGTTATATGAAAAATTATTGGATCTCATCTAACATAGATACTTTCCCATTCACTGTGCTTACTTTTTTCATGTATTCATTCAATTATTCAACCAATAAATGTTATGCTAGATACTATTTAGGTACTTAGGATATAGTAGTGAAGAAAAGAGATAAAAATACTTTCTGTAAGGAGCTACCTTTCTTTTTTTTTTTTTTTTTTAATTTATTTATTTATTCATTTATTTCATTTTTGGTTGCATTGGGTCTTTGCTGCTGCACGCAGGCATTCTCTAGTTGCAGTGAGTGGGGGCCACTCTTTGTTGTGGGGCGCAGGCTTCTCACTGCGGTGGCTTCTCTTGTTGCGGAGCACGGGCTCTAGGCGCGCAGGCTTCAGTAGTTGCGGCACACGGGCTTCAGTAGTTGTGGCTCGCGGGCTCTAGAGCGCAGGCTCAGTAGTTGTGGCGCACGGGCTTAGTTGCTCTGCGGCATGTGGGATCTTCCCGGACCAGGGCTCGAACCCGTGTCCCCTGCATTGGCAGGCGGATTCTTAACCACTGCACCACCAGGGAAGCCCAGGAGCTACCTTTCTAATAGGTGATTCAGACTATGAGTTTTTTTTAAGCAATATATTTTATTTTAGAGAGTAATACAATACATAATACAGTACAATATGCAACACATAATAGGTATCTGTATTTTAGATAGATAGCAATATGTACTCTTTTCCTAGACCTAGGAGTAGAACATTCCAACACAGGAAGACCCCATGTAACCTTCCCGAGTTATTATCCTCTTTTATCCCTGCTACAGATAACCAGTATTCTGGTTTTAAGTTAATCATTTCCCTGATTTTCCCTAGAGTTTTTAAAAACATCCAAAATTTCATTGTTTAGTTTTGCCTTCTTCTGGAATTTACATATGGAATCATACTCTATACACTCTTCTGTGGTTTGTTCTTTTATTTAATATTATGTTTTCCAGATATACATATTGATTTGTATAACCGTAGTACATTTATATTCATTGAATTTTGTTCTGTACAATTAATTCATTCACTTTTTTGTTAATGGATATCAGGTGGCTTCCATTTTTTGGTTTTGTTTTGATTTTTGGTATTACAAACAACAACCATAGACATATTTTTGCATTTGTGTGCTATGTGTATGAATTGCCTTGGGATTTATACGTAATAGTAAAAATGCTGGGTTATAGGATATGTACATATTCAAGTTTACTAGGCAGCACCAAACTCTTTCCTGGGCTGGCAGTGAATGGAAAGTCTTGTTGCTTCACAAACTAGCCAATACTTGATATTGTTCAATCTTTGAATTTTTGGACAATGTGATTAGTGGAAATGAAAACTCACTCTGGATTTAGATTGAATTCCCCCTAATTATCAATAAGACTGTGTATCGCTTTATATATGTGCATATCTTCTGTGGTTCATCTTTGTAATTCCTCTATTTCTTTTGTGTGTTTTTGGAATGGGTTGGTTACTTTTCCTTATTGATTCCTTATGTCTTCCTAATACATTCAGGGTAGTAATATGTTAAATATTTTGCAAACATTTTTTTCAAGTTTGTCTCTTAACTTTCCATTATTTTTATCATTTTTAAAGAAACAAATTCTTAATTTTAATGCAGTAGGATTTATGTCTTTTCTTTTATGAATTGGCTTTGTGTCGTATTTAAGAAGTCCATACCTCCTCCAAAATCATAAAGATAATGCCTATATTGTATTTCTAAAGTAGTATAATTTTGCCTATTAGCATGTAAGTATTTATTGACTTATAATGGAATTTTGTGTATGTTGTGTGGTAGGTATCTACTTATTTATTTTTTAATTAACTATTTATGGAAAGCCATCCTCTTCTTTTGACCTACACATGTCCTTTTATATGTAGAAAAAAATCAGAAAACAAAATTATAAGCCAGTCTCATTCATGAAAATTTATGAAAATTCCAAACCCAGTTACTAACATATGGAAGACAGGATGTATAAAAATGATTACATTATGGCCAACTTGGGTTATTTACTGCTGACCACTTTCTTGTCCATATTTTGATCTGTCGTTGATGGTGTTTGTTTTTCCTCTGGACATCTTACTGGACCGTGTATGTCATCAATAAACATGATGATTGCAAATATTCTCTCTGGTTATAGTGCACATCTAGGCCTTGACTGTAACTCACAAAATTCAGTGGCTTTTTGACAGGATTAGTTGTCGTCCTCTAGTCTTCATTGCATCCATTACGAGTAAACTCACTTTAATTTTCAGGAATTAAATGTCCTGGCCTTTAATCAGGTCAGTGTTCAATGCGTTTTAATCTCACAGATGAGTCTTGGCTACAGGTTATCTGAACCACTGGTTTATTACAAAGAAAGCTGCTGCTTGCCTTCTGTTGCCTGCCCCCAGTACTTTCTCTTTGTTTATACTTTTCTCCTTTAAAACAGTCATTAAAGTTTGCTTTACAAACCTCAGCATGCTGTTTTTCCTTTAGTTTGTTTGAAGGGCATTGAGTTCTTTAGAAAAACATTTTAACCTCACAGAGCTCGATTTTTTACCTCTAAGTATTCCTTAATGTGTTAAAACCTTTATCTTCAGAGCCCTCTGCACTCTTGGTGATTACTCTATATTGTGACTCAGAGTCAGTCCTAAAATCATCACCTTACCCTTTTTCTCAGAGGCGGAGCCTACGATTATGGATCTATCCTGCAGTGAGTCAACCATTCCCATCCCGCTCCTGTTCACTGGCTTGAATAGGCAATAGTTGTCAGATAAGAAATGAAGTTCTAAATGTTTTGTTTCTTATGCTTTGTATACTTGAAAACAAGTAAGCAACATACATTTTTATGTTCCAGGAGGAGCATCCTTAATTTTACGCTACCGTGTTTACCCATGCCAGTTAATCCAAACTTCCAAGAAAGAAAAATTCTGTGTATTATATTTCATTAGATGTTATCAGAAGAAACTAAGATGTGGTAAGAAGAGTTTTACAGTTTTATGCATATGACTTGTTATTAAATTTATCATTTCCAAAATATATGAAATTAGGCAGCTTAACATCTCTGAACCCAACTTTCCACATCTGTAAAGTAAGGATGATAATATCATGACTCAGGTCATAAATTATACCTTTTTTTCTAAGAGCTTTTGTCAATTCTAGTATATTTATAAGTTTATAATGTATCAGATTTCAAAAGAATCACCTTGGGTTGGGATTTTAGGATTTTTAGTTTGGAAATTTAGAATTTGTATTCAATTTGTAGATCAATATTTTTCCTTTTATTTTATTAATAGGATTTATTTCTCTACTTATTCAAGATATTTAGTTTCTTCTCTGAATATTTCCTTAATCTTTTATTTTATTTGAGCTGCCAGTCAGTCCCCTAAGGACACTGATAGACATAGTGGTAACTCTCCCAAATGTTGGTTATTTTGTTCTGCTTTTTTCTCCTTTTTTACATCCTCTAGTCTGTGAAAGGGTCTAGACGTGGAATAACTTTCCCCCTTGCTTTTCATTATTCCACCTATAATATTTCTCTTTCTCCCCACTCAAAAGTATTCTGTTTGTGGTAGTCTAAATCAGTCTACCTCTCACTCCCTCTTATTTATTTAACACATTAGAAGCTAGCTCATTCTCTAGACAGCTGCACTTTTTTCTGTGTATGTGTATTATTTTTATTTTTAAAAATTAAAAAAAAATTTAATTAATACAGTTTTAAAGGATTTTTTCCATTTACAGTTATTACAAATTATTGGCTACATTCCCTGTGTTGTATAATGCTTCCTTGAGCCTATCTTACACCCAATAGTTATTACCTCTCACTCCCCATCCCTATATTGCCCCTCCCTCCCACACTGATAACCACTGGTTTGTTCTCTGTATCTGTGAATCTGCTTTTTTTTTGTTCCATTCCCTAGTTCTTTGTATTTTTTAGATTCTACAGGTAAGTGATATACAATATTTGTCTTTCTGTATCTGACTTATTTCACTTAGCATAATGCACTTCAAGTTCATTCATGTTACTGCAAATGGCAAAATTTCGTTCTCTTTTATGGCTGAGTAATATTCCATTGCATATATATACCACATCTTCTTTATCCATTCATTTGTTGATGGACACTGAGGTTGCCTCCATATCTTGGCAGTTGTAAATAATGCTGCTATGAACATTGGGGTGCATGTATCTTTTCGAATTAGTGTTTTTGTTTTTTTGGATATATACCCAGGAGTAGAGTTGCTGGGTCATTTGGTAGTTCTATTTTTAGTTTTTTGAGAAGCCTCCATACTGTTTTCCATAGTAGTTGCCCCAATTTATATTCCCACCCACCGTGTAGGGCTCCGTTTTCTCCACATTCTCACCAGCGTTTGTTATTTTTGTTCTTTTTGATGATAGCCATCCTGAGAGGTATGAGGTGATACCTCATTGTGGTTTTGATTTGCATTTCCCTGATGATTAGTGATGTTGAGCATCTTTTCATGTGCCTGTTTGCCATCTGCATGTCCTCTTTGGGGAAATGTCTATTCAGTTCTTCTGCCCATTTTTAAATTTTTTTTTTTTTTTTGGTGGGGAGCACACCGTGTGACATGTGGGATCTTAGCTCCCTGACCAGGGGTCGAACCCACGCCCCCTGCACTGGAGTTGTGGAGTCTTAACCACTGGACTGCTGGGAGATTCTGGGATGTTTGTTTTTTTGATGTTGAGTTGTATGAGCTGTTTATATATGTTGGATATTAATCCCCTATCAGTCGTATCGTTTGCAAATATTTTCTCCCATTCAGTAGGTTGTCTTTCTGTTTTGTCAGTGGTTTCCTTTGCTGTGCAAAAGCTTTTTTAAAAAATATTTATTTATTTATTTATTTTTGGCTGTGTTGGGTCTTCGTTTCTATGCGAGGGCTTTCTCCAGTTGCGGCAAGTGGGGGCCACTCTTCATCGCGGTGCGCAGACCTCTCACTATCACGGCCTCTCTTGTTGCGGAGCACAGGCTCCAGACGCCCAGGCTCAGTAGTTGTGGCTCACGGGCCTAGTCGCTCCGCGGCATGTGGGATCTTCCCGGACCAGGGCTCGAACCCGTGTCCCCTGCATTGGCAGGCGGACTCTCAACCACTGCGCCACCAGGGAAGCCCTGTGCAAAAGCTTTTAACTTTAATTAGCACAGCTGCATTTTAGAATTCTTTAGTCATTATCCAAGTCACAGACATATACCTCAAAATGGAAAAAATTGAAATTAAAGTTTGCGCTTGGTATGGGAAATGAGAAGTAAGAGAATGTCACAAAAATACTGTTAAGGTGCTTGATGTAACTGGAATGTGTAGATGTGAGTTTCTGAAACATTGTTTTAACTTCTTTGTGCAATTATCCCTACACCTGTTGAACTGTACTTAACTTTCTTAGCCAGTTCCACACACCAAAAATGAAAGTACTGAGTGATCTCCACAGAAAAGATGCAAACTGAGTCAGAGAAGTAACTTTTCAATTCTTATAGTTATTTTTTGTTATTTCAGCAGTATACAATACTCAGTTTCAATGATCAATTACTGAATATTCTTTTTAAGATTTGCCTTCTGGGCAGTCAAGGTGGAGATCTTGAAACAGTCGCTTGCTCACAGTTGAAAACCTGTTAAAATCTCTTCAGAATGCTTTCATACTTTGGCTTATGGTAATGAAATATGTTAGAAATAAAATTTGGCCAGTTTGGAATGTCTTGGTTCTCCTACTTGACATGAAGGATCAAAGCACACACATGATGGAGGCACATACATTAAGCAGGAAGGTGTCTTCCTGTCACAGTCATCGTGCTAACTTGAGCCCACATGCATATAACCTTGAGCTATTCTTCAGTCACAGTTTCTATAGAGTAACATAGGTGTGGATATGCTTCCTCTTTTAGTAATGGCAAATAGAATTAAGAAGTGAATTAATTTTCTCCATTTAGAAACAATCTGCTAATATCATGTAAGTAAAGAGCAGGAGCTTTAACACTACTGAAATAAGTTAAAACTTCAGTTTTCTGCTACTTGGTCTTGTGTGTTAGGGCAAATTACTAAATAGCTTAGGAATTGGAATTCCATGTGAAATGGAGGTAACTCAGTGTTTTGGCTATGCTTCTGTTTTTGTTTGAGCAATTAACTGCCACTTACATCACAGTGCCTTGGAAAAAATTGGTACTTAGTCAGTTCCTTTCCTCTGTTTCAAAAATTGCAAATCCCTTCTGTATCATTTTAGACACACTTTTATTTTCTTCCTATCAAGATCATAGGATTGATAGGCCATTGATATCAGCAAATATATTACTCATTTTGGAAATATTCTTTTTATTATACTCTAAATATTTCATTTTCAGTAGATCTTTCTTCTTACAATATATGCAAAAATTTGGAAAAGAGGGACTCTCTCTTAGTCCTGTTGTAAATAGGATACAGTATTAGCAACAGAACAGAATATAGTACATATTTGCTAATGGAATCAGTGAATTGAGCCTGAGAATATTCTTTAAAATGTCATTAGAGAGGATATAGATAATCTGAATCTTTTTGAGTATATTATAAAATTAAGTTTGTAATTAAATCTTAAAAAAAAAGCCTCCAGGGTCAAACAGTATCATGGTAAAGTCTATTATATACTTAAAGAATAAATAATACCAACTCAAAAGCATATACCAATGAATGGATTAAGAAGATGTGGTATATATCTATATCATATCTATATCCACACACACACAGACACACACAGACACACACAGACACACACACACACACACACACACACACACACACACACACAATGGAATACTACTCAGTCATAAAAAAGATGAAATCTTGCCCTTTGCAACAACATGGATGGATCTTGAGAGTATTATGCTAAGTGAAATAAGTCAGATGTAGCAAGACAAATACCGTATATGATTTCACTCATATGTGGAATAGAAACAAACAAGCAAACAAACAAAATAAATTAACAAACCAGACCAAACAGGTAGATACAGAAAACAGTATAGCAGTTATTGGAGGGTAAGGGACAGCGGGAAGGGCAAAATGGCTAAAGGGGATCAACTACATGTGGCGAATAGAAACTAAATATTTGGTGGGGAGCACACTGAAGTATATACAAAAGTAGAAATATAAGGTTGTACATATGAAACTTATATAATGCTATAAACCAATATTACCTCAATTAAAAAATTTAAAAAATCGTCCTGAGAATTGAATTGTCTAAGCAGAAAACACCAAATAATCTATAAAAGAACTCCTAGAACTAATAAGTGAATTTAACTGTATTGTAGAATATATATGTATATATGTCACAACCATATACTTATATAACTGTGATGAATAAGTGGAAATTAGAATTTAAAAAATACCATTTAAAATAGCAACAAAAATTAAATGCTTATATATGAGTCTAACATTATCTGCATAATTTGTATGTGGAAAATTACAAAACACTGATTAAAAATAAATCAAAGAAGTCCTAAATTAAGAGATTATTAATTGGAAGATTCAATTTTGTTGAGATGTCATCTCTTACAATTTGATTTCTAGATTCAAGGTACTCTCAATTGAAACCCCACCAAAGTTTTTCTAGATATTGAAAAGCCAATCCTAGAATTTCTATGGAAAGAGAAAGAAAGGAACTAAAATAGACAATTCTGAGACTCTAAAATTCTGAAAATGAAGAACAAAGTCATAGGCCCCACCTTACCCAATTTTAAGAATTACTGTAAAGCTACAATAAATGAGACAACGTGGTATTGTCAGAAGGATAGACACATAGATCAGTCAAACAGAATTAAGAGCCTAGAAATACACCCATATGAATATATTCAACTTATTTTTGACAAAGGTGTAAAAGGAATTCAATAGAGAAAGGATAGACAGCCTTTTCAAAAAATGAATTTGTTTCATTCCTTACAAGCAAAACAAACAAAAAAAAAACCTCAAAATAGATCATGGATCTAAATATAACATATAAAATGATAAATCTTGAAGAAAACGTAGGAGAAATCTGTGTTGCAAAGGGTTCATTAAAGAACTTTTAGAAATCAAAAGCATGATCCATAAAAGAAAATGTTGATTAATTGGACTCTATCAAACTTTAAAATATTTTGCTCTTTGAAAGACATTGTTATGCAAATGAAAAGACAACCTGTGGAATGAAGAAAATGTTTGCAGATCACTTATCTGATGAATTACTTATACTGAGAAGATATAAAAACTCCCCAAACTTAATAATACAAAACCAACAGCACAATAAAAAATATTCACAACACTTGAACAGACATTTACATATATTTGGCAAATAAGCACATGAAAAGATAGTTGATATCATTAGTCATTAGAATAATGCAAATTAATACCACAGTGAGATACCACTATACACATATTAGAATGTTTTAGAATTTTAAAAACTGGCAATATCAAATGTTTATGAGGATGGGGAGCAGCTCTCATGCATTGCTAATGGGAATTTGAAGTGAGACAGTCACTTTGGAAGACAATTTGGTAGTTTTTTTTTTAAAGCTAATACTTCAACATCAAATTTATCTTTTAAAGATCATAGTTATCATATGACCCAAATTTGACACATAGGTATTAACCCAGTGAATTCTGAAATTTATGTTCGCACAGCTTTATTTCTGATCACCAAAAACTGGAAACAGCACTGTGGTGAACAGAATAATAATTGCCCAAAGATATCTACATCCTAATGCCTGGAGTCTGTGAATATGGTAGTTTACATGGCAAAGGGGTATTAAGGTTTCAGATGGAATTAAAGTTGCTAATGCACTGACTTTAAAATAGGAAAATTATCCTGGATTATCCAGGTGGGCTGACGGTATGGACAAGAGTCCATAAAAATGGAAGAGAAGCTGGAAGTCAGACCAGAGAACTACCAAGTGTGAGATGGACTCAGCTTGACATTGTTGACTTCGAAAAGGGAAGGAGAGCGCCACAGGCCAAGGAATGTGGGTGGCTTTTAGAACGGAAAATAACATGAAAATGGATTCTCTCCTAGAGGCTCCAGAGAGAAATGCAGCATTGGTAACATGTTGATTTTAGCCCAGTGAGACCCATTTTGGACTTCTGATATCTATTAAAAAAATTGTGTGCTACTTTAAGCCATTAGGTTAGTAGTTAACTTATTACTGCAGCATTAGAAAACTAGTACATATTCAGATGTCCTACAGAAGAAAGATGGATTAAAAAAACTGTGGTACATCTGTAAAGTAGAATACTTCTTAACAATAAAAAAGATACAGTCTATTTACTTATTCATGAACATCACAGATGAAACATAAAGGCATTTTACTGAAAATGAAAGGCATTTCATTTTCAGGCAAAATGAAAATGATAGGGATGGAAACAGGTAAGTGGTTGCCAGAGCTTGGAGTTGTAGGACTGTGTTGATTACAAAGGCCATGATACATGACAAATGCATGTGTAAAAACCCATGAAACTATATACCACAAAGAAGAAATTTTAATTGTGTACAAATTAAAAAGAAAAATCAATCAGGAAGTTAGGGAAACTGCAAAGGAAATATGTATCTTTCAATTTGATAAAAATATAAAAGCCAATGGAGAAATCACTTATATTCCTACCATGGAGAGAAGCATTGTCAACTGGTAGTGTATATATTCCCAGAATCTTTCTATTCATATAGATAGATAGAGATAGAGATTGCTTGTAAATTCATGAATACATCCTGAACAAATTTTCGTATTATTTCAAAATCATTTGTGGTTTTTAATGTCTCAATTGTGCCATTTCTATGAAGTTTCAGGAACTGTCAAGTTCTCAAACTGTTTATTTGTTATGACTAAACTGGTGTCATTAATGCTTGTCCTATTAATGTTGAGATTACAAATAAGCAGTTGTCTAAAGTTGTTTTCTTCTATTAGTTACCTATTGCTGTGATCAATACTACCACAAAGTTAGCAATTTTAAAAACATACATCTATCATCTCATAGTTTCTGAGGGTCATGAGAGGCATAGTTTAGCAGGTTTCTCTGTTTAGGGTAGCATAAGGCTGCAATCAAGTTGTTGGTCAAGGCAGAGTTCTCACCAGGAGGCTTGGTTGAGGAAGGAACTGCTTCCCTTCTTGTGTGGTTGTTGGCAGTATTCGGTTCCTAGTGGTTGCATTACTGAGAGTTTTGTTTTTTTGCTGGCTGTCACCTGGAGGCCCCCCTCAGCAACTAGACACCCCCTGCAGTTCCTTGCCATGTAGGGTTTCCTAACATTGCTACCTGCCTCCTTTCTGCCAGCCATGGAGAGAAAGAGAAAGATTTCAACCAGACAGATGCTGCAGTCTTACGTAACATAATCACATACATCTTGTCATCTTTGCGAGTAACAGGTCCCACCCACACTTAATGGGAGTGGAACACACAAGGGTATGAACACCAGAAGGTGAAAGGTGAGGATGATGGGGGCATCACAAATGTGTTTATCAAGAATCAGCTGGGCTTCCCTGGTGGCGCAGTGGTTGAGAATCTGCCTGCCAATGCAGGGCACACGGGTTCGAGTCCTGGTCTGGGAAGATCCCACATGCCACGGAGCAACTGGGCCCGTGAGCCACAATTACTGAGCCTGCGCGTCTGGAGCCTGTGCTCCATAACAAGAGAGGCCGCGATAGTGAGAGGCCCGCGCATCGCGATGAAGAGTGGCCCCCACTTGCCACAACTAGAGAAAGCCCTCGCACAGAAACGAAGACCCAACACAGCCATAAATAAAATAAATAAATAAAAAAATTTGAAAAAAGAAAATGCTCCCTATTAAAAAAAAAAAAAAAAAAAAGAATCAGCTGATATTGGGACTTCCCTGGCAGTCCAGTGGTTAAGAGTCCGTGCTCCCAGTGCAGGGGGCATCGGTTCAAACCCTGATCGGGAAACTAAGATCCAACATGCCACACAGTGTGGCCAAAAATAAATAAATTTAAAAAATATAAATTAACAAAAAAGAAAAAAATTAGGAAATTCTGAACAGGAAAATATTCCAAATTTCTTAAAAAAAAAAAAAAAAAGAATCGGTTGATATGGATGGACCTGGAGACTGTCATACTGAGGGAAGTAAGTCAGACAGAGAAAGACAAATATCATACGATATTGCTTATATGTGGAATCTAAAAAAGGGTACAAATGAACTTAATTACAAAATAGAAGTAGAGTCACAGATGTAGAAAACAAACTTATGGTTACCAGGGGGTAAGGGGCGTGGGAGGGATAAATTGGGAAATTGGGATTGACATATACACACTACTATAAATAAAATAGATAACTAATAAGGACCTACTGTATAGCACAGGGAACTCTATTCAATACTCTGTAATGGCCTATATGGGAAAAGAATCTTAAAAGAAAGAGTGCATATAGGTATATGTATAACTGATTTAATTTGCTGTACACCTGAAACTAACACAACATTGTAAATCAACTATACTCCAATAAAAATTACAAAAAAAAAAAAAGAATCAGCTGATGAAAGTCTACGGTGGCATCGCATGGCCTGTGGCTTACAGTGCTGGTGTCCCCTCCACAGACCTCGAAAGAATTCTTTTATTATCTTTAGTGCCCACCTTAGTTTCTAGTTTCTAGTTTACTTGTGGGAAGTAGTCTCTTTTTACTTCTTAGGGAAACTGCTTTCCACTTGCATCAAATAGCTGAGTGTTCCCTTCTTACTCAGTTCTTATTTGTTCTTCATCTAGAAATGCCTTAAAATTTCATGAGTGTGTGGTGCCCAGATCTGTAGCTGATGAAACGTTTCATATTTTACATCCTTTTTTTTTTTTTTTTTTTTTTTTTTAAGCAGGACTCCGGAAGGAAAGGTGATGTATCCAAATTACAATATTTATTCAGAATTCGTGGGCATTTTTTTTTAAATTAATTTATTTATTTTTGGCTGTGTTGGGTCTTCATTTCTGCGCGAGGGCTTTCTCTAGTTGCGGCAAGTGGGGGCCACTCTTCATCGCGGTGCGCGGGCCTCTCACTATCGCAGCCTCTCTTGTTGCGGAGCACAGGCTCCAGACGCACAGGCTCAGTAGTTGTGGCTCACGGGCCTAGTTGCTCCGCAGCATGTGGGATCCTCCCAGACCAGGGCTCGAACCCGTGTCCCCTGCATTGGCAGGCAGATTCTCAACCACTGCGCCACCAGGGAAGCCCTCGTGGGCATCTTTTAAAGTCTTGTTTGAGAAGGAGAGGGGAGCAATTCTGTAATAAATACCATGTGTCAACTAGGGTATCTGCATCCCATAGTCTGAAAATCTGTTGAGTAGGGGTTAACATCTGGCTCGCAATCCCTACCCACTAGTGATGGTATGAATTCTTGTATTTGCTCGTACTTAAGAAATATCCCAAATTTTAAAAATATATATATATTTCATATATATACACATATATGTATATGGAAATGAACAGTAAACATGACACTTCTGCACATCTTTCATGCTCTCTCAGTGTTCTTTTGTGGCTAGGCTTGAGATTTTTGCTTGCCCAGAGGACCTGGTGGTAGGAAGAAGGCATCTCTGTTTTCCTCAGTGAGTCCCATTGCCTGGGACCTGGGAGAGTCTGTCAGCAGGACACATTCCCAGGGTTACCCTTGACTGTGCAGCAGACAGAACTGTGTGTGTGTAGGTTGGGGGGGGTCAGTCAGCAAGCATGTGGGTTCTGCCAAGAGTATGTCTCTTCACGGAATTTGCAAGTCAGCTGTTCGATGAATGTACAAATGACTATTTTTAACAGCATCTACCTGCGTAGTGTAAGATAGGAGATGAAGGTAAATGCGTTTATTTCCATTGTTTGTATACCTATTAAAATTGTCCTTGACATACAGTGTCCAAAGACTGGTCTCAATTTCCAGTTTCACTTTGTTTACAAACAAAATATATATAACTCATGCAATGCCGATTACATTTTCAATGCCAGATAATGAAATCATGATGTCTGTTCAATTTATCTCATCATTTTATTTCCACTGGGATTATTGGAGGGTTTTTTTTTTTAATTTTTTTTTTTGTTTTAATTGAGTATTTCTGTGGACTTTAGAAATATTTAGTTTTTCTCTCCTTCATCTATGTTTTCCCATTTTTCTGCCTCATCAGAAAGGCTGCATAGTTTAAGATAATAGCCACTTATGCAGCTTGTCTCAAGCAAAGCTTTTAATTTACTTTGCCATAAGAAAGCTAAGGTTTATCCTTAGGTTAAAATGTAGTTGCTTTCCTTGAAATAAATACAATTCACCATACATTTGCATATAAAATATGCTATGAAGTATGAATAAATGCCACAATTGAGATAAAAGCATATCTTGATTAGATATTCATGCATATGGGTATATAATTGTATACATACATCTAAATGCGTATGCGTCTGTATATACACAAACACAATTATATGCACTTATTTCTAAATTTACTATTATTTATGACTTCTCTTCTGGTCAAGATTTCCTTTCTATGTACTGATGGGGGGAAAAAAATAAAACAAAAACTAAAAAACTTTTGATTGGTTTGTTTATCCAAGATCTGAAGCCCTCAGTTTGGAGCATTCCTCTTGCATTGACAGCAGCTTAAATTTAGTTCACAATATTGGTTTTGCCACATGGAATTTTAAAGAAACACTAATTTTAATGGAAAATCTCTATAGTATTTATATTTAAGGCACTAATTCCTTATCGTATGTACCAAAACTCTGTGTCTACTGTTCAACATTGAATCCACCCTATGTCTCTTAATCAAATTAAATTTCACTTCTTCATCTTTTTGATGATCATCTCTGTCAGGCTTTGCTCTTGGCTATTATAAAAACATTTCTGAATGAAAATGATACGTACTGTGAACTTTGTCTTCGTAGAGTGAATTCAGGTGCCTTCTCCTAGAATGAGTGGAGTCAGTGGCATCCCGAAATAATCAGTTAATCTCTGTCAGAAGTCCCTGCTGGGTAAGATTCTCTTTAACTTTCCAGGTCCCTTGGCAAGGACCTTACTCCTCTCTACTTGTGCTGCTTGAACAATGTCCACATTCCTTATGGATGCATTTGATAAGCATGGTCAGAAAATGCACTTTGGGATCAATTACATTTCTTTTGTAGCCTCTTCTTTGTGAAGAACTAGTCATGAGTTTGAGAAATAAAATGGCTTCTCAAGCCTATGACTAGTTCTGAAACACTTGGTGTTATCTGCTTGTTTTGTGGCTACATATCTCTTGCCTTTCTGTACCGCTTTTTCTGTGATTTTATATTTTAAAGAAAATGGACTATAACATTGAATTTTACCATGTGTAGAGTGTTAAATATCTCTAGTCACACCCTATATAATTTATAGGGTCTTAGACAAGTTAATTAAAATCTTAATTAAGGCCTTTGCTTCCTTGTGAATAAAATAAGAGATAATTGCAGAAACTTTCTTAAAAAGTTTGAGGATTTAATTATATGTGAAGCACCTGTACACTGTCTGGTGCACGCTCACCACCTAATGAATGTTATCTATTGTTTGTTTTTTATGAAAAGGGGCTTAAAACACTTGTTTATATGTAATCTCATTTGATTCACAAGTAACTTTGTGATACAGAAATTATCTGTCAAATTTTACATAGGAAATAACGCTAGAGATACTAAGATACTAAGTGACAAGTTTCCACAGGAAGCATAGAGAAGCTTGGACCATTTGCCTCTAATCTTGCATGCTTCGCATTCTAGCATAGCTACCAGGAGGTCTAGAAAGGAGATACATCCTACAAGATGCCGCCAGTCCATCAGCTACAGTTGTCAGCATTGTTTTCAAAACACAGAAACTCCAACCCTTCAATAATTTGATATCACTTCCACTCTACCACATTCATCTAAGGACCATTATCTGTCTATTGGATTATTGTACTGGCCTCCTTACTTGTCACTTTGATTCTGCCCTTGCCAGCTATCACCCCAACACACAGAGTGTATCATCAACACCTTAGATGTGCTTCATTTGCCATGATGTTTTGTAAAAGTTAAATGGATATAGGCGAGTACACGGTTAAGTGGATGTAAATATCCTAAAATGATGTTTAGCATTATTTATTGCATATATTGCTATATAACGCTATAATTGTATATATACACACATGTAAAACATATATATGTACGTAAAACATATATATATATATGTAAAGCTAAACACCATATGAGGAACAATATATATATGTATATATGTATGTGTATTTTATACACACACACACACACACACACACACACACACACACACACACAGTTGACCCTTGAACAACATGGGTTTGAACTGTGTGAGTCCAGTCATACACAAATTTGTTTCAATAGTAAATATTGAGAACTACAGTCTGTGGTTGGGTGAATCTACAGATGCAGAACCTTGGATACAGAGGGCTGACTGTAAGATTTTCAACTCTCTGGAGGGTAGGTGATCTTAACCCCCATGTTATTCATAGGTCAACTGTATATATATTTCTCTTCCCTTTCTTCGTAGCTCATACCCATTATGTAAAGAGTGTGAACTGGGGATCATTTGAAAGAACTTACCTAATATTACAAGGATAAACTGACAGACAAAAAAGACCAAAGACCTTATGGTTCCTGAACCAAAGCCCTTTCTATTTACCACATCATTTCTTTAGAAGAGTTACTCTTTGATTATGTTCCTTGGAAGTTGAACTTTAAATGTATGCTCTTAAAATAGGGATAAAATCTGGTTTGTTTTATTTTTTTCATGATCTAATGTTCCAGCAGGCAGTTGAGATGTAGGGAGATCTAGCTCATATTCTAGACTCAGTCATTTTCTCTGTTTGATTCTGAGTAAATTACTTCTACTCTCCATGCCTCAGTTTCTTCAACTGAGAAAAGACTGTATTATAATTATTTCCAAGTTGAAACATTTTGCAATTCTGTGAATAGCAATAAAGTTTAGCAAATCCTTGGAATTGTGTTTATCCAATTAAACTTTGCAGTTCTGTAGTTAAAATGATTAAATATGAGCATAAAAGAGACCTTTCCATTTACTCTTAGAGAAACCGCCAGTCCATGATAAAAACAGCAAAGCTGCTTACGTTTACTGCAAAGGACTTTCAAAACGTATATTCCATATTCTTACTGCTTTACAAATATATCCTAGTTATTGTTTTATCAGTCTGGGCTCTACATTATACTTGGACTCAAACCCAGTGAGAACGTTCCTGCTCTCCTTCTATGGGATATAGCTTTGGTTTGGGGAGGCTTTGTTTTTAGCACTGGCAACTCTAAATAAAGTCTATTTTACCTGTTTAGTTTGCATTGACTGACAGAGTCTGGGTAAGAGAAAAAAATTTCAAGGTTGCTTGGTTCAATGCCTTGGACCATTCATTGCTCATGGTCTGTTGGTTTCTTTGAAAAATCCTTAACGTATTTAAAGCTTGAACCATTTAAACTCACTGTCATTTCCAAATTAAATGCTTTAAAATGGAATATATGACGAATTAGGATTTAACTTCTGCTCTTCCCTCCAGTATCTCTTCCCATCACTCATTTCAATGAACCTGACACTTGGTAGGGAACCCAGAATTCAAAATGTGTTTTTTTCACCTTTTGTACCTGGTGGATCAGTCATTTTGTCTGAAAAGCAGCCCAGTAAGCCTTCTCACTTTCTTGTCCCCCCCACCCCCCAGCTTATTTTAGTATTTTAAAATTATATATTTGAGTGATTTTTGGATGCCCTACCCTTCCTTATTATACTGTAAGCTCCATGAGGTCAGGTAACATGTTTGTGTTATTGCTCATCACTTCAGAGTCACCATACTTTATACACTCCCAGGACAGTGCCTATGTGCCCATGTTTATATATACTTAGGATGTGTTTGTTAAAAGGGTGAATGTGTGAATTAATACATTTTTCAGGATTAAGCAGAATAATTCTCTCTACAATACAGTCTTTGATTTTTTCCCCTATCTCTTCACAACTCCTATCAAAACTATTTACATCCTTCTCTGTTCTATGGGCATGTTATTTATATGCCTAGTTGGTACATTTTATATGTGTTAAAGATACTGGCTTAGGAAAGTGCCTTGTCTTATTTGGACTTATTTTGCTGACCACAATGTCTGGGTATAGTCATTCATGCAGCAAGTATTTCTTGAGCAGCTGATATGAACCAAGTAATATTTATAATCAGAAAATAGTTTACCCATCCTTACAAACCAGTATTTAGCTCTGCTTCTGACTTACAAATAATACCCAATGGTGGTGTGCCAAAGAAGGAATGGATGAGTCACCTTACCCCTCACTCTGTGCTAACACATTTCTACACATAAAGCTGAGTCTCTATACCATTTGCAGTAATTTAGCAAGATTGAAATAATTATGTTTTTAATGGGATTTGAAAATCATAGTTATGGTGGTTATACTAATGTTTAATGACAGTCAGCTATTGTGGACCGAGTGACTTTGAAATCTGAGGTAGAAGGTACAAGACAAATTCATCTGTGTAAAATCTTTTTTTTTTCTTTTTTTTTAATTAATTAATTTATTTATGGCTGTGTTGGGTCTTCGTTTCTGCGCGAGGGCTTTCTCTAGTTGTGGCAAGTGGGGGCCACTCTTCATTGCGGTGCGCGGGCCTCTCATTATCATGGCCTCTCTTGTTGTGGAGCACAGGCTCCAGACGCGCAGGCTCAGTAATTGTGGCTCACGGGCCCAGTTGCTCCGCGGCATGTGGGATCTTCCCAGACCAGGGCTCGAACCCTCGTCCCCTAGCATTGGCAGGCAGACTCTCAACCACCGCGCCACCAGGGAAGCCCTGTGTAAAATCTTGACATTAAGTATATCAAACTCCTTGTCAAATTAAAAAGAGTAAGTGATTCACATTTGTGTACGAAAATTGATCTCTGCTTTGGTGATTTCAATGTAGCTTATTAGTAAATCACAATGATTATGAGATAAATGGGGGTAAACTGATGTGGATGCAGTAGTAACTGCTTGATTTTTATTGTTTTATTTAGTCAATAAATAACATAGTGGGTGTATGTTTTGTAGAAATTTTCTCCTACCCGGTGAGTAACACACTTCACTTTCTTTCTAAATGTATTGCTAACATTGATTATAGAACACAGCTTAATTTACCAGTGCAGGAAGCAGCAACCTACTATTTAACAAATCCAAATATACTTTCTCTCATTTAAATTTCTCTTCGTACTAAATTATGTTGTATGTGTTGTTCCTGTAAAGAATTATCATCTCTTTTCAGCAACTCTCTTACAGGTGCATAAGATCATTTTACCCCAGAATATAAATTATGCTGGTATGCATCAAAATTGTGTAGATTATCAATTTTTTGAACATTTTTATGATACTTCACAAATTAAAAAACCCATCAATATTCATATTGTTAAAGGAAGTAATGATGCCCACATTGAGATACTGTGTTAAATAAATAAAATATTGAATTTAAATAACCAAACAGTATTTGAAGCATAAAGGCACTCGATTAATTTTACTTCCTTTATCTTTTTCCTGGGCATTATATAGCTACAAACACTTAAAGAAGAGGGAAACTAAACATCAAATAAGGAATATAATACAATAGGAATTATATTCTTGGATTTTTCCACCCACTTTTATAGCATTTTTACGATAGGAATTTGTTTTTAATTGTTATGTTACTATATAGAATTCCTAAGATACCAGTGAGTATTTTTTGCTGTGTGAGCATCTTTCGCTGTGTTTGTTTTGTTTGTTAAGGATTGTTCTATCATTCTGTTTTTTTGGAATAACCTATGTAAAGCAGAAGGTTTTTTTTTTTTTCATAAATATTTGGTAGGAATCTCCAGTTGAACTGCCAAGGCCCTATACTTTTGTGTGGGATGGTATGTTTGTTTGTGGGCATTTTGTCTGAAATACTAATTAAAACTTTTTAATGCACAATGAGCTAATCCTATTCCTTATTTCTTCTTGATTCAGCTTCGGTAACATACATGTTTTTAGATATTTCTTCAGTTCATGTAAGTTTCAGACTAGAACTGCTATTCCCACGTTTTGATTGGAGCATGTAGTACATTTACATTTAAAGTAATCACTGTTAAGTATCTACTTATTGCCATTTTGTTCATTGTTTTCTGGTTGTTTCTGTAGTTCTTCTCTGTTCCTTCTTTTTGTGTTTTCTTCCCCTCTGATTTGATGACTTTCTTTGGTGTTAGGTTTGTATTCCTTTCTATTTATTTTTTGTATATCTGTTACAGGTTTTTGGTTTCTGGTTACCATGAGGTTCATATATAACAATCTATGTAGTTAGCAGTCTATTTTAAATGGATGGTTTTTTAAGTTTGAGCACATTTTAAAAGCACTACATTTTAACTCTCCCACCCACATTTTATGTTTTTGATGTCATATTTTACATCTTTTTGTGTATCACTTAACTAATTATTGTAGTTTTGGTTAATTTTACTACTTTTGTCTTTTAACCTTCATCCTAGCTTTACAGGTGGCTGCTCCACTACCTTTACCAGTGGGATTTCTTCTTCTATAATTTTCTTGTTTCTAGTTATAGCCTTTTCTTTTCCGTTTAATGAAGTCCCTTAACATTTCTTTCAAGACTGGTTTAGTGGTGATGAACTTTTTAGCTTTTGCTTTTCTGGGACACTTACCACTCCTTCCATTCTGAATGGAAACCTTGCCAGGTAGATTATTCTTGGTTTTAAGTTCTCTCCTTTCAGTACATTGAACATATCATGCCAGCCCATTCTGGGGCTGCCCACCAGGTGGGGCAGGGTGGGAGCCATTTTGGAGGGGCTAGTCAGGACAAAAAGTTTGGATGGGGTGGTTCCTTAGGGGAATGCCAGGGTAGGGGTGCAAGGTGTTAGCTAGGTTGATGGAGAGTGACAGAAATGGTGCCAGCCAGTGTCAGGCCAGTTAGGTGGAGAGTTAAAAAAAAAAAGTGCCTTCCAATGCTTCTTTCCCCAGAGAAAATTCCATCAGATCCCTACCCCTTTGGCACACATCCTAAAATTAGTCAATTAATCTTATTCTCATATGACCCAGGCATTTTTCAAGCTACTGCTTCTGCACTAAGATTCAGAGTAAGTGAGTTTGTGCAAAAGCCCTTCAAGAAGAGTCATGATTTCCTACAGCCATCCAGCTCTCCTGGACGTAAGCCCTGCTGGTTTTCTAAGCCAGACATTATGGGGGTTTGTTTTCCCAGTGCAGGTCTCCTGGGCTAGGGAGCCTGACGTGGGGCTCAGACCCTTCAGTTCTCATGAGGAACATATACGGTTCTGATATCCCTCCTCCTTTTGGGTCCCTGCACTAGGGGTGTGGATTCTGGCTAGACCCTGTCTCTGCCTCTCCCACCTGTCTCGATATGACCTTTTTTATATATCCTTAGTTGTAGGAAATCTGTTCTGCCAGTCTTCAGGTCATTCTCAGAGATAGCTGTTCTATGTGGAGCTGTTTTGGTATGTCCATAGAAAGAAGTGAGTTCAGGATCTTCTTACTCCACCATCTTGACCTGGACCCCCTCAAGCATTTCTTACACACTATCTCATTTGATTCCTTCAAGATTCTTAAAAATTAACTATTTTAGAGAAGTGGAGATCCTCATTCAAAATCACACTATCAGCCCCTAATGGAACCCATCTCTTTTGGTTTATAAGTCCAATATTCCTTCTACTACCCATACATAATTTCTAGCTCTGCATCATCCAAATATTGTACTTGATATAAAAGACTAGATAATTCATGGTATGTGATCAGTTAAAATATTATACTGAGAAAAATATATAAAAAGTGGTGAACTTGCTCTTTCTCACTAAGAAGTCAAGTCAGAAAAACAAATGTAGGGCTTGGTCTAGAATTCAGTGACCCAGGAATATATTTGAAGGAGCATGAATAGAGTTTTTGTTTGATTGGTATGCATTAAGATATTATATATTATGCCACAGATTATGATTACAAGATCTAAAGCATGGTTTTGATCCATTTTTTTGTTGTCTGTTTCCATACAGGAGGCACAGTTAAATAGTGGAAAGAACAAGGGTTTGAGTGATAGAAGACCTGAGTTCTGGTTTTTGCCTCCCCTATTTGGTTGGAGTGACCTGGACAAATCATTTCTGCTCCTTGAGTCACTAGCTTTTTGATTTTTAATTTAAGGAGTTGAATAAGATGATTCGTAATGCTCCTTTAAGTTCTGGCACAACTAGAAGGATAGAAAAAAGTTCTCAGAAACAAAATGGGAACAACAGCAACAAAAAATCACCCTTGCTTTTATGGCCTCCCTGTTGTGAGAGGGTTTCAACAAGTCTTAACTCTATCAAGCCAACCTGAGTAGTTAGCAGTCACTGTTTTGAACA
This sequence comes from Balaenoptera physalus, assembly GCF_965194825.1. NCBI lineage: Eukaryota > Metazoa > Chordata > Mammalia > Artiodactyla > Balaenopteridae > Balaenoptera > Balaenoptera physalus. The sequence goes on from NC_138893.1 coordinate 77,134,577, forward strand.
AAGTCATATTTAAGTATAATAAAAAGTTAATTTTATGTGTTTAAATGTGTAAATATATGAGAAACTGAAGAGCTATCCAGTGATGGGATTTTAATGAAAGTAATTAAGCTACTTCATCCTTGAAATATTTTTTGGGGAAAAATCTGTGCTAAAGCCTCTTAAATGACTATTAAGGGAATGCTAAGAATAAATACTAATAGGACTGAATGCCTGTTATATACATGTTTTTGTGTTATTGAAAACAAAAGGAAATTATCTTAGATTGATCAGAGAAAAAGATAAAAATCCATTAATTCTCTTCAGGCTCAGTGAACTGATATAACTGGTAATTTTTAATATTTCAGGAATATATCTTTCTTCTTTTCCTCTTTTAAAATTTTTTTTAGGGATTTGGGATAGCACGAGAGTTAGATATCAATTAACCATTGATCCATTTTTCTCCTACTTTCTATATTTTGACATAGTTTCTATTTAATCAGTGAAACATCATCAGAAAAATTTCTCAATTCTGTTATGTTTTTATAGCAATTAATGATTTCATCTAGATTCTTATGATAGTTTATTGATATGAGTCTTATGTCTCTGTATTTGTGTCTTCTAATTTTTATTAGTAAATATTTTAGTTGAAAGGAGAGGTTACATAAGCTACTGCTAATCAAATATTTAAACATCATATTTGTATTTGAGTGGGACTTTAATTTTTAAAAATTACCAGTTTTATTTAAATAACCAAATACATTAAATAAAGCATTACATGGTGAGATCTAAATTCAGGTACAAGGAAAGTTCTATTGTATAATACTGTTCTAGAAAGCCTAAATCAGTGGCTTCCCTAGTGGAGCATCAAAAACTCGAGTCTTGGGTACAATACTGACAGAACCAGTGACTCTCTGGAGTTATGTTCTATATATCTCCATATTTTTTCAATAATCCAAGGAACTTTTAATACATTGGCAGACCTTTTTTTTTTTTTGAATTTTATTTTATTTATTTTTTTATACAGCAGGTTCTTATTAGTTATCCATTTTATACATATTAGTGTATACATGTCAATCCCAATCTCCCAATTCATCACACCACCAGCACCCCCGCCACTTTCCCCGCTTGGTGTCCATACGTTTGTTCTGTACATCTGTGTCTCAATTTCTGCCCTGCAAACCAGTTCATCTGTACCATTTTTCTAGGTTCCACATATATGCGTTAATATACAATATTTGTTCTTCTCTTTCTTACTTCACTCTGTATGACAGTCTCTAGATCCATCCGTGTCTCTACAAATGACTCAATATCGTTCCTTTTTATGGCTGAGTAATATTCCGTTGTATATATATACCACTTCTTCTTTATCCATTTGTACATTGACAGATCTTAGAACTCTTATTCTGTAACGTAAAAAAGGAAAATAAAATGTTTAAAAATTATAATTTTAAATGAGGTAACTCAATATCCATTATATATAGGAGATATTATATATAGTCAATTATTTTTCTGGAACATCCAGTCAAATAAATTGAGACCCTTTTAGAAATTGCTAGGTGATTTTAAATGGTATGGTAAACTATATATGTATAATATATATATTAGAAGGTCAATGTTTTTTATATAATCTAGTAAAAATGACTTGAAATTATTCTGGAAGATGTTTTCATTAAAAGTAAGATTATTTTTTAAAACAAAAACATAAAGTACATAGTTACAAATATAATAAGAAATTTATGGAAAGCATAAAAAGAAAATTATAAAAGAAGACAATTTTTAAAGTCTTACAAAAAAAGAATGGTGTGGCATATACTTAAATCACCACATCACAAGCACATCTAAGCATTAGAGAAAAAACAGATAATATTAAGACATTGATAAATCTTGCTACTCCAATTAAAAACTCTAATTCAAAAATTAACGTAGATAAATTTAAAATGAAAATAAAGATGTAAATAAATGGAGTATATCTGATAGAGGATGGAGTTTTAATAAAGCACTCTTAAAATTGCTAATCAGAAGATGAAAACACAACTGGAATTATTAACAAAGACTATAATAAGCCATTTACTAAAATAAATACAAATGGCAAATGGACATGGGCATAAATATTCAAACTCACTAGCAATCAAAAAATGCAATTTTAGCAAGAATGCAAACCAATTTTTGCCTATTGATTTTGAAAAGAATTTTAAAAATCTAATCCACCAGGTGGAAGGTGAGGAGAAATGAGCACTCTGAGAAATCACAGCTGACAAGCATGTTAATTGCTAGAAACTTACTTTACTTCAATTTAGGAATATTATCAGAGGCTCTGAAAATGTTCATGTAATTTTACTTAACAAGTCTACTTAAGGAAACTCATCCTGAGAGAGTAATCATAAATATGTACAGCAATTTGGTATAATGGCGAATGGTATATAATATGAAAAAATTGGAATGAACATCCTAAATGTCTACAAAGAGGAAAGAAGCTAAATACTTTGTGAGTGTAGACACAGAAGTCCAAAACAAAATGTTATTTTAAAATAACATATATAAATACAAGTAAACAAACTTAAACAATCAATAATAAAGGAAAGACCCAAGGATTATGAATAATTCAATTATCTAAGTCTGTGGGCTACAATTAAAAAACTCATTTTTTCAATTTTTGCTATCAGGAAAATAGATGACTTGGATAGTCTTAAATGTACTAAAAGCTAGTTTCTATTGGAGCATAGTAATATATTTCAAAATAATAATAATAAGTAAGACTGCCTGCTAATATTTAACATGGACTAATTTACTCCCCATGACGGCCCTCTAAAATCATAATGGTTTTTTTATCTCTGCTGATAAATGAGAAACTTACCCATGAATTATAGATGGAAGTAGGATATAAAACTTGGTAGATTGTCTCCTGTATCTATGAGACAAGGAGTGTCTACTGCACTATCAACAATAGTTTATCTAAATGGAAAATAAAAACATTCCTTAGAACCACAAATGGAATAATCACAGTATTCAATGACATATAAGCCAACAAAGGGTGCCTATATAAGTTACAAATAATTAACATCATAGTACTATGTTCTAAGTCTATAAATAAAATAATTAATGTATTTTACAATTATTTTATAATTTTATATGTCATTCTTATATTTTTATATATTTGGAAAGTAAACCATAAGCTACTAAATAACATTTAAGAAAATAATTAAGAATAAATAATAGTGAAGGAAATTACAGTATATTCATACATGAATGAAAATTACATATTACATATTAAGCTCTGCATGTGTCAAAGTTTGTAAGAAACACAGTGTTCAAAGAGAAAATGAAATACATTCATTAAGAAATATGAAGGAATGAAGGATTAATTGCAAACCAGATGAGAATTTAAATCTGTAACAGAATAAGTTCCAGAAATTCAAGTAAATTTAGAACAAATTAAAAGAAATGAGATTATAAATTAATAATACAGAGAAAAAAATTAGAAAAATTTAATCAAGAGCTGTTTTTTGAAAATATTAGTAAGACACTGTAGCAGAAGGGATGACAAAAACAAACATAATAAAGGAAAGAAAAAAAAGAAAAAAGAAAGAAATAGATTATGCCATAAAAAATGGTAAAGAACTATTATGAAGACTGGACTATATAATGTAAATTTTAAAATGTAAATAAAATCAATACATATTTAGAAAAATACAAATTGCCAAATATTGCCTAAATTTAAATTGAAAAGTTATAATTGGCTTCTAATATTTAAAGATATTTTAGTGGTAAGAATACTTCTCTAAATTTTCAGACCATGATGATTCCATAGGTGAGGTACTTTTAACTCATTCTAAAAAGAAACATACCATAAACACACCATAAAATAGCCGTATTCATTCAAAAAGATTAATGTAACTTTTAATTCCAAAATCTGGTAAAAATATAAAAAAGAAAATGAATTCTTATTCTTCGCTGGTGGGAGTGAAAAATGGTACAGCCACTTTGAAAGACATTTTGGCAGTTTCCTGCAAAACTAAACATACTCTTACCATATGTTCCAACAATCACACTCTGGCATATGCTCAAATGAGTTGAAAACTTATGCCTGCACATAGATATTTGTAGCAGCTTTATTCTTAATTGGCAAGACTTGGAAGCAACCTGGATATCCTTCTTTAGGTAAATGATATATAAGCTGTGGTATGTCCAGACAATGGAATGTTATTCAATGCTAAAACCAAACCAAACCAAACCAAACCTACCAACCAACCAACCAAACAAACAAAACCCAAAAAACTATCAAGCCATGAAAAGACATTTAGGAACCTTAAATGCATATTACTAAGTGAAATATACTTGTCTAAAAAGGCTGTGTACCATGTGATTCTAACTACATGACATTTTGGAAAAGGCAAAATTATAGAGACACTAAAAAATTAGTGGTTGACAGAGGTTAGGAGGGAGGGAGAGAGGGATAAATAGGTGGAGGATCTTTAGAGCAGTGATACTACTCTATATGATACTATAATGTTGGAAACATGTCATTGTACATTTGTCTAAACCCTTAATATACACCACCAAGAGTGAACCCTAAAGTAAACTATGGACTTTGGGTGATAGTGATGTGTCAACGTTGGTTCATTCATTGTAATAAATGTACTATTCTGGTAGGGGTACATCGCTACTGCAGGCAGCTGTGCATGTGTACAGGTAGAATTATATGGGAAGTCTCTGTACCTTCCTCTCAGTTTTGCTGTGAACCTACAACTATTCTAAAACATGAAGTCTTCAAAAAAAAAAAAAAGAAACTGAAAGTTAAATTTAATTACTAACAAAAATGTAAAGATCTCAATTTATTGAATGAATATTTATTTATTGAATGAATATTTATTTCATGTAGGTGAATGTTCTAGGCTCTGAATATAAAGCATTGAATTAAAAAAAAAGATCAGATTCTTCTCAATGTGGAACTTAAAATCTAGTGAGAGAAAACAAATAATAAACCATCAGTAAGTATGCATCTGTTGGAATCAAAAGTTAATAGAGAAAAATACATCAGAGTAAGCATACCAGGGAAAGGGTAGGTTTTTCTGTTTTACCACGAGCTGATTAGATGGTGAAGTTGATGCTGTTAGTGCCACACACTAATCCCCAATCTAGTGATTAGGCAGAGGAGAAAGTAAATGATGAGTGTCAGTTATGGCCTTAGGATCAACTATTGGAGTAAGGGCTGTAGTTTATCCCACTAACAATGGTCTTGTATGTTTTCCCAGAAGATGTGACCAACCAGATAGGTTCACTTTATCCGTCTCTCCAGGAACAGTTTACTGTAATGTGAATAGGAGGTGTATCTGAGCAGTGCAAGGGGCGGATAGTAGTAGATGCTGTTGGTGATTTCTTAATATTCCTTTTATTAAGTGGTGCGCACGTCCCCCAACTGCTAATATTGTCTAATAACAACTCACAGCTGCCTTCTTTTCTGGACAATTTCTCTTAAACAAATGTGAGCTACCGAGTCTGAGAGTCAACCCTTGTTCTTAGGGAAGGATTTTAGCTGATGACTAACTGAGACAGAGTTGAGAGAACGGCTCCCATACTCTCAAGGTGGTACTGATTGTATGGAGCAATTTGTGCTACAGAGCTTCCTGGTTTGAACTGGGTACTGTAGTGTTCTGCCTCGACTTGGGACAAATATGAAGTGCCAGTCTCACTCCAGAGTTCTTCTTAAGATTGGCTGAGGGGTTAGTTGCAATCATAGTGTGGATTACCTTCTTCCTCTCTGCCTGAATTTGAACCTTTCATTTTCTTAGAAGTGTATTTCTTGAGAGTACACACCAATAAATCTTCTGCAAGCTTTCATCTCAAGGTCTGTTTCCGAGAAACCAAAACAATGTGGGAACAAACTGAAAGGATTCTCATGTTCATACCATATCTTTGTTTAGATGTTCCCCATCTTTATTTGGCTTCCTTCTCTCCCCTTTTCCTGAGAGAACATCCTCAAGAAATAACTCAAACAAGCCTATCTCATGCTCTACTTTTAGGAAACTGATATAAAAGAGATAACATTTGATTCATGACCTGAACAAAGGAGAAAAAAAAAGAATCCTGTGTGTTTAGAGTATACCAGCCAAACAGAATGACAAGTAAATTAGGTGAAAAAACTTATGTTAAAAGAACAACTAGAAGGACAGTGTGGCTAGAGCAGAGTCAGTGAAGTGGGAAATGGAAGTATTAAAAAAATGGCCCTGAAGGTCTTTGGAAAGACTTAACCAAATAATTTTAGGAAGAGATTGGGATCTCAGGTGGCCTCAGCCTGCAGCGGCTTGAAGCAGGATTTTGGTTCCCGGCCAGAGATTGAGGTTCGGCAGCGGCAGTGAGAGGGCTGAATCCTAGCCACTACACAACCAGAGAACGGTGGCCAGTGAACGGTGGCCAGAGAACGGAGGCCCTGGCCTGTGAGCTGTGTAGAAGTGAATTTCCACATAGAGATGGAAAGTAGTGAAACAAGTAAACTGTTTATTAGGAGGAAAAAGAGTACAGTACGTGTGGATAGACACACGGGCAGGCTCAGAGAGAGAGTTGCACCATTGTGGTAGTTTGAATCACTTTTATGGGGCATTTCTTCTGGGTTTCCTTTGACCAATCATCTTGCTTTGCCTGGTTCTGAGTCAGTATTTGGTTTATGTCAGGGTCCCCCATGTATGCCTGCGCATCTCTTAGCCAAGATGGATTCTAGCAAAGAGGCCTATGGGTAGTTGACTTCACTTACTATGGGGTGGCACTCCCTCCCTTTTTGACCTCCAAGGAGCCTTTCTACGCATGTGTAGTTGGGAAGGTCTCCTTGACTTTGAGAATGAGGAATATGTGGTTTTTTATCTCTTATCTGGGTAAGACCCAGCCTCCTCTCTCACTCCAGCTGTTATGGAGTTTCTGTCCACAGAGAAGAAACTTCAGCTGTTCAGCCTGGGGCCCATCTATCTCCTGCCTCAATTGGAAGAAAGTTGGTTGGTATGTTTTATATTTGTGAAGGATCATCTTGGCTGTATTTAGGTTACTAGACTATAGAGGGACAAGAGAAAATGCAAAACCCTATCAGTGTGTGTGTGTGTGTGTGTGTGTGTATGTGTGTGTAAATTCATCAGTGCATTAAAAGATCATCCTTCTCATATAGGATCATCCCCTGAATACAAAAATAGTTGGTCAACATCAGAAAGTCTATAAATCCAATTTACAATTTAAATAAATCTAAGAAGAAAAAATATTATGTCTATTTTATTAAATCCAAAAAAGCATGATAAAGTTAACAGAATATTTATGGTAATAATTTTTGCTAGCTAAGATTTCAAGAGGATATAAAAATTTGATTTGTGTTAAATCTTGGAGATACACAACAAATACAGTAAGTGCTGCAAATTAAGGTATTTTAGGCTACTTAGTAACCAAATAGTCCAAGATCTCAGGGGCTAAACATAATAAAAATTTATTTCTTGGTCATATCACATACTAATATGAGTTGGCCAACTCTCCTGAGCTATTATCCTGAGACCCTACCAGAGATGCTGCTTCCTTCCACCTTTTGACTCCAGGACCCATCAGGGATTTCTTAAAATCCTTCTCCCAGATCTCTGCATATAGATACACAGAGAGGGAAAGAGAGAGTGGAAGATTGAAGGGAGCATTTTATAGTTAGTCCAGGAAGTGATAAGTATAATATTACATTGACTACAACTCATGGCCACCAGTCCCCATTCTAATAGTAGCTTAGGCTGGAAAATATAATCTATAATCTTCATGTGTGCCTAAGAAAAAGAAATAGATTGATAAGCATCTATCTTTGGGCAAACAGGAAATCTTGCAAAGTGATGATGGGAATGCAGACTGGTTACTCCAGTTGAGAGCAAATTTAAAGTACTTAAGCTACCTGGATACAGGCACAAACTATTACTTAGAAATATCACTCTTGGATATATATATTCCAGGGAAATTCTCAAACTGATTCATAAAGGAATATGTGTTAGGTTTTTCCCAGTAGTGTTCCAAGTGCCTGGATTTGGAGACAATTTTTGAGTCAAAAATTGCAGTTGTCGCAATCACGTAGATGTATAATCAGTAACATGAATTTATATTTAACACATAGGCCTGTATGAACAAAAAAGAAAATAAGATCTACAATAATTGTATACTTTAAAAACACAACAACAATAACAAGACTGCACATTTGACAAAGATAACTTAAAATTCAAGGATGTATGCAAAACACATAGCAACCCCCTATGTTTGGGGGTGGGTGGCAAATCATATGGAGATGGATATAAAAAGAGGGATTATAAATGAATTGTGAGCAGCCATTGGTGGACCAGTGTTAGTCACATGAACTGAGAAGTGTAATCAACACTGTTTTTATGATTTACCAAAAAAAGAGGCATTCCTGTCTCCATTCTCTTTATGCTAAAGGATTATTTTAATAAGGTAGAAGTGTGACTATGGATGTGAAAGAAATGCGTTAATTCAGTCATTCAAGAAATATTTCTTGATCACCTAATATGTGCTGGAATTCTGCTACTTGATGAGGATAAAACAGAAATCCCATTCTCAGCCCTTGAAGACCCTGGATTCCTTAGGTACACAGACGTGTGCACCAGCCTTTCCAATACAGTGAGAATCATCGCAAGGAGCTATACAAATGTGCGGGGACTGATGTATTCTCTCTTCAGACCACACATTATTTCACCACATACACTCTGTACTTTCATAGTCGTAACACTAATTGCACTCTTTCCAACTGCTCATTTTTTGATTGCTTGAGGACAGGCACCTCGTCTGTCTTGCTTGTTATAGTATCATGAGTGCCTTACACAAAGCACAGGATCTAGTCAGTGCTCCATAAATATTCATAAAACAAATAAGTACACAAATGGCCCCTGGTGAAAATTTCAGAAGTATAATTCTGTTTCTTTAGAATTTATTTCAATAAAAGAGCCACGGTTGATGATACAGAAGAATGCTGACTTGCCCAATTCTCAATAAACTAATAATGGCTGTGAAATTACAAGTAAATTTTTTGTTGTTTTTGCCACTATCCCAGTATGTGAAAATTCTGAATTTAACCATTGTAGTTTAATGTATTCATTACTACTAAATTGCCATACCAGCATATGATGTCATTCTGTAATTTATCTTATTTTCTTTGCCCACTTTAAAGAACATTTTCAATGCCCACTTGGAATCAGGCGTTGCATTAGTTGCTGAGGATCAAGGGATGAGTTAAATACACATGCTGTTTTGAAGGGGCTCATAGTCCATCGATGGTGACATGTACATGAGTTCATTCACAGTATTCAGGTATGCAGAAAGTGGTGCAGGAACACAGAGAAGGAAGTGAAATTTGCTATGAAGTTGAAGAAGGCAAGGGCAAGCCACAGGAAAGATGATATATGAGTTAGGTCTTAAAAGAAAAGCAGGAGTTTGCCATCTGGACAATCAGAAAAAGGCATCCAGGAAGTATAAACAATATATTTAGAAAAATAAAATCAGGGAAAAGAGCAGTATATCTTAGAAGCCTGGAGGAATCAGGTGTGGCTAAAACATAGGTGGTTCTTGTGGGGCAAACTCAGGATGAGCTTGCAAAGACAATATGGGCCCCAGTTCTGGAGAGTGGAGTTTCAAGTTTATTCAGTGGGCAACTGGAAGTTATCAGTAGCCTTAAAGTTCTTTCATTTATTTTCTTTCTAGAGTTGTAGCTTCCTGATTTACTAAGTTTCTGGTTCATGGGAAAGCAGCCTTTAAAATGGCATTTAAAAAGGCTGAGAGTTCACACATCAACTAATTTCTTTTCAACCACATATTAGCACTTGGATTTGGCTTATAGCTCTAATTTCTTGCAAAACACTATTTTGATGTTCATATTCTTATTTAGGGTTAAATATCCCAGAGCCACAGTGTTTGCTGAATCAGGACTATAACTAAACTATGAATATCTCAACTTGACAAAATCTGTATTTACCCACTTGTATTCTGCTGAAGACATTAAAATTCTCTGTGGAGAATGGAAATTTGTTGCACATATATACAGTAGAGTAAATTAAATTAAAAAAGAGTAATGTGAGGCTGCAAACTCAAGATAAATGGTGTATAAATCCAGATATTAAATTAAATGTTTCACTGGGCAATGAAGAAGTGTTATACATTCGCTCTCTCCCGATGTGTAAGAAATTGATTAGCTAAATTTCAAATTCACAAGGTAACTGACTGATACTCATTTTGCATAATTCCTGAAAGGGTGCTTAAGACACATGACAAAAGTCAACCATGATCTGAACTCAAAAAGCAATTTCTTGCCCATGTATTTTACACGTGAGCTGTGAGGATGGAAGAATTATGGGAAAGCAGTAAGAACGTGTCAAATGCAATAACTATCCTAAGAATGAGTTGCTTATTTTAATTGTCTTGCCTATTCTGTTAACATATATATTATAGGCAATATGAATATAAGATGCTGGCATTTTTGGTATCCTGTTATTTTAAAAGAAATATATGGTAACCATTAAGTGTGCATTATCTCTCCTTGTAGGTCTTTTAAGATATTTCCATGAGTAAGATGCTAACTCTAGAGTCAGTCCCATAGCACAGTAAGGTTGGAGATATTGGTGGAGTGGGTGCATAGGGAACTGAGGGTCTCGTTGCTCTCCTAGCAACTAGTGATATAAAGTTTGGGTGTAAATATCGCAGTCACTTACTTTCAGCAAGGCAATTTGAGCTCATTTATTTAACTCTTTTTCCCACAGTTCTTGTGAAATGAGTAAAAAATATGAAATAAATGTGCAGACATACGTATTGTTAATAATGAAGCGTTTCAGACATCAAACAGTAGGTTCCAAATTCAGGAATTGAATATAAGTGGTAACCCACTACATAACACAGAACAAGACTGTGTGGAAAGGAAATTAAAGGAGTTCCTTGTGGATCTGGGTTCACAGGAACAAGCACAAGGAAAAAAATGGGAATCAGCAGGAGCTGAGAATCATGCGCAAGTTTGGGGTGGTGAACTGAGGGTAACTTGAATAACTTGAACAGTTCCTGACTGTACCACATCAACAACAAACCAATTTACCCTGGCACACATAGTAATTATTCTTTTAGCACAAGTAAATAGGTAAGTAAACACTGAAGATTGCTACAACCAACTCCTAAAGGCTTAAAGGAAGAGGAACAGTTCTCAGCTAACTCAGGCATGGTTGGCAAACCAGTGGACTCCCCAGTTGGGTGTCCCTCCCTTTGTGTTCTTCACAGCCATCTAGAATAACTACAGACTAGTCAAATAAAACTACAGTAAATATCAGCTTTCCCATTTCCCATCTACAGTTGTGCAAACTGAGTAAAAACAGTAAACATGTGATGCAGTTAAGGAGGAAAATGAGGAATCTTATGAGGATTCAGAGGAGATATCCTGCTGTGAAATTATTTTAGTCTAAGAAACAATAAAACATAAGAAAAACTCTAACTTGTATTAAGACTGAAGATTTTGCATTTTTAAGATAAAAGTAAAATCAGCAAAGAAAAGTTATGGATGAATGTGATTAAAGTTTTTAAACTTTAAGAATTATGAACAAGGAAAAACTAAAAAGCATGCTAGAGAAGTCTCATGGCTCATTTCCTCATGTCCCACTTCCTTCAGGTGTCAGCTCCAATATCATCTCTTGTGTATGACCTTTCTGATCTTTCTTTCGTAAGCTTAGAGCCCATTTTTACACTGTTCTGTGTTTTGTTCTTGTCACTCTCTAGCATGAAATATATTTTCTTGCTTATTGCTTGTCTTCCCCCAAAAGAAGACAGCTTTTTTTGGTTTGTTCATTGTTCTTTCACTCCATTATCAGAACTATCCATCACACATTGCAGCTGCTCAAAAAATTGTCTGTACAACAAAGGAATGAGAGCTAGTGAGCGAGCTCCTCTGACCACAGAGGCATTCCTAACTAAAACCATGGCATCAGCAAAGGAGTTAACCCGTCCTTCCAGGAATGAAGGAACTTTTCTTGCTTTAAGAAGTGTATTTCAAGGAATAACAAACTGTAAACAATGCCCATCTCTCCTACCCTAGTTATTTAGGAATTGTATATTCATGTTAAATTATCTTGAGCTCCTTACATGAAATCACATAAGCTTCTCTGAGTTTTCAGTGCATAAAGCCCTAAACTTCATGTCTCTCCAGTGTACTTAGATTTCCTTTTATCATCTTGACCATAGTAATCTTAACCTGGGATGCACATAAGAATCATCTGTGAATATCTGACAAAGTTACAAAAGACCAGGTCCTCCCTACAGCAACTGAAATCAAATTTCTGGGTAGGACCCAGGTATTTGTAATTTTTAAAAAGATCCTGAAGATCCTCATATAAAGTTAATGTTGAAATCCATTGCTTTACCATTTTCTCTCTTCCCCCAGACAAGCTACTGGTTTTCTGTATTACTTGCAAAAGACAGCTATCTCCATTCCTTGTATAGATTTTCAGTGATCAGTTTTTCTAACGTGAATGCTATAACGCAATAGAGATATGATTGGGTATACCATAGGAAAGTTATTATGTTCACGACACATCTGGCTTATACAGAGATGCAGTTTAAACAGCTCTGACCTTCCTGCCTAGCTCAGAGTGATTCCATAAGCTCTAGTCTGTCTCCAAAGTAGTGGCAATTAAGATCCTCCTTTACATCAGGTAAAGGGCTCAGTGCTTTTCTAAAGCTTACAAACTAGTTTAAGGTTTTACTGAGCTGCCATCTCAGGCTGTGACCAAATGACTAGCAGGTGAGGACAGAGAAGGTAACATTTCCATAGATACTGAAAGATAAATATCAAAGCACAAGACAGGTAATGGCCCCACTCACCTAAAGGCCAGATGGAGCAAGAAGTCTGTCAGGTGAGGATTCACTCTGAGTGAGGTGGTGAGCCCTGCTGCTGCATGGAACTTTCTCACAGCCAGTGGACTCCACTCCACTGACATTTAGGGAGGCTGTCATTGGTAATCTCAAGTTTAAAACGTTATTTAGTTATTCCTTCTCTGTTTCTCTTGAGGACCCTAGAATGCTCCCTCGAAAATAGCAAACATAAAATAAACCCTTCGTTCCTTGTCTTTAATGACAGAACGTGACTGTGGGAATATCTCAGACCTGAGATGCACAGACACCCATTTTACATTTTCCCTGGGAGAAGTCAGAGGGTAGGGAGCAAATTTTGGTAACTTCATTTTACTCCTGATAAGCCTTTCTATTCATCTCCTTAATTTCTCGGTGAGTCACTCTACCAGTTAAGCTTTGGTAAGTTTATCCTGCTATATGTCTAACATACATTTTTCAGTTCAGTCCTATGCAGACTTACATATTTTATTTCTTAAGGAGGGATGTGCCAGTGGGGAAACCCAACAATACTACCTGAATCACCCAGGCTGCTTACTAAAAAATGGAAATTCTTGGGCACCAAATACAGATGAATTGGAATCTTCAGGTATAGAGTCTAAGAGTCTTCATCTCTATAAATCTAATGCACGTAAATCTGAGCTTCAGTGAAGTAAGGAAACAGGTAAATGAGACATCAGAATATAAATCCACAGATAGTGAAGTGCACTTGAAAACAATGTGTATTCCATATGCTAAAATCTTCCATGATGATTACTGATTTATCAGTTTCTCCATTTAATTCACTAATTAGTTATTTAAATCTTTAGAAATTATTTTCTTAAGTGAAAACAAGTTCAGAATTGTTATAACTTTCTTATGTATTGACCCTTTTATCATTATAAAATGTCCCTCTTTATATCTGGGAATGACTTTTGTATTATACAGTGATTTACTTTGGGCCCTATTTTCATGAAAAAAGTTGTCCATTATTTCACTTTCAGTTATTTTATGTCCTTATATTTAAAGTGTGTCTTTTTTAAACTGCATAAGTTGATTTTATATATGTGTATATATATATATATATATACATATACATAGACACTACAATATGTATATATGGTATTAAAGTATATATATAGTCAGACTGACATTACTTGTTCTTAATTTGAATATTTACATGGAATGTAAGCATTGATGTATTTAGTTTAAAACACGATGTTATTTGTTCTTTATATTACGTATTCCGTGCTTCTTTTTCTCTCTTTTCTTGCCTTCTAGTTGATCAGTAAGTATAATTATTTCCATTTCTTCCCTCTATTGGCTTGCTAATTTACTAGATCTCAAAAGAATGGCAAAGAATATAGAAGGAAATGGATACAACTTGAGATTCTGCAGTCTGATAACAATGTCATCCTCAGGGAGAACAGCTCCTTGTGTACTTGAGTTTCACTGAGGGTAGTGTCGAGTCTATATGTTGTTTTTGCATCGCCTTAGATTCAGGCATCACTTACAAAAAAAGAAAAGTGTTTGTCCTGTCAAACCAAGGTGATTAACATAGTGGAAACCTCTTGGGTTATTTTTCTAGACTGCTTGTTACTCTTACAGAGATGGCTCATTTCGGTCATGTTACTGCTGTGCAATCCTCCATGGAGACTGTGGCCTTTATCTCACCACCTAATTCTGCATATTGAAAAGACTGAGCAACTGTTAGCTTTTGAGAGCTAAGTTAGTAAAAAATCTAAAGGGAAAACTCACAAATTCCAAATGTTAGGGATCCTTATTCTAATAACACCTTCAAGCCTCCTTTCTCCTTCATTCTTGCATTATAATACTCTCTCTAATGTATTTCTTTCCCCTTTTTTTTCGTAGACTAGCTCAAGTTAACAACTAATAATACAGAATTATTGGAGAGATCTACTATATTGTATGTTATTTTCCACCTACTGTGAAAAGTGTGCTATACCAACCATAGTGTAAAATATATAATATTAACATAAGAGAAAATCATGAACATTGTCTAGAAATCTTTAAAAACATCTGGTTTTACATTCCTGTATTCAGAGAATTGTGAGTTCTCTCCCCATGTGTGTATGTATGTATATAAAGAGGAAAAAAGGGTGTCTATTCAAGGGTCCTAGGCTTTTTGTCTTTGAATTCAAAGAATTTTTTAATGAGTTAAATTATAATGCTTTCCAATTGAGGAATACTCAAATATATACTTGTCTTTTACTCTGTAAATATATATGTGTGTGTGTGTGTGTTGTGTGTATGTACATATACATATAATGTGTATATAAAATAACAATGAATGTGGGAAAAGAGGAAATGTTCAGTGAGAAACAAGTTTTGTATGTTAGTTATGTACATGTGTGTGCAAAAGGAAGTAGCCACTTAACATGCATGTATGATAAACATAGTGGCAATAGGTGCTGGAATTAATCATTTAAATAATAGGAGTTACTTTTCTAGATCCTAAATATCTATTTACAGATACTGAAAATAGAAGAAGACGAGTAATTAACAGTACTCTGATAGCTTTAATGATAGAAACAGATGTTCACATTTAAGGCATCAAATCTGAGTGGTTATCATTGAACTGCTGCTGCTCATGAGCAATGGTATTACGGTCCTTTTCATAGGAGAGAATATTGTAATGCAGATTATTGTGATTGTCTGAAAATATCTCCATGGCTGACAATACCTTTTTTTTCTTTTTTTCCTTTTCTACTCTCTTCTTTGATAGTTAAATGGGGACGACATTTAACAAGCACAATTATGTCCTTTCTTGTCTATTATGCTGCATTTAAGCATAATTGCTTGCAGAAAGCCTATAGAAGTGTCTTTAAACTCAAGTTTCTTATTTCCATCAGAACCAAAGAAGATAATCTATATATTATGTTTCCTTTACAGTTCATGAATTAAAAGTGAGATGAGTGATATATCTATTAAACAAGACTGAATTAAGGTTTAAAAAATAGAATCTAGGAATTAAATCTGAAAATTCTGATTCAGGCCTAGTTTGACTTTTTTTTTTCATAGAAAAATCAAAGACTCACTCAATAACAGCTTGCTTTTAGGAAATAATTATTCTATTAAATCCAGTCTTATACAGTGCAATTTTCCGTGGGTCAGAGTAGACCTCATGTAAGCGAACCAAACATTTCTTTTTATTCCTGAATTCATATGTTCTCCATAAGTACTCAATTAAGGCTTTTAAATATTTGAGGAATCTATTATGAGACAGTTTTATTTTAATTATTCTGTTTGATATGCATAAAATAAAAATATGTAACAAATTAACCAAAATTTAATATTTCAAGATCATTCAGAACATTTTAATTCATGTATGTGTATGCACACAGACATATTTTATTTTTTAATTAATATTACATATTGAGACTTTTCCATATTAGTAATTCATTAACAGCCTAATTGTTAAAGTTTCACATTGTATCTTTATAAGTATGGTAAAATTTATTTAACCATCTTTTTTGCTGGATATTTGGTTTGTTTCTAATTTTTCTCTGTTGCAGATTACACTGAGACTTGATTTTACATAACATTTTTCTTAGCTTTGATTATTTTTTCAGAGTAGACTTTTAGCATGGCTGTTAGTGGATTAACTATTAAAAATTCTAAAATCTTATGACTTACACTTAAAAATTGTTCTTCAGGAAGTTTTTATAATTTAGTCTGCCAAATGAGGAGAGGAGATCAGCAATTTAATAGGTAGGAAAATATTTAATTATTACTTAAATTTACATTCCTGTTGAGTATGTTCAATAGGTTAAATAATTATTTAAATTTTCCCTCTGTTATTGTTTCTTCCCTTTCATTCTATTGACCATTGATTGTTTTCCACTGTATTTTTTTTTAAATTATTATTAATTAATTTATTTATTTTTGGCTGTGTTGGGTCTTCGTTTCTGTGTGAGGGCTTTCTCCAGTTGAGGCAAGCGGGGGCCACTCCTCATCGCGGTGCGCGGGCCTCTCACTACCGTGGCCTCTCTTGTTGCGGAGCACAAGCTCCAGACGCGCAGGCTCAGTAGTTTTGGCTCACGGGCCTAGTTGCTCCGCAGCATGTGGGATCCTCCCAGACCAGGGCTCGAACCTGTGTCCCCTGCATCGGCAGGCAGATTCTCAACCACTGCGCCACCAGGGAAGCCCGATCCACTGTATTTTTTATAAAGGATATTGACAATCCTGAGTGTTACATCTTTGCAAATATTTTTCAGTGGTAATAGTTTGCCTATTTTTCATTTTTAGCCGTTTCTACTGAACTTTTATTATGTATTTCTGTATTGCTTCCCATTATTAAATATTCATTTTTAAACTTTTTTATGGAAATAGTTAAAATGTAACACTTCATTCATTAAAAATTTTTAAACTGAGACACATAATTCTGCCTAAGTTTTCAACCTATAAAAACAGGCTTTCATCATAAGAATGAAAATACTGTTATCATCATCTGACTTTGGTAGCTATATAAAATACCGCTAATAATGTTTCTACATAGACTATATGTAGATATTTCTTTAAATGTCACCGTTAAATATGTCCTTTCACAATTTTAACAATCCATATAAATCTGTAAGCAACAATGTTTCTATTTTAATGGTAAGATATATTTTTGTTTCCTACTTTAGTTCACTAGGTTTAGAAACAGATTTCCACTTACTATGTGAAGAACAAATGCACCAGACAGTTAAGGAGCTGATTTTATTCAGGCTGTTGTGGTAGGATGAATGCTCATTAATGACAAATATCTCAAAGAATAGGAGGGGCCTGAAGATTTATAAAGGCAGGTATATAAGGGAGTCATTTGCCTATCTTGTGGAAGTCACAAAGAATGATGGAAACAGGCGTTATCTTGGAATATGTGAGAGTTGGGGTATTGTAGGTTTCCAAAGCACAAAAATGTGGGGACATTTCTTAACTCTTGCTGTTTTCCAGGAACATGGAATTCAGGTAGAGCCCAATGTCATCTGTTAGTATGTGGTATAATGTAATCAGAGACACATTTAAGTATTGACTGTTGAATTCTGTAATCATTTGTCTTGATGATGTGGAGAAATAGACAAACCTGATGATTAATTATAAATGGATAATTCTGACATTTTCAGAATCAAAAGTTTCATTAATTTTTTTTTTTCTTTCCAGACTCAGTAAGGTGTTTTTAAATGAACTATAGCTATTTAGAAAACCTTTATATATCTTCAAACATAGGGAAATTATTTCTCTTGCACCAGTCCAGGAAATTCCCGAGGGTACTCAAAATACTTTTTTGAAGTATTCAGGTGAAGAAAGTATGTTCAGAAGGCAGGCTCATTAGTAGGCAAATTGTAGAAGGAGCAACTACCACAGATTTTTGTTTGTTTGTTTCTCATGACAATGAAATTCTGCCTGAAAAATAGAGCCAAGTGACTAATTATGGCTGAAATTGGGCAATTACTCCTCAAATTAGCCAAATGCAGGTGTAATTATTATTTTAAATAAGACTAATTGCTCAGTGGTAATTTGCAAAGGGGAGCCTGCATTTGGTGGAGACACAAGAACTCCAGATCCTTGACATATAGAAATATGATATGATATTAAAAAATAAGGAGTAGAAATAAATTATATATATTTATATATAGAGAGAGATAGACCGAGACAGAGTGATAGAGAGACACAGAGGATAAACTAAAGGAAATATCAAGAGAGATCTAACATCAAACTATCAAGTTTTCTTTGAAAATGTCCATGAAAACTTGTCAAATAGGGAACAATATTCTAGTACCTGAAGTTAAGACAAGTATTCTGCATATAAGGAAATCCAAGCATATTTCTAAAACCAACCACACCTACCACAAATTATTTTAAAAGTCACATCAAAAGAAAATTACAACTCTACTTTCTCATAACCTAATACTCCTAAGCCATCATTATCCCTCACCTGGATCACTGAATTAACTTCCTAGTTAGCCTGTCTTTTCATATTTTTTCTAAAGAGTAGCCAAAATGATTTTTTAAAAGTGTAGATCAGAGCAGATCACTCCCATGCCCAATACTTCCCAGAAATAACACACTTAACGAAAAACCCAAATTCGTTTTATGGCTTACCACCCAGTTCTCACTGAACCCATCTCCTACTTCCCATATTACTTCTAACTTTCTCCTACACTACTTGACTCATTCTTTCTAGCCAGACCAGTCTTAGTATTCTCAATCAACCTGAGATTTTCTACCCCAGGGCCCGGGGCAATCATTGTTTGTTTTATAAATAACTTAATGACTCTCTCCTCTCTTTTATTCAAATGTCATCTCCCCAAACAATACAATTCTGATGATATTCCCTAAAATAGAAACAGTTCTATAATACTTTATATTCCTTATCAACAAATAGTTCTTACTTCTTCTTTATAAGACTTAGCAGAATTTGTAATGTTCTTGCTCATTTATTTGTCTGATTATATTGATATACCTTAGTAGATGAATGCTTGAAGGATGAGGGCAGAGGTTTTGCTGATTTTTTTTCATTGCTGCATCTCTAGTTCCAGTAACCGTGTCTGGAACATGGGAAATTTGCAACAAATAGTTATTGAAGTATGAATAAATAAAAGAAGTATGACCCAAGTTGGACTCTTTCAAACTCCTGAAGTTGGAGAAGAGAAAGATAGACTTTTGCATTGAATGGAACTACAATGCCCAAGTAAGTGGTGTGAAGTAAAGTTAAAAAACCCTTTTCAAAGTAGCAGAGTTTGTCAAAGAAAAACCAGAGCCAGACAGTAATTAAAGTGGTAAAAACAGATTTTATTCAGGAACTACTGCAATAGGGGAAAATAGACCTCAGTATAAAACTAAATTCAGTCCCAGATACAGCATAGGCAAGGGATTTACAGCCAAGGAGCAGGGTCGGGGTCCGTGGATGAAAAATTACTAAGAGGAAACATCAGGGGTAAAAGCGCATTCTGACTAAACCAACTTGACGAGGTTCACTGAATGTAAGCCAGAATGTTCAGATACCAAGGGTAAGGGGTGAAGAATTTGATCAGATATAGAAGGTGATAAGGTATCCTATATTAAGGGTAGGGATTCTTGCTAAACTGATTTAGCAGGGGCTTTGAGGCTTCTTCATCCGTACCAAAGCAAATAAAGGCCTAAGTCCACTCTATGTGACTGTGCAGGGTGTGTGACTGCCTTTCCCAGCAGCCTACAATCACTCCAGCTCTGGACCTCCTACTGGTGTACTGGAAATACAGAGGATGGAAAAAAGTCATCAAATTCAGAATCTGGGTTATTCTACCAGGAAACTGACTGGACTGATACATTGTTTTTTAAGTTTATTGATTTTATTTATATCCAAACCTTTCCTCCCACCCTCCAACTTTTTTTCATTTTTTTCCACCTCTTTTTGTAAGGCCAGCAAGCCAAATGTCCATAAAAAAGGTTTAATTGGA
The DNA here is from genome assembly GCF_965194825.1 of Balaenoptera physalus. Classification (NCBI taxonomy): domain Eukaryota; kingdom Metazoa; phylum Chordata; class Mammalia; order Artiodactyla; family Balaenopteridae; genus Balaenoptera; species Balaenoptera physalus. The sequence goes on from NC_138893.1 coordinate 77,154,865, forward strand.
ACAGCAGTCACATTCATTCACTTACATCATGGTCTGCGTCTGCTTTTGCTTCACCACAGCAGAGTTGAGTAGTTGCTGCTGAGGCTGCATGGCCGTCAAAGCCTGAAGTCTTTACTGTCTGAGATTTTATAGAAAAAAATTTGCTGACCCTGGCTTTAGGTTAGATAGCAAGGGGCCTCAGAGCCAGTCAACACACATGATAAAAATGATAGCACCTTGTATTTATTTAGCACTTATAACATCATAGGCATGTTGAACATGTTTTACATTGCATCATCTCATTTAACCTTGATATCAACACTCTGAGGGATGTTGGCTTAAAACAATAAAATAGCCAGTTATTTTACCAGCAAAATTGGGTTTACTAGGAAACAGCAAAGAATTGCAATTTGGGACATGCAATCTATGGGTGAATCACAGGCAAGCCCAGAGAACAAAGGAGAAATTTTTTTTGTAGAGGAGAAGGGTGAGTTGGGAGGTGCTGTAATAAAGAGCCCATTGGAGGAAAACTGGGAATTTGAATTGTAGTGGCTTTTCATTGGTTGAGTTGTGACAGTCTCTCATTGGCTGGGCTGTTGCTGGGCAAGGAGAAACTCTTCCTTCCTCTTGCTGGATAGTAAAGTAGTAATCTTTTTCCTGTTGGAGATGCAAAGGTATGTCTCTTCCTGTTAGGTCTGCAATTGACGTTGAGGACTTCCTTGCACATTTATTTGCAACATCCTGTGAATCTATAATAACTTTTAAATAAAAATCTAAAAAAAAAATCCCACATTCTACTGTAGAAATTAAATGTTAATGTTAAAAGTTTTAAACAGACAGAGCTGGATTCTTATCTGGAGCAGGACATGAGGAGCTGCTACTCAAATCGTAATCTAGTTATCCAATCTTTCTAAAGCTCAGCTCCATCATTTCTAAAATAAATAATAGTTATATTTACCTTGAAAATTAATCAACCGAAATCTCATTATAAAATGGAGTCGGGAGGCCAGAGAGGGAGCTCTCATGCCTTACCACTCAACAGTATGTAGCTTGTCTTTTCATATTTCAAACAGGTTTTTCTCAGAGCAGAAGTTTTCAGTTTATCAATTTATCAGTTTTAGCACTTAACAGATCTTGCTTTTGTGTTAAGCCTATGAATTATTTGCCAAATTCTGTGTCTCAAAGATTTCTACTTTGTTCATTTCCTAGTTTTACAGTTTTATATTTTACATTCAATCTGTGATCTGTTTTTGTTGAGGGATGTACAATTGCTTCAGCACTATTTATTAAAATTAAAATTGTTTTGAATATTTTTGGGCTTTTGCCTTTCTATAATAAAGTTTAGAATAAGCTTATCTATGTCTACTGGTAGAGATTTTGTCTATGTTTACAGGCTGAGATTTTGTAAGGAATTGTATTAAACTCCTAAGGTAACTTAGAATTGACATCTTTACTTTGTTCAGTCTTCCAACCTATGAACACAATATGCCTCTCCAAAAATTTCAGTCTTTGATTTCTTTCATCAGCATTTTATAGGTTTCCTCATTCAGAACCTGTATATGTTTTGCTAGACTTATTTCTCTTATATTATTTTCATTGGAAAGACTAAATGGAACTGTGATTTTGATTTCTGTTTCCACGTGTTCATTGTTGGTATCTAAAAATATAATTGATTTTTGTGTGTTCATCTTGTGTCCTGTGACCTTACTGAACTCACTTCTTAAGTCTAGGTATTTTCCTTTTTTGTAAATTCCTTGGGGTTTTCTACAGACATAGACAATAATATTATCTGAAAAGAGACAATAATATTATCTGAAAAGAGAGACCATTTTCTTTCTTCTTTCAAAACTAAGTTCAGTTTTTTTGTTTTTAAACATTGTTGACTTCAATTTGATAAAATTTTGTCAAGGTTTTTTGCATCTAAATTCATGAGATATAATTTTATTTGTTTTTTATGCTGACTTTGTCTGGTTTAGGCATTAGGGTAATACTGGCCTCATAAAATGAGATGGGAAGTGTTTCCTTTTCTGTTTTCTAGAAAAGATTGTGTGAAATTGAAGTGAATATCTTCTTTAAATATTTGGTAAAATTATCCACTAAAATCATCTGGGCATGGAGATTTCCTTTTCTGAAGCTTTTTAATTACAAATTCAGTTTCTTTAATAGTTATAAGACTAACACTCTATCTTCTTGGTGCTTTTTGGGCTTTATTTTTTTTTGAGGAATTCAATTCTTCTAAGTTGTTAAATTTAAAAAGTGTCATGTTGTATGTAATATTCCTTTATTATCCTTTTAATTGTTGCAAGATCTTTGTTTGCTGTTCCCTGATATATGTTATAGTAGTTATTTGTGTCTTCTTTCTTTTTATCAATATCTGTGTCAGTCTATCCAGATTTTATAAAGAGCCATATCTGATACAAGCAGGCAGTTAGTGTGTGGTCAGATCACCCCAATCAAGTCTTAGATTAAGGTGAGTTTCAGTCTTTTGTGAGAACTATTCTGGGTAGTCCTTTCAGTATACTTTCTGAGATAGATAAGAGAGATAGATAATCTAGTATAGATATTTCATATTCTGGTAACTTGGATGCAGTCATTACCTTCCTTTGAAGTTTTCCATAATGTTTGAATGATTTTATAATAAACACATGTTAATTTTAAAATATAATGAGTTAGTGTTTCTTAAAAACTAGGAATTTTTATTGCCTTGAAATATGTAGCTAGAACTTTTAAAATTAAATTTCTAAAATAAAGGCTTTGAAAATGTTGACTGCATTTTATTTTTTAAGCTGGCATAGATTTTTCAATTTCAAAAAATTGCTGACTAACATTTGGGACTGATTACCAATCAGGCAGTATGTAATTTGGAAGTGAAATCCTGCTGTATTAAACTCTGACCCTTTTTAATAAGATGCTTCTTCTAGATGAGCTCAATTGTACACTGTCAAAAAGGTCAGTATTATTATGTAAGAGAAATACGTAATATGGTTTGAGAAAGCCAAAAGGCCAACTTGACTAAGATTCTGTCTTCCAATCAATACCCTAAATCCCCAACATTAGAGTCCCTCTGAAGACTTAAGCATTTTTTCCCCAGATGAGACAGATAGCTCCAAGCAAAGTATAACTCAATGATGTGTATTGAATTACAAGTTATATAGATGACAGTCATCAGCATTATCTAACACACAAGTTTAAGGTTTATTTATAACTGCAAAGAGCACCACTGAGCTCGTAACTGTCCTATCATTTGGCCTCAAATGGCAAGTATTTGCCCAAAGATCTTCTCTGATTCTAAAAGATTCTAAAGCTTCAGAGCTATATATGCTTTCAGCCCTTTAAGACTTCCAAAGGGGCTTTCTGTTTTGGACTGTCTCTAATAATGTCGGAGGATATTATGACTCATATATTCCAATTGCAAATACTACCTATCTTTTGTCAAGAATTTTGGTTAACCAAGATTGTATTTGATGTATCACACCAGCCTTGATAATTAAATATCATTTTTTAAATTCTATTTTTTTTTAAAAAAAATGTTTATTTATTTTTTTATTATTTGTTGCACCGGCTCCTTAGTTACGGCATGTGGGCTCCTTTAGTTGTGGTATGCGAACTCTTAGTTGCAGCATGCATGTGGGATCTAGTTCCCTGACCAGGGATCGAACACAGGCCCCCTGCATTGTGAGCATGGAGTCTTAACTACTGAGCCACCAGGGAAGTCCCTTAAATTCTATTTTTTAAAGGTAATATGCACATTGACTCTCTCTCTCTCTTTCTCTGATGAGAGGAGTCACAATTCTATTAGTTTAAGCACATTTATAGATTTGTTTAACTACCACTGCGATCATGATAGAACTTTCCTATCACCCAAAATATTCTGTCTCTGAGAATTCTTTGAAGTCACAACTTCTCTAACCTCTGACAATCACTCATCTGTTCTCTATCATTACATTTTGTCTGTTTGAAAATGTCTTACAAATGGAATCATACATTTATGGAACCATTTGAGACTGGCTTCTTTTATTCAACAAAATTAGAGATTTATCCGAGTTGTTGAGTATATCAATATTTCATTCCTGTTTATTACTGAATAGTATTGCATTGCATGGCTACACCAAGTTTGTTTATCCATTAACCTCTTGAGAGACATTTGGGTGATTTACAGTTTTGACAATTATAAGTATGTGTATATATATATATATATGAGATATTAAGCAAGTGTGAAGATTATTTCTTGAAAAAAAATAGTGTATGTGATTAATGGTACATGTAACTGATGGGAAGTAAATAGGTAAGAAGCATCCTGAGTTTTTTGAGGGAATTTCAATGCCAAAGAAACCAAGAACCTTATCTAACAAGCTTCTGACTATTTGAGGAGCATAGGAAACAATCCGGGAATACTAGGCAGCGTCAAAAAAAAAAGAGGCATGTGCAGAAATGACACTTTAGATGTGGCTGAAGAGGATAATAGACAAGGAAGTTTTCCAGAAGTTGGAGCATGGAATCTTAAGGAACAATGGACAAGACAGAGAGAATCAAGGTCTAATCAAAGAATTTTCCCCTCCCTGTTCCTGTTGTGTAGAATAATCAGTAATACTGCTTTGTGTGTCCCATTCTTCTCCCTGGAATATTTCTTATAGATAAGCTGTCTCTGTTCCACTACTGGATATTGGTTGGGGAGGGTGGATAGAGCAGGCAGTATCTTTTGAATTCAGAGGTTACTGGGCAATGAAGACACTTTCATACTTAGTGTAGAATAATACATATCACTTGGAAAACCAGGACCAGAGCTGGATGCAGTTAGTAATGAGACTTCGGATTACCTCCTTTGTAAAGAGAGTAATGAGACTTTGGACTGCCTCCTTTGTAAAGAGAGTATATGTTCAGGGAAAGAGTGGAAGAGAGCCCTGCCATTACCACAGTCACTGCAGGATATCTGTGGGCATACTGAAAGCTGCATCTTGTTTAGGAGCAACATCAGGGACTTAACAGTATGGGGGGAATATTTTCACTAAAATAATTCAGGCAATCAGTCAAAAAATTAAAAAGCAAATAGAATAACAAGTTCTGGGGGATTACTAGTATCCATACTTGCTACCATATATTACCTAAAATGTCCAATTTCCAACAAAAAATTATGAGCTATTCAAAGAGATAGGAAAGTATGACCCATATAGTGGGGGGAAAAAAAGCAGACAACAAAAACTACCTGTGAGAGCAACCAGATGTTGGATTTAACAGGAAAAGATTTCAATGTACCATACATATATATTTTTTTTTCATAGAATGAAAGGAAAGTTTTTAATTAAGGACATAAAAGAAGGTGTAATGACAATGTCATATCACAAAGAGAATATCAATAAAGAGATGGAAATAGAAGGCCAAGAGTAGACAACTTTCTGAAGAAGGACAACATGGTGGACTTATACCAGAAGCTAAAGCCTATTATAAAATTAGAGTAATTCAGGTAGTATGGTATTGGGGGCAGTGTGTGTGGTGGAGGATGGTAGGAAGGAGTAAGATATCATTTTAAATTGAGCCATAATCCTGAATGGCACAGATTCACTCCAGATTATCTTGTATCTCTGCTACTAGCTGGCTCTGTAAATGCGTCCACATTTTACTTTTCTACTCTTTTAATTTTCCTACCTTTCCCAGTCATCTTCAAGACCCTTGTGATAAATGTGATTATACTTTTAAAGTTTCTTTTAAACCGTGAATCTATCTAATTAGATACTTGATCGTCACCTGAAAAATAAAATTCCCTAAAACAGAAAATTCTATAGGGGAGCACAGCTTGAAGGCAAAAGCTTGTCAGTATGTTCAGTAGCAAGCATAGACATGTTGTATTTATTAGGGTTTGGACTTAGCTATTGCTTCAGTCTGATTTCAGCCAGATTTCTAAATAATATATGCAAGTCTTTCTTACTGACTTACCTCCACATTGTAATAGAATTATACTGAAGAATGGGACAGCGTGCTGTGTATATGTGTTTATATACTTTTTCTCTGTTATAGAAATGGAAGTATAAGAATTTGATCTCATCTTCCATATCAGAAATCAATAGGTATTATCTACAATTACAATCAGTAAAGAGAAAAGAGTGTGTTATTTAGGAATATGGTAATAAATGAGAATTAACAATTAAAAGCACTTACGTTTTACCTCTAACTGGAACGCAGAGGTGTTAGGATATATAGAGCAGTGGACTACTTTAAACGGTTATAAATATGCAGGAATATTTTCCTATTGCACTATGTATATGCTTTATTTGCTAAAAATAAAAATTAACTATAAAAGTTAAGTTTAATAAATTTTTTAAGCCGTATACCATGCAAACACTATTTTCTAATTTATACACTTACTAAAATACCACTAGCCACTTAAGCCTGTGTGGTTTACTTCAAGGAGCACCTCTTGTGCTGATCACCCTTCAGCTTCCCAGTCAGTAATTATCTGTCCTGTGTTTGCATGTCACATGGCTTCTCTCTATGTGACATCGGTTACATTATTCTACCTTAAAAAAAAAAGCTTCTCAAATACCTGCCTCTATAATTTAATCACAAATTCCTTGTTGGCATACACCAGTTGGGGAATGCTCTTTCTTGTGAGAGTATTACAAGGATCTTTTAACTTATTAAAAATTTAAGTTATTTACCAAATATATACTCATTAATATCATTAATCTACAATTATTGTATTTTTATGAGGTCAAAATTAAATTCAAACTGCATATTTAGATATGGGCTAGATGTATAGTTTTAAATTTTAGATAGTTTTAATTTTTAGATGGAGATAAATTGCCTGCCTATCATAGTATGACCAGTCAAACTCATCTCTGCATCTGGTTACATGCACATTATACAAATCTTATGTAAATGTAATTAGAATACAAAGGATCAGGGACATTTCCATGACACTAGAATATAAAAACACTCATTTGATTATTTCCACATGGTTCTGAAGATTTTAATATTTTCAGATTATACAAAAAGCAAGTCAAATTGTAAAAGGTGGGGGGAAAACTCAGCAGTGAATCATGATATTCATAATAGACTGTACATTCATAAATTTGATTTAAAAATCTATTTTATAACACAAGTTAGTGAGAAGATTGTTGGTCAGGGTATTAGTTTTAGGTCTTTTTCCTACAGATTCTGTGACCATAGACACTCATTTAACCTGATTCTGCCTTGATTTCTTCACTTACCATGAGGGTATGACACCAGATGACTTCCATTTTATTGTCTATTTCTAATGTTAATAGATACTAATGGCTGTAAATGTGTTTCCCCAAATAACATTTGTGATAAAATGTCATTAGCTTATGCAACTAAGGTATTAAAGTCTATTTAAAGATGTATATTTTGAAAATGACCACACCTGTTTTTAGTTCTATGACAAACTTATTCTCATGTCGTAGGGTTAATTCATTATTAATTTAATGTCTATACAGATAAGGGAACACATTAGCTGAGGAGAAACTAATGAGAAATTCACATTGAGCTGGTTAAATATTAATAATCCATTCACATATTGACCATATAATGATTCTTTAGGCTTCTAGTTTTATTATGAGTCTGCAGGTTGGTTTTTCATTATATTTTTTCCACTATGCTGGGCCAATCATAAAACACAATGGAAGATTTTGGAATGAGAAGATTTAGAAATATGTGAGATGCCAAGTTTGCTTTACGGAAGGCAATTATTTTATGTATGGCTACATATGATCAGAGGTAATGTTTATCAATTCTTTTGCATAGCATGTAACTGACAATTTAGATTTTATTACTATATCCAGTCCACTAGATTACAATAATGTTTTAAAGACACATATACTTAAAAGAGGACTCTAAGTAGGTTATTCACTGAGTACCTACTATGTGCAAGGCACTTGTGCATCTAGAGCTTTTGAAAAGCGATGTATTCTTCAAACTATCCCAGGTCATGATAGGGTTCAAGGTCCAAAAAAAGGATACTTTTATTTAGGAGTGAAGGTATCAGTTTGTATCACAGTGGAACATTATTGGAGGAAGTCACTGAAATGACATGACCCCCAGCTAGATGGGCCAATCAGAATCTCCTTACTCTCTCTCTCCTGTCCTTGGAATGTGAGTTCTGCTTGCCTTCCCTGAGCTGGAAGCTGCCCCAAAGACACAGCCTTGAGAGAGTAAGGTGTTGTTAAGATCATCTGGATGGTATATTTGACTGAACCCAGTTAAGGCCTCTGTTAAGATTTGTAACTTTAAGATTCCGGTGGGCAGAAACAGAGATCTAGTCATCTTGTGGCCTCCCAAGACAAGCTGTAAATTGCCTTGCTTATTAAAATTGCCACCCACCAATCTGGAGTGGTTTGCCTCTTTTTGGGTCTCTCCTTGTCCTCCTTGTCCTAGGGTCAGTTTCACATTTCACCTGGGGAAGCTCTCAAGGTGAAAGCTCCAACAAACCTTTTTTATGTGATGTGCTTTCTCTTGTTGTTTGCCTGTTATAATAACGTTTGTTCTCTCCCTCTCTCTCTCTCACCCACCCCCAACCCAGCCGTGTGTGTGTGTGTGTGTGTGTGTGTGTGTGTGTGTGTGTGTGTGTTGCATCTTTAGCACTTTATACTATATATATTATACACACACAGACACTGTTTTCAGCAGCCATAATTTTAAAAACTTTATGCCTAAATAATTATTTTTATTCTTCATAATAGCAAAATGAAGTAGAAAGGCTAGATTTCAAATGCTATTTTCATATAATATCTGATTTCTGTGGAAATGCATTTTAGAAGATTATTAAAGAAATAATTAGTGCCTTATGTCCTGGCTTTACATACTTCATCTAAGTACATCTGATTTCAGTCAACATGGGAGATTTTTACCTCAACTTCACTTTTGCCTCTACCCTTGCTTTAATAGAATGCCTAATTTCTGATTTTCTTCTTTTCCAAATTTTATTTTCTTCTTAGTTCACAAAGGTACTTACTGCACATGGGTATTAAATATATTGTCCGTGTGCTGTTCATCTCTGGCATTAGTAGTGATGAGCAGAATCACTTAATATTAGTCAGAAATTAAGACCGAAATAAGTATGGGTTAAACTGTAATATAAAATAAAATTAAGTTGAACTGATTTAAGTTAAGCTCTATTTCAATGCTCTGAAGCAGCCTCTTACTGTTTGCTGCTGATTTGCTCTAATTTGGTATTGGTCCCTCAGTATGTGAGTGTTTATGTTCTTTTCTATAGTTAAATGCTTTCAATTCAGAGGTGCTACTTGTATTATAATGCAAAGATGATGAAGAATGCCTTGCCAGGAGTATATCAAAGTGGTTAATTGCAAAGCAATGTCAGTATTTTGCCCCTGTTTGTCAGAAGAGGAAAACAGGTGGTGTGTGGTTCTCTGCCAGAACATTTCTATATAAATAATCATGCTCTTTGAAAATAATACCTGTAAGTCATTTCAAGATAATTTCAGTGTTTATAGATGTCTCTTCTGAAGGAGCCTTGAAATACTTTATATTTGCCAGCTTGGTGTTTAACCCTTTCATGTCAGTTTAATTTGGGATCATTGAGAATACTTTAAGAATCTGTTTAGCCAGAAGGGTACTGATAGTGGAACCAAATTGGAGTCAGAAGAACTGCTTTTAGTAATGGCCATGGCATCTTACCAATGTAGTGAATACTATGAATATTTGCAAACCACTGTCGCTAGATACTTTGTGATTTTTAAATATATTTTATATTCTTTCTCTTTATTTTACTCTTCAGTTTCTCTTTTCCCTTACCTTCATATAAGAAGTTCGTAGATTTTATTCTCCCAAAGGAATGCGATTGAACAAGAACTGTGCTCCATATTGGTAGAATTGAAAGTGGGGTCTACAAGAGTCCCTCATGCTCCTAGTCAATCAGTCTCAGCCTCTCCCAACAGACCCTTTCTTATCACTTACAACTGCCTAAGAGACAAGGACCAAGAAGAGGCTACCATAGAACTGAGCATCCACCTTCTCCTAAGAAGCTCTCAGGACAAATCCCATTATTTCTCCCATCTCTGGAGCCCTCAGACTCTGAGAGGAGGCCAAGCCTCCCCAGTCAGCCTTCATCACTGAAGATATTGGGCCCACGTGGCTCTAACCTGACTCAGCTCTGGCCAGTCTCAAGTGCTTACTGGCAATATATCTCTTTTTTAGCAAACATTCTCTGTATCCTCAGACTCTTCTCTGAACGTGTTTTTACTTTTTTATTCTCTCAGAAACCGGCATGCTCCCTGGACACACTATTTTTCCCACAGTCCCTTTTATTATGTGGCTGTTTTCTTTCCACATTCTATTTCATAACTGTTTATCACTAGCCACAACTATCTCTTGTCATCATTTAGGTTATTTCCATATCACACACGTAATTTATCCAACTCCCTGTCCTCTCTGTCTTAGACCTCCATACTGTACTTGTAATGCCCTAGTCCTCTACTCCAATCTTGGCTATCCTGTCAAACCCTAGAACTTGCCACTACCAAGTAATATAGACCTTCAGTTTAAAACATGTCAGTCTCTCACCACTTTCTCTTGTTTTTAACCAACTCTCAAAGACCTACAATTTCTCCACCCACCAGGACTTCCATTGACCCTACCACAGTTTTACTAATACTCATCCTCCTAACATAGTTTAGGTTAGATTATCCACTATTACAATCATTTCATTGTTTTCAGCCTTTCTCCTTTGTTGTTTCCTTATTCTTGTTTATTTTCTGGCAAACTTCAGTCCTGGCTAAATCCATGTTTGCCTCTCTATTCCTCAGTATAGCTGACAAAAATCACAGAAACCTGCTGATAAATCTCTCCTCAAACTTTAAATGAACCTGTCAAGTCAGGTTCAAGTCAGATCTCCTTGAAGGAGATACGGACATCCAGGAGGAGAGTAAAGAACAAGGAAAGAGCCAGTGCAAGGCCAAGATTCAGGGGTATGTCTGGCAGGTTCAAGTTTTCACAAGAAGAATAGTGAAGCTGGAGTCAACTGAGTGAGAGGATAATTGGTCAGGAATGAGAGAAGAAATGATTAGCAAGGTAACTGAGAGTTAGACCCCAAAAAGACGTGTACATAATTGTAGGATTTTTGGGTTTAATCCAAGTGAGAAGAGAAAGATTTGTGGAGTTCAAGACGGAAGACTGACATGAACTAAATTACATTTTACAATGATCACTGCCTGCTGTGTTGGGATAAGACTGTGGTAAACAGGGGAAGAAGTAGGGTGATACATTCTGAGGTTACTGTAATATTTCAAGGGAGAGATTTTGATGAATTAGACAAGGGTGGGAGAGATGGGCTAATACTTATACCCCACATGAATACAATCCAATCTTGTGAATTCAAGCAATTTACTCCAGTATTTACCCTTTTTTTTTTTTTTTTCTATTTTCAGGATTATTCACATCAAGATACAGACAAGTTGTAATATTCCCTTCTAAACCAAATAATTTCAAAAATAAAATTAAACAAAATACCTCCCATTCCACAGTGCTCCTATTTCTCTGCTCCTCATTATGTAAAAATTCCCCAAATTTCTCAGCTTTCTTCTCTTCTCGTGTCTCCTGCAAACAAGTTTGGCTTTGGTTTGTATCTTCCCGCAGAAACTACTTCTTTCACAGGCACCAACTTTGAAACTTTTCCATCTTCCTCACAATCTTATATATATATAATTTTAAAGCTCAATATTTTCAACAAGCTTTTTAACAAAAATCAGCAATCAACTGCCCCACCTTGATGGCTACTTTCAATTCTTTTAGCTGTTTATTCTACTATTTGCCACCATGTTTCTAAATAACATGCTCTTTTGCTATTTCATAATTATTTGTGCCACACACACACACACACACACTCAAGCACAATTCCACCTTCACTATCTTCCCAAAATAATCACGATTTTTGGAGAACTTCCCTGGTGGTCCATTGGTCAATACTCTGCGCTTTCACTGCAGGGGGCGCAGTTTGATCCCTGGTCGGGGGAACTGAGAGCCTGCACGCCGCGTGGTGGCCAATTAAAAAAAAAAAAAAAAATCACGATTTTTGGTTGATTAATATTCACTAACATTAGTCTGGAATTTAAAATATTTATTACACTTGAGTCATTTTGCCTTTCTTAAACAACTTTTTGTTTTTTTCAGAAGCCCTTCTCTCTCTTTCTGCTTGTTTGATCAGTTTTCTATGTACTTATTACTAATTAATTCCTAAAATTTCTACCAGATTAATAAATCTCCTTTCAACATGATTAAAACATATTAGGAAAGTTTGCAAGTTCGAATATATTTCTCCTGGACCCTTCCCTCCTAGAATCAATCCTCTTTGCTCCGATCTGGACTAGATGCTCTAGAATATAATGTTGTCCTTGAACATTTCCTCCACCATCTTCCTATGGATTCTCATCATCTCTCTGATGTATTGATCCTTTGTGTTTTGAATTTTATATTATTTTCTTCCAGTTTACGCTCTTATTTGAATGGAGTATATTCTCCAGATGTCTCTGGAAATAGGATGCATGGGAAATGATTTTTTAAGGCCTAGAATGTCTGACAATGCCTGCAGTGTATCCTTTGTAGTGGTTTCTAATTGGGACAGTGTGACTAAACTGGAACAATGTATAAGAATCCATGTCCCTCGCATTCCTAGGTTCGTTTGGCCACAAGAGATGTGTGTGTGAGGTTTGGGAGCAACAGTGAAGAGCAGCCATTCTACTCTATGTCAGTGTAGGGTGTCAGGTGCCGTTGCAGCTCACACACCTTGTCACTCACCTCCTGGCTCACCTTGTTCATGTGGAGTAGCAGCCAGGCCTGCAGCTCCACCAGCTCCCACCTGATCTCCTCTCCAGCTTCTCAGAGTCCTGGGGCAGGTGCATGTGCAGACGTTACCTGAGGTAACAGGTAGCAGCATCGTTTGTAGGTTATCTGTATCTAGATTGGAGGCAGTGAGAGACAGTGAAGGTTCCAGTTTTTCTCTTGTCCTTCTCTGCTTCATGTCCAGTTTTCTTCCTAACTGCCAATCCTATAGTAACTTCAGGCCCACCAGCAGACATAGAAGCGATAGTCCCCCATAAATTTGTTTACTAATTGTCTATGATATAATCCTTCTAATGTATCCCTTTATTTCATATCACTCAAGGGGTTCTACTCCCTTGATCAAATCCTAACTAATATACTCACCAATTAAGTTCGTAGTTTAACCGGATGCTAGGCTGGACTTTCCTAGGTAAGAAATTCTACCCTGAAAATCGTTCTATCTCAGATTTTCTGAAGCCTGCTCCACTGAATTTGATATCCAATGACCTCTTGAGAACTCTGATGTTTTTCTGATTCTCGATTTCCTATTTTTGCAAACTTAACATGATCTTTTCCTCCAAGGTCCTAAAATATCATGATTATTTGATATGTGTATTTTTTATTTATAATACTTTAACCACTATTTAATGCCTTCTCAATCTAGAAGCTAGGGGCTTTTAATCCTTTACCCATTTTCTCTGCCAGCCACCATATTCTCACAAGTGACTGCGGTCTATAATTCCTGAGGTTTTTAAAAAAAATTCTGTGGTACAAAACAGCCTGCTTCAGTCTTATTCACTGTTGTTGTGGATTTGAGGTTTTTCCAGTATGCTAGTTCTCTCTTTCTGGTATGCTAAGTTGCCTCTCATCTCTTTGCTTTCCAGCTCCTAAAATTTTGTTGCTGTTCTTGTTTCCTCTGTCATTGCTTCATCCTTGGAATTTTATGTGTTTTTTTCAATGTCTTTACTCCCGTTAAGGAAGAGTTCCTGGCAAAAAAAAAAAAAGACAATCTCTCTCCTGTGTCTAATCCCAGCCTGCACTGTTTTGCAGAAACATTTTTAGCATTGAGTTTCCAGGGCACAACTCCTCAGCTGATTTTCTCCCATCATATTGACCACTCAGTCTTTCTTGTTAAATTTCCCTGCTCTTTATGTTTTCTTTTCTCTCTAGACTCCTCCTCATTCTGTCCTATGAACTTCAATACCAACTATAGGACAGTGATTAAAATTTACATCTCTAGCCCTGATCTCCCCAAAGAGCCTCTGACTCATATATAACAAATCAACACTTGGATTTTTCAAAAGCTTTTTCTTCTTTTTTTTTTTTTTCTATAAATTTATTTATTTTATTTATTTATTTTTGGCTGCATTGGGTCTTCGTTGCTGTGCGTGGGCTTTCTCTAGTTGTGGCGAGTGGGGGCTAGTCTTCGTTGCGGTGTGTGGGCTTCTCATTGCGGTGGCTTCTCTTATTGCGGAGCATGAGCTCTAGGCGCACAGGCTTCAGTAGTTGTGGCAAGCGGGCTCAGTAGTTGTGGCTCAAGGGCTCTAGAGCGCAGGCTCAGTAGTTGTGGTGCACGGGCTCAGTTGCTCCGCAGCATGTGGGATCTTCCCAGACCAGGGCTCAAACCCGTGTCCCCCGCATTGGCAGGCAGATTCTTAACCACTGCGCCACCAGGGAAGCCCTTCAAAAGCTTCTTGATCACAGTATTTCCATGGTTGATCTCTTGTTTATTTCTCCACCCTAATCTTATCCTCCCCAAATGGCAGCCTATCCATCTAGTTGCTCAGGACATAAAGCTAGGCATCTATCTGACTCCTCATTCTTCAGGGGACCTCATATCAAATCCATAGCAAAACCTGAACACTTTTTACCGCCTCAGTGGCTCTCACATGAACTGCCAGAGCCCCTTGTCTGGATCAGTGTAACAGTGTCTTAACTGGTCTCACTGCTCCATTATTACGCACCTACAATCTGTTCTTTATAGGGAAATCAGAGGGATCTTTTAAATACCCAGGTCAGATCATGTCACTCTCTTGTTCAAAAGCCTCCAACATTTTCCCATTGCATTTGACAAATGTCAGCTCTCACCATAAACTAATTTTTCATTAACTAAAATAATTTGTCATCCCTGCAATATACCAAGGTCTCTCCCACCTCAGGACCTTTGCACTTGCTGGAGGACATTCCCCCATACACTCTCATGTTTCAGTTACTCATATTTTTCAGGTCACTATTCAGTTGTGGCCTCTTCAGTCTTTCCTGGTCAAAGCAGCTAAAATAGCAACCCTTGACACTATCTCATCCTATACACTATATTTCTTTAGAGCACTTATCACTGCTTAGTATTATGTATCTTGTTTATTTGTTATTGCCTGTCTCCCCCACTGCAGGTAAAGTGTTTGAGGTCAGAGGTGTTATCATGTCCATGCTAATAACTCTAGCTCTGGAACTGTGCCTGGTATATGGTAGAAATTCAGTAAATATTTACTTAATGAATGAATATCGAATGACCAAAGTGCCAGGCACTGTTCCAAGCGGTGGACAAAAACACTGAACAAGACAGACGAGGTCTCCTCTCTCATGACTCTTATATTCTAGTGGTCAGTCATTCTCAATAGCATGTACCATGTTATAAATTTACTTTTCATATGAGCCTATTTTTTTGGCTTGAAAATGATGTCCTTGAGATCATCTTGCTGTCCTGCACCTAACCTTGTACCTGGAACCTAAAGTCTTGTTAAAATGTTTTCAGTTATCCTATATATTTCAGTTTGTTTACTTGTATTTATATAGAATATCTAGTTTATCACAAAGTTTGCAATTGTATTTTAAAATTCTTAGTAAGAAACTGCTATCACTTAAGTCAGGCTTAGGAATTCAGTGCCAAATGGTTAATATCCCCATTTACAACTAGGAAGCCACAAGAGTGTTGAAGTAACTTTCCCAAGGTTATCCAATAAATCATTGCCAGAGCTGGAATTAAATCCTATAACTCATTCTTGTTTAGGAAGCACTTTTATTCCTAGTTCGAAGATACATTGGAAGAACACTGTATCATCATCATTTTTCGTTGGAGAGTGTAGAATAGACAAGGCCTAAATCAACTTCATCATAGAGGTCTTTATTTCATTTTGTAATTTCAGTGAAATATGGTTAAAGATCATTAAATGTTACAGACTGGTTTAAGCTGAAATTGGCTTATTGATCATTAATCAGTAGTGAGTTCTTAAATAATGAATTCTACGTATTGGAAAAAATGTTGTTAGTGGTTAACATTTGTTGTACCTACTATGAAAGATGTCTTTATCAATTGTGAAAATATAAAAAACAATTATGTCAGCATCTGTATAATGGTTTTATTTTGCATTGACAGTTGCTATACAGAGATCAATCATAATAAAAATTCATTTACACAAGGTCAGAACAGTCTTAGCAATCTGTAAATAATTTCTACCTCTAAAGTTGAAGGAGATATTTGTGGTAAGCATAATTACTAAACATATTACCTAAATTGAATTTTAGCTTACTGAAATCAGTGAATACTATTTTAATCTGAAAGATTCTTCATTTTTTAACATTTTACACATTTCTTCTTTTTTTCTACTAGATCATGATAATTATGCCTTATAAATTATAAAATTAGCCCCTTTTCTTGGCTGCATGATTCTTCTTTTCTACCTTTTATATTGGTCAGAATGATTTTTTAACAACGTAAATCTTATCCTTCTGTTTAAAGAAAAATCTAATAGATTTCCATTTTATTTACAAGAATATCTAAATGCTTTTCATGGCCTGTAATGCCCGATGTGATTTGGTGCTTGTAATTCACCCCAACTATTGATACATCTCCCACACTATACTGTTTGTTATGGTTCAGACTTGCTAGACTTCTTTGTGAATATCAAAACCTCAGACCTTGACCCTATTGCATTAGTTCTTCCCTGCATCTGGAATGCTTTCCCCCTGTCTTTGCACTGCTCTCTTTTTATGGTTCAGGTCTTGCCAGAGATGACATATTCAATGTATTCTATTTAGAATATCACTTTCTATCTAATTGGTGTTTTTTGTAGGCAGGCCTTGTGATATTCTTTTTAGTTCCATACATAACTTCCCTCAACACCTTCCCCAGAGCTCATTAGTATATAAATTCTATCAGGATTGTGCGTTGAAGTTTTTGCTCTCTACTTTATCCCCAGAGCTTAGAAAACTGGTCCACCATAGTACGTGCTCATTACACAGTTTGTTTGGGTGAGTGAAAACTTTCTTCAGCATTTCTGGGTTTAACAGATTGAGGTAAGAAACTGAAATCCAGGTTGATTTCCAATCCTTAATATTATATGAGTGCAACTCCAGGCCTTGATAATAAACTCATTATTTTTTTACCCTAATTAAAAAAAAAAGACTTTACATAAACTACCCTAACTGGAGACTTCTATAATTTCATAATTCAGTATGCACAAGGCACTGTGCAACCAATGACAGTATTTAATATCAGTATCTTGAGTCCTCTTCTAAGTTGGTTTAAATCATATTATGGCAAGCTAGTGTACTTTGAAGTATGTAAATACAGGCTTTTCCTAGTATCAGTATAGGTGTTTATGTTATCTTTGATTTATTTTCATGGAATTGGGAGTTGGGTTGACAGAAAATTAGAATATTCACTTACTTGATCCTTCTTGAAAGTCTAAATACCCTTCACAAAGCATTGTTCCTGAATGGAATGGAATGTGTGTGGCAGGAGGTCTTGTGATTTTTCAAGCTTATTTCGGCCAGGCTCCTTTCTCCGAAATACAAGACTTTCTCTAATTCCCTTCCAATTCTACTTATCCTATTATGAGCAATCTTTTTCATAATAGTGAGAACCATGATTATAAGCAGCAGGAAGGATACATTTGCATTGAAGCATTAGAGGGTTTTTTTGCCAAAAAAAAAAAAAAAAAGAAAATTGAGAAAAAAATTTTCTCAATTCATTCAATAAAGTAAATTAAATCTTTCTGAAAAAATCCAGCATTAACTTATTGAAAAAATTGAAACAATGCTTAAGATTTTTAAAATCCTACATAGTATTTAGGGAAAATAATGTCATTAACTTTCTTTTACCTTAATCACAGAATAGGCTGTGTAAATTATATCATCCAAGTTCAAAAGAAACATCTCCAGAGGCCCTCTGTCAGAAAATTTAAAAATTTATTGAGAGAAGTTTTTCATTATATAATTTAATAGGAAGGTTAATGCAGCGTCAAATACGATATATTACCTTAAAGTGGTATTCATAGAAACAAATCAGAGTAGCCCTGTTTGAGGGCAGTTGTTTATATTTTGTCCCTTCTTATGACTGGCTCATGATAGAGCAGTGCTACTCAGTGTGGTTCTTGCACCAGCAGTATCAGCACCACCTGGGAACTTGTTAGAAATGCAAGTTTTCAGACGCTAGTCCAGACTTCCTGAGTTCGACATTCTGGGTGTATGCCACAGCGATCCAAATCTTAACAAGCCCGTTCTGGGGTGATCCTCCCTACAGTTTGAGAGCCATAGTCATATGCAGACCAACTCTGGACAGTTTGTCAGATTGTTTTCCAGACCTGTCAAATGCTGACCTATTCTAACTTGGGACATTTCTGGTAATTGATCCTATTAGAGTGTACTCATTGAAGAGAGATTTCACATCTTCATTCCAATATCAGTTTGCTGAAATATCTTTTCATGATTTTTAATTTAATCAGGGTTTATATTCTCAGTTACTTTCTATCTCCCTGTGCTATAAACTTTCCTCCTACACATTCTCAATTTTCTTGTGTTTGCAAACACACAGAATCAAAATACATATAGTAGATAAGTATTGTGGAGACTAGAAGAATTAACAAGAAAATCTATTTTTCCCTTACCTCCTATACCTCTAAAATTAAAACTGCTGGATGCCATGTAAATTTACACTAGTAAATTTACGCAATACATACAAATGCCACCATTTCAATTCATGGTCATATATAATAAAGAACACTGGATTCTACATACCAAAATTCATTTGCTGTCTTGATTTTTTTTTTTTTTAACATTTTTATTGGAGTATAATTGCTTTACAGTGGTGTGTTAGTTTCTGTTTTATAACAAAGTGAATCAGTTATACATATACATATATCCCCCATATCCCTTCCCTCTTGCGTCTCCCTCCCTCCCACCCTCCCTATCCCACCCTTCTAGCTGGTCACAAAGCACTGAGCTAATCTCCCTGTGCTATGCGACTGCTTCCCACTAGCTATCTATTTTACATTTGGTAGTATATATATATCCATGTATACACTAGAACTCTCTCACTTTGTCCCAGCTTCCCCTTCCCCCTCCCCGTGTCCTCAAGTCCATTATCTAATAAGTCTGCGTCTTTATTCCCATCTTGCCCCTAGGTTCTTCATGACCTTTTTTTTTTTTTTAAAGATTCCATATATATGCATTAGCATACGGTATTTGTTTTTCTCTTTCTGACTGACTTCACTCTGTATGACAGACTCTAGGTCCATCCACCTCACTACAAATAACTCAATTTCGTTTCTTTTCATGGCTAAGTAGTATTCCATTGTATATATGTGCCACATCTTCTTTATCCATTCATCTGTTGATGGACACTTAGGTTGCTTCCAAGTCCTGGCTATTGTAAATAGAGCAGCAATGAACATTGTGGTACATGACTCTTTTTGAATTATGGTTTTCTCAGGGTATATGCCCAGTAGTGGGATTGCTGGGTCGTATGGTGGTTCTATTTTTAGTTTTTTAAGGAACCTCCATACTGTTCTCCATAGTGGCTGTATGAATTTACATTCCCACGAACAGTGTATGAGGGTTCACTTTTCTCCACACCCTCTCCAGCATTTATTGTTTGTAGATTTTTTGATGATGGCCATTATGACCGGTGTGAGATGATATCGCATTGTAGGTTTGATTTGCATTTCTCTAATGATTAATGATGTTGAGCATTGTTTCATGTGTTTGTTGGCAATCTGTATATCTTCTTTGGAGAAATGTCTATTTAGGTCTTTGGAGAAATGTCTATAAATGTCTATTTAATGTCTATTTAGGTTGTTTGTTTTTTTGATATTGAGCTGCATGAGCTGCTGGTAAATTTTGGAGATTAATCCTTTGTCAGTTGCTTCACTTGCAAATATTTTCTCCCATTCTGAGGGTTGTCTTTTCGTCTTGTTTATGGTTTCCTTTGCTATGCAAAAGCTTTTAAGTTTCATTAGGTCCCATTTGTTTATTTTTGTTTTTATTTCCATTTCTCTAGGAGGTGGGTCAAAAAGGATCTTGCTGTGATTTATGTCATAGAGTGTTCTGCCTATGTTTTCCTCAAAGAGTTTGATACTGTCTGGCCTTACATTCAGGTCTTTAATCCATTTTGAGTTTATTTTCATGTAGGGTGTTAGGGAGTGTTCTAATTTCATTCTTTTACATGTAGCTGTCCAGTTTTCCCAGCACCACTTATTGAAGAGGCTGTCTTTTCTCCACTGTATATTCTTGCCTCCTTTATCAAAGATAAGGTAACCATATGTGCGTGGGTTTATCTCTGGGCTTTCTATCCTGTTCCATTGATCTATATTTCTGTTTTTGTGCCAGTACCAAACTGTCTTGATTACTGTAGCTTTTGTACTATAGTCTGAAGTCAGGGAGCCTGATTCCTCTAGCTCCGTTTTTCTTTCTCAAGTTTGCTTTGGCTATTCAGGGTCTTTTGTGTTTCCATACAGATTGTGAAATTTTTTGTTCTAGTTCTGTGAAAAATGCCATTGGTAGTTTGATAGGGATTGCATTGAATCTGTAGATTGCTTTGGGTAGTATAGTAATTTTGACAATGTTTATTCTTCCAATCCAAGAACATGGTGTATCTCTCCATCTGTTTGTATCATCTTTAATTTCTTTCATCAGTGTCTTATAATTTTCTGCATAAAGGTCTTTTGTCTCCTTAGGTAGGTTTATTCCTAGATATTTTATTCTTTTTGTTGCAGTGGTAAATGGGAGTATTTTCTTAATTTCACTTTAAGACTTTTCATCATTAGTGTATAGGAATGCAAGAGATTTCTGTGCAATAATTTTGTATCCTGCTACTCTACCAAATTCATTGATTAGCTCTAGTAGTTTTCTGGTAGGATTTTTAGGATTCTCTATGTATAGTAACATGTCATCTGCAAACAGTGACAGCTTTACTTCTTCTTTTCCGATTTGGATTCCTTTTATTTCTTTTTCTTCTCTGATTGCTGTGGCTAAAACTTCCAAAACTGTGTTGAATGATAGTGGTGAGAGTGGGCAACCTTGTCTTGTTCCTGATCTTAGTGGAAATGGTTTCAGTTTTTCACCATTGAAAATGATGTTTGCTGTAGGTTTTTCGTTTAAGGCCTTTATTATGTTGAGGTAGTTTCCCTCTATGCCTACTTTCTGGAGGGTTTTTGTCATAAATGGGTGTTGAATTTTGTCAAAAGCTTTCTCTGCATCTATTGAGATGATCATATGATTTTTCTCCTTCAATTTGTTAATATGGTGTACCACATTGATTGATTTGCATATATTGAAGAATCCTGGCATTCCTGGGATAAACCTCACTTGATCATTGTGTATGATGCTTTTAATGTGCTGCTGGATTCTGTTTGCTAGTATTTTGTTGAGGATTTTTGCATCTATGTTCATCAGTGATATTGGTCTGTAGTTTTCTTTTATTGTGACATCTTTGTCTGGTTTTGGTATCAGGGAGATGGTGGCCTCGTAGAATGAGTTTGGGAGTGTTCCTCCCTCTGCTATATTTTTTAAGAGTTTGAGAAGGATAGGTGTTAGCTCTTCTCTAAATGTTTGATAGAATTCGCCTGTGAAGCCATCTGGTCCTGGGCTTTTATTTGTTGGAAGATTTTTAATCACAGTTTCAATTTCAGTGCTTGTGATTGGTCTGTTCATATTTTCTATTTCTCCCTGGTTCAGTCTCAGAAGGTTGTGCATTTCTAAGAATTTGTCCATTTCGTCCAGGTTGTCCATTTTATTGGCATATAGTTGCTTGTAGTAATCTCTCATGATCCTTTGTATTACTGCAGCGTCAGTTTTTACTTCCCCTTTTTCATTTCTAATTCTACTGATTTGAGTCTTCTCCCTTTTTTTCTTCATGAGTCTGGCTAATGGTTTATCAATTTTGTTTATCTTCTCTAAGAATCAGCTTTTCGTTTTATTGATCTTTGCTATCATTTCCTTCATTTCTTTTTCATGTATTTCTGATCTGATCTTTATGATTTCTTTCCTTCTGCCAACTTCGGGGTTTTTTTGTTCTTCTTTCTCTGATTGCTTTAGGTGTAAGGTTAGGTTGTTTTTTTGATATGTTTCTTGTTTCATAAGGTAGGATTGTATTGCTATAAACTTCCCTCTTGGAACTGCTTTTGCTGCATCCCATAGGTTTTGGGTCGTTGTGTTTTCATTGTCATTTGTTTCTAGGTATTTTTTGATTTCCTCTTTGATTTCTTCAGTGATGTCTTGGTTATTAAGTAGTGTATTGTTCAGCCTCCATGTGTTTGTATTTTTTACAGATTTTTTCCTGTAATTCATATCTAGTCTCATAGCATTGTGGTCAGAAAAGATACTTGATACGATTTCAATTTTCTTCAATTTACCAAGGCTTGATTTGTGACCCAAGATATGATCTATCCTGGAGACTGTTCCATGAGCACTTGAGAAGAAAGTGTATTCTGTTGTTTTTGGATGGAATGCCCTATAAGTATCAGTTAAGTCCATCTTGTTTAATGTATCATTTAAAGCTTGTGTTTACTTATTTATTTTCCTTTTGGATGATCTGTCCATTGGTGAAAGTGTGGTGTTAAAGTCCCCTACTATGATTGTGTTACTGTCGATTTCCCCTTTTATGGCTGTTAGTATTTGCCTTATGTATTGAGGTACTCCTATGTTGGGTGCATAAATATTTACAATTGTTATATCTTCTTCTTGGATTGATCCCTTGATCATTTACAATTGTTATATCTTCTTCTTGGATTGATCCCTTGATCATTTACAATTGTTATATCTTCTTCTTGGATTGATCCCTTGATCATTATGTAGTGTCCTTCTTTGTCTCTTGTAATAGTCTTTGTTTTAAAGTCTGTTTTGTCTGATATTTGAATTGCTACTCCAGCTTTCTTTTGAGTTCCGTTTGCATGGAATATCTTTTTCCATCCCCTCACTTTCAGTCTGTATGTGTCCCTAAGTCTGAAGTTGGTCTCTTGTAGACAGCATTTATACAGGTCTTGTTTTGGTATCCATTCAGCCAGTCTGTGTCTTTTGGTTGGAGCATTTAATCCATTTACAGTTAAGGTAATTATTGATATGTATGTTCCTGTTACCATTTTCTTAATTGTTTTGGGTTTGTTATTGTAGATCTTTTCTTTCTCTTGTGTTTCCTGCCTAGAGAAGTTCCTTTAGCATTTGTTGTAAAGCTGGTTTGGTTGTGCTCAAATCCCTTTGCTTTTGCTTGTCTGTAAAGGTTTTAATTTCTCTGTCAAATCTCAATGAGATCCTTGCTGGATAGAGTAATCTTGGTTGTAGGTTTTTCCCTTTCATTACTTTAAATATGTCCTGCCACTCCCTTCTGGCTTGCAGAGTTTCTGCTGAAAGATCAGCTGTTAACCTTATGGGGATTCCCTTGTATGTTATTTGTTGTTTTTCCCTTGCTGCTTTTAATATTTTTTCTATGTATTTAATTTTTGATAGTTTGATTAATACGTGTCTTGGCATGTTTCTCCTTGGATTTATCCTGTATGGGACTCTCTGTGCTTCCTGGACTTGATTAACTATTTCCTTTCCCATATTAGGCAAGTTTTCAAGTATAATCACTTCAGATATTTTCTCAGTCCCTTTCTTTTTCTCTTCTTCTTCTGGGACCCTTATAATTCGAATGTTGGTGTGTTTAATATTGTCCCAGATGTCTCTGAGACTGTCCTCAATTCTTTTTATTCTTTTTTCTTTATTGTGCTCTGCAGTAGTTTTTTCCACTATTTTATCTTCCAGGTCACTTATCCGTTTTTCTGCCTCAATTATTCTGCTATTGATCCCTTGTGGAGAATTTTTAATTTCATTTATTGTGTTGTTCATGATTGTTTGTTTGCTCTTTAGTTCTCCTAGGTCCTTGTTAAACGTTTCTTGTATTTTTTGTGTTCTATTTCCAAGATTTTGGATCATCTTTACTATCATTATTCTGTTTTCTTTTTCCAGTAGACTGCCTATTTCCTCTTCATTTTTTAGGTCTGGTGGGTTTTTACCTTGCTCCTTCATCTGCTGTGTGTTTCTTTGTCTTACTGTGTTTGGGGTCTCCTGTTTGCAGGCTGCAGTTTTGTAGTTCCTGTTGTTTTTGGTGTCTGCCCCCAGTGGCTAAGGTTGGTTCAGTGGGTTGTGGAGGCTTCCTGGTAGAGGGGAATGGTGCCTATGTTCTGGTCGATGAGGCTGGATCATGTCTTTCTGGTGGGTAGGTCCACGTCTGGTGGTGTGTTTTGCGGTGTCTGTGACCTTATTATGATTTTAGGCAATGTCTCTGCTAATGGCTGGGGTTGTGTTCCTGTCTTGCTAGTTGTTTTGCATTGGGTGTCCAGCACTGTAGCTTGCTGGTCGTTGAGTGGAGCTGGGTCTTGGTGTTGAGATGGAGATCTCTGGGAGATTTTTGCCGTTTGATGTTACGTGGAGCTGGGAGGTCTCTGGTGGACCAATGTCCTGAACTTTGCTCTCCCACCTCAGAGGCACAGCCCTGACGCCTTACTGGAGCACCAAGAGCCTGTCTTCCACACAGCTCAGGACAAAAGGGAGGAAAAAAAAGAAAGAAAGAAAGAAAAAGATAAGATAAAATAAAGTAAAATTAAAACTTATTAAAATAAAAAACAAAAAATAGTTATTAAAAAATGTTTTTAACTAATTAAAAAAAAAGAAAGAAAGAAAAACCAAACCAAAAAACAAATTCACAAATCATAACAAGTGCTGAAAAGTATATTAAAAAAAACCAAAAAAACAAAAAAATGGATGGACAGAACCATAGGAGAAGTGGTAAAAGCAAAGCTATACAGAGAAAATCTCACACAGAAGCATACACATACACACTCACCAAAAGAGAAAAAGGGAAAAAAATATATATATATCGTTGCTCCCAAAGTCCACCTCCTCAATTTGGGATGATTAGTCGTCTATTCAGGTATTCCACAGATGCAGGGTATATCAAGTTGATTGTGGAGATTTAATCCGCTGCTCCTGAGGCTGCATGGAGAGATTTCCCTTTCTCTTCTTTGTTTGCACAGCTCCCGGGGTTCAGCTTTGGATTTGGCCCCGCCTCTGCGTGTAGGTCGCCTGAGGGCGTCTGTTCTTCGCTCAGACAGGACGGGGTTAAAGGAGCCACTGATTCGGGGGCTCTGGCTCACTCAGGCCAGGGGGAGGGAGGGAGGGGTACGGATGTGGGGCGAGTCTGCAGCGGCAGAGGCCGGCGTGACGTTGCAGCAGCCTGAGGCGCGCCATGCGTTCTCCCGGGGAAGTTGTCCCTGGATCACGGGACCCTGGCAGTGGCGGGCTGCACAGGCTCCCAGGAGGTGAGGTGTGGAGAGTGACCTGTGCTTGCACACAGGCTTCTTGGTGGCGGCAGCAGCAGCCTTAGCGTCTCATGCCCGTCTCTGGGGTCCGCGCTGATAGCCGCGGCTCGCGCCCGTCTCTGGAGCTCCTTTAAGCGGCGCTCTGAATCCCCTCTCCTCGCGCACCAGGAAACAAAGAGGGTAGAAAAAGTCTCTTGCCTCTTCGGCATCTCCCGACTTTTTTCCGGACTCCCTCTCGGCTAGCTGTGGCGCACTCGCCCCCTTCAGGCTGTGTTCACGCCGCCAACCCCAGTCCTCTCCCTGGGATCCGACCGAAGCCCGAGCCTCAGCTCCCAGCCCCCGCCCGCCCCAGCGGGTGAGCAGACAAGCCTCTTGGGCTGGTGAGTGCAGTTCGGCACTGATCTTCTGTGTGGGAATCTCTCCACTTTGCCCTCTGCACCCCTGTGGCTGCGCTCTCCTCCGTGGCTCTGAAGCTCCCCCCTCTGCCACCTGCAGTCTCCGCCCGTGAAGGGGCTTCCTAGTGTGTGGAGACCTTTCCTCCTCACGGCTCCCTCCCACTGGTGCAGGTCCCGTCCTTATTCTTTTGTCTCTGTTTTTTTCTTTTTTCTTTTGCCCTACCCAGGTACGTGGGGAGTTTCTTGCCTTTTGGGAGGTCTGAGGTCTTCTGCCAGCGTTCAGTAGGTGTTCTGTAGGAGTTGTTCCACATGTAGATGTATTTCTCATGTATTTGTGGGGAGGAAGGTGATCTCCACGTCTTACTCTTCCACCATCTTGAAGCCTCTCTTGATTGTTTTCTGACTTAAAGGGCCAAATTGTTAGTCCTTATACTTATCACTTCAAAAGTGGATTAAAAAAAAATATGAGAATGAGAAGCATAATTATAAAAGTTCTTATGTAAATAAGCTGTATAATAGCTTCTCTAATTTGTGCATTTAAACCCTATTTATTTTAATGTAGTAGGCTTCTAAAAAAATCAGGGCATATATTTTAGTTGATTCCATGATGAAACACACACACACACACACACACACACACACACACACACTCAAACTAAATATTATATTTGCAATATATAAAGAACTAAGGTAGGTGCCAAATTAGTTTATGTGTAAATTAATTTCAAAGAAGATGCGAACAGTTATAAGCAGGGACTTTATTTTAAAAAATTAATGAATTCCACTACACAAAAGTAATATGTAGAATATGAGAACGATGAACCTACATTTTAAAGTAAGACATAAAATTTTTCAGGGATGCTATCAGAAAAATGAAGAGATGTGAAAAATGACCGTGGTCTTTGTAGCAACCACAATGAATAAAACTCCAAACGTGTCATGGAATGAGGAGGCTGCATTGGATCTGTGTAGGTGGGAGAAGGTTGGGGAATAATGCCAAGACACATAAATTAGCTCTCATAACATATTCTACTATACTGAGTGGGAGTAAGTCAAAACTTTCTTCTGAGCCTTTCACCTTGAACAAACACCCTGCCCACTTGCTCATTTTCTTTCTAATCTCCATTTCAATTTCTTTTGCTTTCTCATTTTATTGGATGTCTCCATGGCAACTATACATTACTAATCTTTATACAAAGTATAAATCCATACCCCTCCCATCCTACTCTTCATTCTCAGCTCAGCTCAGTCAGTAGTGCCTCTCACCATACAATCAGGCCAGGTGGCATCATAAGCAAGTTTCTCCTAACTCCTCACACTCACATTTCACCTTCAAGTCACCAAGTCTTGTTGAGCATGTCTTCAAAATAATCATTAATAATCATTAAATGTGTTGCCTCCTCTCTACTTCCACTGACATCTTTTTGTAGTTCAAACTTTATGACAAGTGACTCCTGTTACCATCCATGATACTTCAATATTAGCTAGACCTATAGCCTTCAGAAGAAAATCTTTATATAACTAAATTCTTTATAGCTACTGGTAGCTAAGTGATGAACTTCTGGCTCCTGGGGAAGACATTATAGGAAAGAATCTTTAATGGGAGAGTAGTATTTTCCCTCTTTTTTCTTCTTTTTACTGGTTAAAATATGACCAAATAACAATAGCTACAACTGACTTCATGGCATATGAGTGACCTTGGGAGTGGCATTTAGGCAAGTTAGAACAACAAAAAGGACAGTGCCTTTGGCCTTGACAACATGAAGGGCCATTCTGACCCTCTGTCATCAACCTTGGGACTTGTTGAACATGAGAGAAAAATAATTGTCTCTCTCACTTAATATGCTTATTTTTTATACTTTTGTTACTGGACCCATACCTAATGCTAAAAAATATACCCTCCACTTTTGCTCGAAAAAGTTTGCAGTATTCTTCTACCTGACCTGGTATTACTCCACTCCAAAACAGAGTTCGGATACCTGCTAACTGGAACTTCAGAAGACCAAATCCTATCACATTTACTTATCTGGTTACTCCTGCCTACTGTCCATAAGATGAAGTTATAAACATGTAGCCTGGCAAAGGGGAAATTCATAATCAGGCCTATACCTTCCTTTATAGACTCACTTCCTGCCACTCTCACACTCTTTCTGCGTTTTCCAGAATTTACTGCATAAATTTTTATTGAGCACCTACTAAAGAGCTTGACATTTCAAGTACTTCATATCTCTTCCCAGACCCATGGACCAGAATTTGCTGATTCCTCTACTTGAAAGGCCTGCCCTCCTTTTTCTTTCTATAGGGGCTTACATTTTGCCTTACACGTGAAGCCATTCCTAACCCTTTCCTAATCCATTATTTCTTCTTTCTATATTACACTGTGCATATTTTAATTGGTGATTTCCATGCCTTATTACTTTCTTTCACATGTTGCCTTTCCCATTAGACTATATATTTTTTTGTAGCAGGAATATTATAACCATCTTCAAACTCCTAGTATCTGGCAGGTGCCAGGAG
Source organism: Balaenoptera physalus (assembly GCF_965194825.1). Taxonomy (NCBI): domain Eukaryota; kingdom Metazoa; phylum Chordata; class Mammalia; order Artiodactyla; family Balaenopteridae; genus Balaenoptera; species Balaenoptera physalus. The sequence goes on from NC_138893.1 coordinate 77,183,114, forward strand.
CATAGGAATGTCCAAAAATATTTGTGAAAAGAATATTAATAAGATAATTTTAGACCTAAAAGGGACATCTTGTGTCATCCTACCCACCTGTCTTTTACTAGATTAGAAAACAAAGGTTCAGAGAAGTTAAAAATAAATCGAAATCATGTAACTATTACAATATCAAGATTAAGTTGGGGTTTGTCTGACTCACAAATTGGTGATGGTTACCCCACTTCGTGTCAGTTTTATTTTTGTATATGAGTTATTTCAGTAATTAATCTTGTTTTTCTTTTCATTTTTCCCACCATATCTGTTCATCTAATGTTAAAATGTTTATTTTCTCAGCCTCCTAGTGATTTGACTTGCCTCCTAAAAATTAGAACACTGTTAGAAGACAAAGGCTGAGAGAGAAGTTAATGTATAGAATTAGCTATGCAAAATCTTCATAAACTTTTGTACCTGAAAAGATAAAATAAACTGCAGCATTCTCAATTTTTCTCATGTACTAAATCCACAACCTCTCATTATATTTCTTCCCAAATAATTGAAACCCATTACTAATGGGGGAGTTAACTACCAGACACAGTTAAAAGTCCTATCTGATATATCTCAGTGACATTGAAATGCTCATAAAGGGAAAAGAAAAGTGGTTTCTTTATGTTATCCTTGCAAAATATTCAGACGTTAGCTTCTGGAAGAAGGCATAGAACCACGAAGTTGCCATCTTCATTGTAGAAGAATAGTAAAAATCATGCAGTCTTTTGGGTCACATGTTTAGAAAGCAGGCCAGAAAAACTGAATGATTCTTGACCCTATAGGAAGAATTATGAGAAAGATGGGACTGGAACTGCTAGTTCTAAGCTCCCCTAACCAAGTCTTATTCCTCTTCCCCAAGCACTTTTTGTTTTGGGTGAGTTGAACATATTGAAGGAATAAGGAAAAAGAAAGGAAGAAATTTAGCAATCATGTTTAGGCAATTCTAGATTAGAGAAAGATACTTATCATTTTCTTTGGGGGCTTTCATGCAAGACAGATAGGTAATACATTTATTTAATTCTTGTTTTGCACAGCACTCCTTAAACCTTACCTCAAAGTGTACCTATGTTATTTAAACCTCACGAGTACCTCTTTGCTATCCACATTTTACAAATGAGAAAACTGATATAAAGAGGATATATATCCACAATAATAACAACAGCAAACGTTTCTTGGGCATTTACTACACTAAGCAATCAACTAAGCTATTTACAAGTATGATCTCATTTTCTCTTTGCAGAAGCCATACAAAATAAATTTTGCTGTCACAGATAATATAGAGGTTAAACAATCTGCAAAATTTCCCAGATGCTGAATGAAGTGATTGTAAGGGGCCAGAATTAAAGCCCATAGCTTCCCTTTTGACTCCAAAATCATAACACAACTCTCCTTAGGAGGAAAAAAATGTCCCCATGTTAATTACAGACCCTCTCAGTCACAGATATGCAAGGGTAACCCTGCCTACATTAAGATGATAAAACACCTGAGTGTACCTCCCAGCTTGAGAAAATTAGCAAAACGTATAAACATTTAAAATGCACGAGACAGTGGTTCTCAATGTCTGGACCTCCAACCAGGGGAACTTATTGGAAATGCAAATTTAAGGTCCCACCCCAGATATACTGAATCAGAAACACTGGAAGCATCCTCTAATCGTCTGTGTTCTAACAAGTGCTCTGATGCCAGCTAAAGCATGGGAACCACACTGCCCACTGAACCTTGTAAGATCCACCTCAAAGCCACTCAGCCCAGATCCTAAAACCTGGTAATACACTTCCCTGATTTCCTCATTTGGGACTCTATGACTTTATGAGGTGGCATTTGCCCTTTTCTTTTCGTGGTCTCATGGGGCATCAGTAGACAACACATTGGATTGAGAGATGAAACCAATCTGTATCAACCTCACAGGAATGGGTAGGGATTAAATATTTCAGTCTCTCTCTTTTCCAACCCTCTGAGATACTGCCAATGCCTCCCACTGGCCAACACAGCCAGAAGATAAAGGGCAAGGTTATTTGTAAAGTTGTCCGTAAAAGTTGGCCTCTCAGCCCCCGCAATGAGGTAGATATTCATGGAAACAATGCAGAGGAAAAAATGAAAGAAGTACATCAATGTACCCCAGATCCCCCTCAATATCAAGTAATTTATTTTGTTCAGAATAGAAACTGTGTCATCCAAACAGGAAACATACAAGGACCCATCAGTTACTACATTATAAATGGTGCATTATCCATCTGTCATACTGCCACATGGAACCTAAAATACTAGTCACTTCCAGTGGTTTTCATGTAAGATACTTGGGACAAAAGGAGGAATACAGAAATGATAAAGCATAGCTTCTGTTGTTTTCACTTCTATAGCTAGCCATGAGCCTGAGGCTGATAATTGTAACTTCCTTTTTCAAGGGGATTCCGTTATCCCCTTTGTCCAGCATTCTGGCTGGCTGGGATTCTTAACCAAAACTTTGTTCCTGCTTGATCTGAGTGTTTTCTGGATCTGTATTTATTAGATTGCTGAAATTTACTATTGACTAAGACTACTGGGCAAGAGAATATTAGAGATGTGCAGTAATTCCCCTGAGCTCCGTGCTGAATCGTCTGTACCCATTGATTTCCTTTGGAAATCAAGGCTAAATCGTTCTGGTCCCTAGGGTAAACTCCCTTTCATGCCTGTTGAACGAGCAACATGAAGAACCCTAAACGCCCAAGGAGGACTTTCAGCTTCCAATTATAACAATAACTATGTTTCCTAGTGGAAGAATTCTCGTGGGCAATTAAGGACTTCTAAATCCATTGATCCCAAAGTTGATTGTGTAAGAATTAAAAATTCTTTTAATGGGTTCTTTAGTGTAATTACCTCCATTTGGTTACTGGACCTGTGTATCCTGACTATACAGGAATAAATTCCAAATATTGGATGCAGATCTAAGGTATTTATTATATTTTGTTCTCCCAGAAAGGATTCTAATATTGCAGTTTTACCTCCCAACTTTATCTATAACTGAGTTATATCAATCCAGTTGTTTCTTTGTAATGGGTACATGGTAACACTTGTGAATTCCACGTGTATGAACCTATCCTTGCATGTCATGGAAGCAGTATTGTATAAATTACCATGATGATGAATAAGGCATTCTGGAAATCTCTGATAGATAGGGGCACTGCAGAAATGCTTCAGTCAGGGAAGGCATATTCATACATGGAATATATCTGTCCCTGTGAGGAAATATCACTGACATTTTCATGATGGAAGGGGTTCAGTGTCATTAACCTACCAGCTGGTTTCCCCAGGAAGTATTCTCATATGGGTGCCAGTGAAGAGATGCTCATTGTTGCCCTCTGCTTTTATAGGTTGGGCAGTAAGTAGGTTTCACAACCAAGTCAACCTTTATAAGGGGAAATCCCATGTACAGTTGTAGAGCCCATGTACAGTTACCACCTTTGCCACCATGGCCACCTTGTACATTTTCTCATGAAATAAGCACTGCAATGGCTGGGGGGAATAATCCTATTTACATCTACAGACTAGGTGATATTGTCTATTGGGAAACAATTCTCCATAATGTTTCTGTATATTTAGGATTGTCTTCTCGAGTATGTTTATACGCAGACATACTTGGAAGCTAGAGATAGTGTCTCCCTCTGGATCAGAGGGCATATTTGTTTCCTGGTCAGGATAATAAAGGTAATGTCTTCTCTTGGGAACAAAGATTGGGCAAGTTTGCTAGAAGTGTCCTTAGGAGATTAGGAGTTTTCTAAGCACTGGTACTTCAGCTGTGACATGGATCCACAGTGTGCATCTGTGCTTGATTGTGCATCATCCCCCTGAGAATTGAGAAAGATCAAGGGGAACCAACGCACATATGAAGCTCATGCTATGTGCTGTGCCATAGGTAATAAACAGTATCTTGTTGTCTCCCTGCTGGTCAGATCTATGGATGTATGGCAGAACAAACTAGCAACCTTAGGAGCTGAATCTGCTTTGGGTCTATTTGATCAACTGACTGTAATTTTCTTTTTTTGTAGTATCGTTGTCTGGTTTTGGTTTCAGGATAATGGTGGCCTCATAGAATGAGCTGGGGAGTGTTCCTTCCTCGGCAATATTTTGGAAGAGTTTGAGAAGGATGGGTGTTAGCTCTTCTCTAAATGTTTGATAGAATTCACCTGTGAAGCCATCTGGTCCTGGACTTTTGTTTGTTGGAAGATTTTTAATCAGTTTCAATTCCATTACTTGTGATTGGTCTGTTCATATTTTCTATTTCTTCCTGCTTCAGTCTTGGAAGGTTATACCTTTCTAAGAATTTGTCCATTTCTTCCAGGTTGTCCATTTTATTGGCATAGAGTTGCTTGTAGTAGTCTCTTAGGATGCTTTGTATTTCTGTGGTGTCTGTTGTAACTTGTCCTTTATTGGCATAGAGTTGCTTGTAGTAGTCTCTTAGGATGCTTTGTATTTCTGTGGTGTCTGTTGTAACTTGTCCTTTTTCATTTCTAATTTTGTTGATTTGAGTCCTCTCCCTCTTTTTCTTGATGAGTCTGGCTAATGGTTTATCAATTTTGTTTATCTTCTCAAAGAACCAGCTTTTAGTTTTACTGATCTTTGCTCTTGTTTTCTTTGTTTCTATTTCATTTATTTCTGCTCTGATCTTTATGATTTCTTTCCTTCTGCTAACTTTGGGCTTTGTTCTTCTTTCTCTAATTCCTTTAGGTGTAAGGTTAGATTGTTTATTTGAGATTTTTCTGGTTTCTTGAGGTAGGCTTGTATAGCTATAAACTTCCCTCTTAGAACTGCTTTTGCTGCATCCCATAGGTTTTGGATAGTCGTGTTTTCATTGTCATTTGTCTCTAGGTATCTTTTAATTTCCTCTTTGATTTCTTCAGTGATCTCTTGGTTATTTAGTAACGTATTGTTTAGCCTCCATGTGTTTGTGTTTTTTACCTTTTTTTCCCTGTAATTCATTTCTAATCTCATAGCATTGTGGTCAGAAAAGATGCTTGATATGATTTCAATTTTCTTAAATTTACTGAGGCTTGATTTGTGACCCAAGATGTGATCTATCCTGGAGAATGTTCCGTGTGCACTTGAGAAGAAAGTGTCATCTGCTGTTTTTGGATGGAATGTCCTATAAATATCAATTAAATCTGTCTGGTCTATTGTGTCTTTTAAAGCTTCTGTTTCCTTATTTATTTTCATTTTGGATGATCTGTCCATTGGTGTAAGTGAGGTGTTAAAGTCCCCCACTATTATTGTGTTACTGTTAATTTCCTGTTTTATAGCTGTTAGCAGTTGCCTTATGTATTGAGGTGCGCCTATGTTGGGTGCGTATATATTTATAATTGTTCTGTGTTCTTCTTGGATTGATCTCTTGATCATTATGTAGTGTCCTTCCTTGTCTCTTGTAACATTCTTTATTTTAAAGTCTATTTTATTTGATATGAGTATTGCTACTCCAGCTTTCTTTTGATTTCTATTTGCATGGAATATCTTTTTCCATCCCCTCTCTTTCAGTCTGTATGTGTCCCTATGTCTGAAGCAGGTCTCTTGTAGACAGCATGTAGATGGGTCTTGTTTTTGTATCCATTCAGTAAGTCTGTGTCTTTTGGTTGGAGCATTTAATTCATTCACGTTTAAGGTAATTATCGATATGTATGTTCCTATGACCATTTTCTTAATTGTTTTGGGTTTGTTTTTGTAGGTCCTTTTCTTCTCTTGTGTTTCCCACTTAGAGAAGTTCCTTTAGCATTTGTTGTAGAGCTGGTCTGGTGGTGCTGAATTCTCTTAGCTTTTGCTTGTCTGTAAAGCTTTTTATTTCTCCATCGAATCTGAATGAGATCCTTGCCGGGTTCATTAATCTTGGTTGTAGGTTGTTCCCTTTCATCACTTTAAGTATATCATGCCACTCCCTTCTGGCTTGTAGAGTTTCTGCTGAGAAATCAGTTGTTAACCTTATGGGAGTTCCCTTGTATGTTATTTGTCATTTTTCCCTTGCTGCTTTCAATAATTTTTCGTTGTCTTTAATTTTTGCCAACTTGATTACTATGTGTCTCAGTGTGTTTCTCTTTGGGTTTATCCTGTATGGGACTCTCTACACTTCCTGGACTTGGGTGGCTATTTCCTTTCCCATTTTAGGGAATTTTTCAACTATAATCTCTTCAAATATTTTCTTGGGTCCTTTCTCTCTCTCTCTCTTCTCCTTCTGGGACCCCTATAATGTGAATGTTGTTGCGTTTAATGTTGTTCCAGAGGTCTCTTAGGCTGTCTTCATTTCTTTTCATTCTTTTTTCTTTATTCTGTTCCGCAGCAGTGAATTCCACCATTCTGTCTTCCAGGTCACTTATCCATTCTGCCTCAGTTATTCTGCTATTGATTCCTTCTAGTGTAGTTTTCATTTCAGTTATTGTATTGTTCATCTCTGTTTGTTCTTTAATGCTTCTAGGTCTGTGTTAAATATTTCTTGCATCTTCTCGATCTTTGTCTCCATTCTTTTTCCGAGGTCCTGGATCATCTTCACTATGATTATTCTGAATTCTTTTTCTGGAAGGTTGCCTATCTCCACTTCATTTAGTTGTTTTTCTGGGGTTTTATCTTATTTCTTCATCTGGTACATAGCCCTCTGCCTTTTCATCTTGTCTCTCTTTCTGTGAATGTGGTTTTTGTTCCACAGGCTGCAGGATTGTAGTTCTTCTTGCTTCTGCTGTCTGCCCTCTGGTGGATGAGGCTATCTAAGAGGCTTGTGCAAGTTTCCTTATGGGAGGGACTGGTGGTACCTAGCGCTGACTGTTGCTCTAGTGGGCAGAGCTCAGTAAAACTTTAATCTGCTTGACTGCTGATGTGTGGGGCCTGGTTCCCTCCCTGTTGATTGTTTGGCCTGAGGCAACCCAACATTGGAGCCTACCTGGGCTCTTTGGTGGGGCTAATGACGGACAGTGGGAGGGCTCACGCCAAGGAGTACTTCCCAGAACTTCTGCTGCTAGTGTCCTTGTCCCCATGGTGAGCCATAGCCACCGCCCGCCTCTGCAGGAGACCCTCCAACACTAGCAGGCAGGTTTGGTTCAGTCTCCCCTGGGGTCACTGCTCCTTCCCCTGGGTCCTGATGCGCACACTACTTTGTGTGTCCCCTCCAGGAGTGGAGTCTTTGTTTCCCCTAGTCCTGTCAAAGTCCTGCAATCAAATCCCACTGGCCTTCAAAGTCTGATTCTCTAGGAATTCCTTCTCCCGTTGCTGGACCCCCAGGTTGGGAAACTGACGTGAGGCTCAGGACCTTCACTCCAGTGGGTGGACTTCTGTGGTATAAGTGTTCTCCAGTCTGTGAGTCACCCACCCGGCAGTTATGGGATTTGCTTTTACTGTGATTGTGCCCCTCCTACCGTCTCATTGTGGCTTGTCCTTTGTCTTTGGATGTGGGGTGTCTTTTTTGGTGAGTTCCAGTGTCTTCCTGTCGATGATTGTCCAGCAGCTAGTTGTGATTCTGGTGTTCTCGCAAGAGGGAGTGAGAGCACGTCCTTCTACTCCGCCATCTTGGTTCGTAATCTTGGTGAGATTTTCTAAGGCAGAATATCTTCATGCTGTCTATGGTATTTGTTCTCTTTAAGCTGAAGATTACTATGTAGCATGGTACAGCAGATCTCTATCCCTGATACTGATGAAAGTAATGAGATCCCAGAGTGTTAAAGTCAAGAGTTGTGCTTAACTATAAGAAATACAGAGTTGCAAATATCCCAACAAGCCACAGGGGTAGAGTGGCGATTAGTCTTTTGACCATAGAGATCTATGTTCTTTATAATTATGTGTGAAATTCGGCTGAATTTTCTAATTTGGCCAAGGTGTCAGCAGGGCCATGCTCCCTCTGAAATTCTGGGTAGGATACTTCCTTGCCTTTTCCAGCTTCTGGTGGTGGCAGTTAATCCTTGGCATTCCTTGACTTGTAGCTGCATCACTTCAGTCTCTGTCTCTGTCATCACACAGCCTTTACCCTCTGTGTCTCTGTCTTCAGATGGCAATTTCCTCTTCTTATAAGGACACCAGTCACAGTCATATTGGATTCGGAACCACTCTAATGACCTTCTCTTAATTTAATTATGTCTGCAACGACATTATTTATTAATAGGGTGACATTCACAGATATGAAGGATTAGGATTTCAAAGTATCTTTTTATGGACACAATTTAATTAATAACTCCTCCCAACAAAGAGACCAACTGTGTGTTCTTCAAATTTATGGGCAACTTGGTAGGAAAGAAAAGAAATCTTCACATTCTATAATTTATTTAAAGAGATTATTTACAAAGGTGAGACAGCATTATGGGAACCAAAAACTGCACAGCTAGCAGTAGCTCGAATTTGTTACCACCTCCAGGGTTGTGTGGGTAAGAGGAGGATACAATAACTATAATCCATATAGAGGAGCCAGACAGAGAACGTACTCTGACAGTAGCTTTAGTCTTTGATTGAGGAATTCAGCCAGCCCCAGTCATCCTGTCAGGGTGGCAACTGGGGGAATAAACACCTGGACCATTTATCTTGTAATCTCCTGCCATTGCCTCCTGTGGGTCAAACCCAACTGTCAGGTACCCAGGACATAGAACATGGAGAAAAAGGGTAGAAGGTTAATTTGGAGGGACAGAGAGAAAATACCCAGCACAACTCATGTAACTGTAGTTCACAAGATAAAAAAAATATGAATAGATCATAATTTTTTAATTCAAAAAAATTTCAGTGAGAATCTAATTATTAAGTCATAGATTGGCTGACATCATAAATTGATAATACAAATTCTTGGTAATATTGTTGGAAAAGAGGGTAATTCTATCCGATATTTAAAGGCAAATCCATTTGATTCTGCCATTTTCTTTGTAGGAATTTTTTCTGCACGTCTATTGGACATAGCATAAACACTCTTCAAGGATGTTCATGTAAGCATTGCTTATAACAGAAGAAGCCTGACCAATAATGAAATGTTTATAAAAACAGTTTAGATAAAAACTAGCACATCAATTTAATAGAATTTTATGAATCCACAGAAATCGTAAACTAAGACATTTAGTTTAAATTTTAGGTTGGGTATATGCGTTAACCTTCTGTCTAACCTGAAATAGTAGTTTAATTCAATAGCAATGAAAAGAATGGAATAAAGGAAAAAATCAACTTTTATTTCAGGAGGAATAGAGGAGCAAATGTCTAACTTTTCTTCTATAGGAATACAATATATTCATGAATAATTCATTAAATTTTCCAAGAGTGTTGAGTGATCCATAAATCTAAATTATTTTATACCGATTTCCACTTAAATGTAGATCTATTTATGAGCTCAACAATTCAGTCCTTTTTTTGTTTGCTTGTTTTGATTTTATTTATTCTTTTGCCCACGCTTACATATGTTGCAGATATTTTCTCCCCAGCTACGTCTTGCTTCACTTTCATAACAGTATATTTTGATAAGCAGGGCTTTTTAATTTGAATGAACTCCAATATACCTTTTTGTTTTATTTTATGCTTAGTGATTTTTGTGTCATCTATGAAACCTTTGACAAGCAAAGGTCTTGAAGAAATACCCCTATGTTGTCTTTCAGAACATTTGTAATTTAGATTTTATATTTAAGGCTATGGTCCATCACAAATTAATTTTTGTTTATGCTTCAAGGAACGGATCAAAGTTTATTTATCACATTGTTTAAGCTTCATTTGTGAGAAAGATTTTCTTTCTACTGTTGAATTGCCTCAATGCCTTTGTGAAATAAAAACTATATTTCTCAGCATTTCTTGCCATTAGTTATGCCAGTGGGGTAGAAGGATCTGGGAAGAGTCCTTTATTCTTTCCTCCTCTTTGCTACTGGAATGTGGCCACAAGGCTGCCATCTTGGGACATGAGACAGAAGTCACATGTTATTATTGCTCTGCCAGCTTCAATATAGGCAGAGTTCCCTGTTGATGAGTGTGGAGCGCATACCCAACTAACTCTGGCTACTTCCCACAGGATTTTGTTATTTTGGAAAAAGGTACATTTATTTTTGTCAAAAAAATTCATAAGAAGAGATAAAATGGAATACAAAAATAAACAATATTTTATTTCCTCTAAATTTTCTCATTGCTTTCACATGAATGAATGTCCTTTGCACCTTTTAATATCCTTACTAGAAGCTGAAATCTATTAGTTGGTTTTTAAATTTCAATAATTTGTTTTTATTTCTAAAATTATTTTCCTTTAAGTTAGCTTGGTTATTTTTTGGTAGTCTATAATTCTTTGATCTATTTTGTGATTCCATCTTTTACATATTAAACATGTGATATATAGTTATGTTATCTCTATCTGATAACCATAATATCTGATTTTCTTAAAGAGGTCTAAATCTTTTTTTTTTTCAACTGGCCGTCAATACTGGTGGATTCTTTACTTGTATGTTTTGCCGTCTTTTATTGTGAATCCAAGTTTGGTAATCTTAATATGTAGCAGTAGCTCGGGCCTTAATGGGAGAATTATCATTCTGAGAGGATTTTAGTTTGCTTATACCTGGAACCAGGGAGCACCAATAAACTAGCACTCATCCCAGCCTCTTACAACATCCAGAAATACCCTGAATCTCACAATTAGCACTGGATTTGGCATTGGAGAAATTTCTCTTGTAATTAAGCCAGATCACTGACTTCATTTGCTTTGATATTCCCTTCCAGTCCAGTAATACAACTGTATATTTTATGCAACTTTAATTACTTTGTGACTAAAAGGCTTTTCAAATTTTCTACTTCATCAAGTGGACAGAAAATGATATTTGAGAAAATAATTTTCAAAATAAAATATTCATTATCCAGCCAACCTGCAGTTTGATCCTTAGGCAAAATAAAGACATTTTCAATATGTAAAGCATCAGAATGTTTATCTAAGATTCTTTAACATATATACCAGTAAAAAAAAACTTAACAAAAAATGAAAATATTATATCCAGGTAAGAGTGCATTTATTTCTGTAGCTAAGGGATGATCTGTAACCAGAAATAGTTATACTTAGAGAATAGGCTTTTCAGATTAATCCAGGCAAACAAAGAGTGGAAAGGAGTATGTTTTTCATAAGTAAGGGGAATGAATGGAACATACAGAATAGACCTTGGGAGAAATTTGAGGTATGAAAAAAATATACATTGAGGTACCTGGTGGATGGTAAAAGAAGGGTATAAATTCATATTTGAATTCAGGAATATTCTCCTTATGGTACCCAGAAATCATGGCATGGATCTTCCAAAAAAGAATTATACTACAGTACACTTCTTGGCTCTGCAATAAATAGATTTTACAGAGGAATTAACAATATCTTTATTGATTTTCAAATTTTAGAATCTACAAAACAAAAGCGGAAGACTTAATTATGGCTACAAAATAAAAAGTTAATTTCCACATAGAAGAGGAGAGAAATGAGGAAGGAAAGAAAACTGGAAAAAAAAGAATAGGTCTTAACCTCTTTGAATAACCTTTTCCCTGTGGTTGATGGTACAAAGAATTGGTGTTTCTACACGCTGTTATTAGTTGAAAGGTTGACCAGTAGAGATAAGGATATTAATATTTAACTAACATGGGAGAATGGAAAACAATATGGTGAGAGTGGTCTAGATATATTAAGCCTTATCATAACAGTAGAAAGTTAACCAGAAATAGCTAAAATAAATGAGTGGATACTAATAAAAATACATCATTTAGAAATAGAAACTTTATATTAGTTGTTTATATCCATGTAACAATTTACCACAAATTAGTAGTATTATACAGCACCTACTTATTCTCTATTGTTCCGTGGGTCAGAAGTCTGACTGGCCCATCTGGGTTCTGTGCTCAGCATTTCACAGTGCTGGAAGCTCTGTGGAAGAATCCACTTATAAGCTCATTCAGGCAGAATTCACCTCCATGTCATCATAGAACTGCAGCCCAATTTCCCTGCTGGCTGTTGGTCAGGGGATGCTTTCTGCTTCTGGAGGCCACTTGTATTCCGTCTCACAGGCCATCCCCATCTTCAGACCAGCAATGGCGCTTGAAGTCCTTGCTTTAAGAATTTCTCTAACTTCTTTTCTTTCTTCCCTTTGTGCCTTCCTTTTCTGCTACTAGTCAGAGAGCATTCTCTGATTTTAAAGGGTTTGTGTGATCGAATTAGGACCTTTTTCTTTTAAGGTCAACTGTGGAATATCACATAACACAATCACAGGAAGTGAGTTTCCAGGAAATTTACAGGTTCCAGCGATTAGGGGCCGTGGAATCTTACGGCCATTGCTAGAAATTCTGCTTTCTACAGAATTCACTCTTAGAAATTCCAAAGAGAAATGGCTGAAGATATTTTTTTCCTGTGGGGAATATGACTGGAGTGCAGATCCTCCAAAATATGCTAGGAGTTTAACTTTCTATTTTAAAAAAGGCAAAAATTGAATTCTGTGGTAAAATCATAAATTATCCAATCAAATTTGGATCAATTGTATATATTAAGCAAAAATATATTTAGTTCTCTTTTAACCACAAAAAATAAAACATAAGAATAAAATATGTTAGAAGATAAATCAAATATTTTTAATCTGTAAGGTGACTTAGAAGTATGTATTTTACTTTATAAAATCTTAACCTTTTTAACAATTACCATAAATAAAGTTAAACAATCCAAAGCTAACAAGGATAAAGCTTACAACTTAAAAAAAATTAATATACAGTATATCTTCTAATAACAAAAAAGAAAAAATATATTAAAATATTATAGTGACTTCCCTGGTGGTCCAGTGGGTAAGACTCCACACTCCCAGTGCAGGGGCCCAGGTTCGATCCCTGGTTGGGGAACTGGATCCCACATGCACGCCGCAACTAAGAGTCCTCATGCTGCAACTGAGAAGTCCACATGCCGCAACTAAGACCTGGTGCAGCCTAAATAAATAAGTAAATAAATAAATAAATATTTAAAAAAAATTATACAGATCATTAGAATAATGGGTCAAATGTATTAACAGACAATTCACACTGGGAAATAGAAGTGGCTTATAAATTTATAAAAAGATGTTAACCTTATTGCTAGCCAAGAAAATGAGAATTAAGAGTAAAGTGAAATAGTATTTTGTTCAACTGATTAGCAATTAAAAAATATACACAATATACCATTTCAGGGACACTTGAACTATTCTCCCTGACTGGGTCTATTCCTCCTAATTTGTACCTCAGTAGAATCTTGAATATTCACATTGCACTATTATTGAAATTGTAACTTTATATTTGTATACCGTAATTAATATATGTCTCTACTACTTAATTTTCAGGGCTTAACGTAATGTCTAGACTATGGAAACTGCTCCCTAAACATATATTTGAATGGATAAAAAAGAATTGCTTATGAGAATATGGGATAATGCATAACCTCATGTATTTTTGTCAGGAGGAAAAACTGCTAAAATCATTTTTTGAAGTAATTTGGGAATACTTGATAAAATTATAATGAACAAACATTTGACCAGGAGATTTCATTTCTTTAAAAATTTTTTTTAAATTATTGAGGTATAATTGACATATAACATTATATTAGTTTCATGAGTAAAACATAATTATTTCATATTCATACATATTTTTAAATAGTCACCACAATAAGCCTAGTTAACATCCTTCACTATTCATGGTTACAGTTTTTGTTGTTGTTGTGCGAGAACTTTTCAGATGTATTCTTTTAGCAAATTTCAAAATATACAATACAGTATTATTAACTGTAATCACAGTGCTGTACATTACATTCCCATGACTTATTTATTTTATTACTGGAAGTTTATGCCTCTTGATGCCCTTCGTCCATCTGCCCCCCCTCCCCCCCACCCCCAGCACACCTCTGACTCTGGCAACCACCTATCTGTTTTCCATACCTATATGTTTGGGGTTTTTTTTTTTTTTTTTTTTTGGATTCCACATGTAAGTGACATAATACAGTATTTGTCTTTCTCTGTCTGACTTACTTCATTTAGCATAATGCCCTCAATGTCCATTCATGTTGTCACAAGCAGCAAGATTTCCTTCTTTTTTATGGCTGAATAATATTCCACTGTTTGTGTGTGTATATGTGTATATGTAGATATAGATATAGGTATATACATCGATATAGATATAGCGATGTATATGGCTATATCTATATCTATAGCTATATCTATACATCTTCTTTATTCATTCATCCATCAATGAACACTTAGGTTCCTTCCATGTCTTGGCCATTGTAAATAATGCTGCTGTGAACATGGGGGTGCATATATCTTTTCAAGTTAGTGTTTTCATTTTCTTCAGATAAATATGCAGAAGTGGAATTGCTGGATCACGAGGTAGTTCTACTGTTAGTTTTTTTGAGGTAATTCCATACTGTTTTCTATATTGGCTGCACCAATTTACATTCCCATCAACAGTGCACAGGAGTTCCCATTTCTCTGCATCTTCATCAACACTTGTTATTTCTTGTCTTTTTGATAAGAGCCATTTTGACAAGTGTAAGTTAATGTCTTATTGTGGTTTTGATTTGTATTTCCCTGATGATTAGTGATGTTGAGCATCTTTTCTTGTGTCTGTATGTCTTCTTTGGAAAAAAGTCTATTCAGTTCCTCTGCCTATTTTTCAGTTGGATTGTATGGGGTTTTTGTTTGTTTTGTTTTTTTGTTTTTTGGGTTTTTTTTTTGTGCTGTTGAGTTGTATGAGTTATTTGTATACTTTGGATACTAACCCTTCATCAGATATATGATTTGCAAATATTTTCTACCATTCAGTAGGCTGCGTTTTCATTTTGCTGATGGTTTCCTTTGCTGTGCATAAGCTTTTTAGCTCTATGTAGTCCCACTTGTTTATTTTTGCTTTTATTGCCTTTGTGAGAACCAATTTTTAATATTTGAAGATAGGTTTGCTGATTGCATCATCTCATTATCTATTAGTTAATACAAAGGTAAAAACAATAATTTACTTATCAGAAGTAAGAGCCAAAGAGTAATTTGCTCAAATATTTAAAACACTTTATATTTAAGATTTTAAAAAACATTCAGCGTTTTATGCAGTATCTTGTCATTCAGTGGCTTTAACTTTATTGTTTTCTTATCTTTATGAATGTTATGAACTGAACACTGAGAAATATTCCTAGCTTGAAAGTGGTCAGTAATCTCTTTTATGGAATTTTTACAAGTTATTTCATAAGCAATTCATCAAAAATCAATTTTGTTCAATATCCTTCTAAATTAATTCAGTCTAGAAATACTGTCATTGCAGTAGAGAATGACATTTGATAGCTAGTTACAGTAATCAGATTTATAAAAATCCCAAATTTATAAGCCAAAGTAAGCTTTAAAATCTTCTTCAAATTGTACTGAATAAACAGTACCAACTGATGGTATCAAGTCACTTAGTACTGAGAGTCATATAACCAGATGCCATTTTGCTTCAGCATTTTTACACATTTTGCAATTAAACCTTGCACTACTTACCAGTGCCCATCTTGCCACCACATTACTTTAAAAACTAAGTAAAATAACAGAGTATATTTAAAGATATTATATATTCACCAATAAGAAAGAGATTTCTTTCTTTAAAAGGTAAATGGAAAGAGCTGGTGATAATTAACCTTGGACTCTATACATGCTGTATTTTGATTCAGACTGGTTGTACTTACTGAACATGGCAGCATTACACGCTATAGTCTTTGTAAACTATTATATCTAACTTTTGAATGATACTGTTTCTAACTGAAAACAGTCACTTAATAAATAGGCAAGGTGAAAAACTATATCAAGATGGAAATGCTATAAACCTTTGTTAAAAAAATCAGTATCTAACCATAAAACCTCTCCTCCCTGCCAACCAGTATGATCTGAAATGACCAATATTCATAAAAAGAAAAACCTATATCAATATTAGAAATGTCATTAGATTTCAAAATGACAGGAAATAAAAGTTTCTGCCAGATGCATAGAAGTTGGGAACAGAGAGAAGAAAAGCTATCAAATACACAGTTAAGTGACTATGGCTAATTTATATCTAACCTAGCCAAGAATTCTTTTACTTTAGAAGTTATAAAGTACAATGTCTAACTTTATTTGAAGCATTTGGGGAATACAGGAGAGTTCCAGACATACTGAAACAGACACTCGGGCAATAGGGCCCAGCAATCTGTGGTTGATCAAGCCCTCCCAGGGATTTGGATGCATGTTCAAGTTTGAGAAACTACATTAGACAAATGTTTTCACTAATATTGTAATAAGTAAGGAAGTCATCATCACGTTAACTAAGGAGTTGCATTATTCATTAAATAGAATCAAATAGAGTTTAGTAAAAGTAAATAGAGTGGGAACCTAGAATGGTTCCATATTCTGTTCCAATTCTGAGGTAAACAGAACGGCATATAGATCTGGCTACAGGTGACTTTGTCTTGGATACAAAAAGACCGGAAGCAGCAAGACCGGTTGCTATTAGTCCACACTGGCTAGAGATGAGGAAGATCTAAATTAGAGCAGTAGTAATGACAATGAGTTAAAGGCAAAATGCCATTGAAGTGTGGATGGCACATATTTGGCAAGAATTTATCATTGATTGAGTCCAAGGAATGAGTTGCAGAGCAACTTTTATAAGCTAGGATTTTTTTACATTCTGCTATAAGATGTATCCTAGGCACAAACTAAAGCTTTCCCTCCCTTTATTTATTTAACAAAATTATTTAGTCCCTGCTATAGTATATGTGCTATATATTATGTCATTGTATTTCCTTTATCTTCTTCTGTTGTTTAGCCATATCTTTCCTGAATTCAGGTAATTTCTTTTGAACTCTTTGATAGTTTTGTAATGTAGTTAAGTTCATTGATGTGACAAAGTGAGATGAATAGAAAAAACACCAGTGAATGAACAAATTCCCTGCCTTCATCCTTACCTTTTAATTTAAGTAGGCAGAAAACAAGCAAATGAATATATTTCAGAACGTCAGCTGATGACAAGTGTAATGAAGAAAGATAAAATCATAGGAAAGTAGAGTGATAAAGGGTGCTATTTTAGATAACAATTTGGGGATAGTTCTCTCTGAAGAGCTGACTTTTTAAACAAGACCAAAAAAAAAAAAAAACCCCAAAAAGATTAGGTAAAGAACATTACAGATAGGGGCATTTACAAATGCAAATGCTCTGAAATGGACCATGTTGAACATGTTGAGAAATAGAAAGGAAGACAATACAGCTGCAGCTGAATGAGTATGGAGGAGAAAGATTGGAGATGAGACTGCACATCTAGACAGAACCAGATTACGTAGGGCCCTGAAAGCCACTCTGAGGATTCTGTTTTATATTAAATGTGATGAGAATTCATTTAAAAGTGACTCTTAAATGATAGAAAACATATTATTTAATGAATGATTATAAAACTGTTTTAGAACAAAAAATAGGAAAACATGAAGTACCAGCGTCCTGAAAAACAAAGTAGTAAATGAATCAAATTGATGGTAGGAATTGCACCAAAATATACATGCAGTGGACACTTGCAAAGTATGGGCGCAAAACCAAAGCTGCTTCATATTAAGAAAAGGTAAATAGGAGGAAGGAAGAGCTCAGGAGCAACCAACAGGGCCATTAATTGCGGTACTGCAGCCTGAGAAGCCAAGTGAGAATGCCACTGCACATCTTCTTATCTTTCTCCAGCCACAGATATAATTCAGCTTAGTTTCTAGAGCTCATATAACCCTGGTACTCAAATTGGGCAAGGATGCAAGAGATACAAAATTATAGACAAGTTTCACCTATGAGCCAAGATTTAAAAACAAAAAATAAAACAGATTAAGTGCAGAGATATATTAAAAGAATATAAGTTCATAACCAATTAAGATTCATTTAAGAGAATAAGAATTATTCAACAGCCAGACGTCTATTAACATGTTTCAATAAATGTGAGGATTAAACATAAAAATGTATATGATCATTTATGGAGTGGAACCATTTTTAAAATTCAACACAAATTCATGTTTAAGATCATTTAAAATGTGAAAGTAAAAGTGGAATTCTTTATCTTCATTGAAAAAAATATTTATATGAGAAAAACATGTACACAAGAAAGCTTCAGCAAACACTATACTGTACTTTGAAATTTAAATGCCCTCTCTATAAAATCAGAAATGGGACCAGAATGTCCAGCATAGTATCACTATTCAGTTATGATTTGAATGTTGAATACAAATAACACAATGAGGAAGTGGTGAATATAGGGATGAGAAAGAGACAGGACTATTATCTATAGATGATATTGTCATCTTCCTAGGTAATATAGGTAAATAACTTATAAAGTATTAAAACTAACATAAAAAAGCAACAATCTGCCAAATAACAATTAAGCATAAAGCAGTCAGTTGCCATCTATACATTTAGAAAATGAAAGAAAAAAGAGATCCTATTAACAAAGGCAGAGAAGAAAGAAGGAAGGAAGTAAGGGAGGGAGGAAGGAAGGAAGAAAGGTAGGAAGGAAGGAAGGGGAAAAGGGAAAAACACTTGCAAATTATCAAACAAATCTGTGTAAGAAAGTGGTGGAGAAAATTATCAAACCCAACTAAAGGACATAAAAGAAGATGGAAAATATGATAAGAAAACTGGATGTGTGAATAGGATGACTTAATATTGTAAAAGCGTCAAGTTTCCCAAAAGGTACTCTTTAAATTCAGTTCAACAGCAGTCAAATCCCCAAACAGAATTTTGTTAGAAATTGACAATGTGATTCTGAAAGTTACCTGAAATGGTAATTGTAGAAAATTGGAGATAATTTTTCAATAGATGAAAGCCACTTGCAAGGGACCTTGGGAAATATCATTCCCAGTGGTAGAAAACTAAGATATATATGAGAGTAGACAGGCAAATGTCCGGCACAGTCTTTTATCCTTTTAATAAAATATCCCTTTGAGTTTAAACTGAAATTGCTTTATTCACAAGAATATAATATATGAAACAGGGGGAATGAAAATTTGATTTCCAGCAGACTATCTTGTACAGTGATTCAAGATCTTCAATGTTGTATTCTGACTGTTGGCTAAAATAACCTTTCTTCTAGAGACGCATTTCCCAAACCTAACCCACCTTCCTGAGGAGTGGAAGAGCTAAATATAGGGATTAAATACTTTATTTATTTCAATAAACTTCTATTCTCTGAACATTCTCCTTTGAAATATGGTCTTGAATTCATAATTTTTAAATGGACAGATTACATTTCTGAATCAATAACAATTTAATGTTAAGCCAAGAGTTAATTAACATTTTTAAAAACCATGATACCCCCAACATAAAACTTCTATGGAACTGTCTGTTCTGCGGTCTCCTTTACTGACATCCACGTTATAAAAGCAGTTATCTTTGATGGAAACCTGATGCAACACATTTTCCATCACTGCAGTTACAACATCTGAAATACACTGTATAAAGTACTTTTTCTTTCTTTGCCCTTTTAAACTTCATTGTCTAATTTTTAAAAATCTAGATTATTTAAAAATGTGAATAAGTTAGATATTTTTTTCAGAAAATAATCCAGTGTGCAGTTTCTTATGGCCATTTGTGTATCGTGTTTACTGTAGGGTCTATCATAAATAAGCTTATAAAATATAATCAGAATGACATCAGTGAAAATGGTGGAGAAAGTAACTCCAAAATCTGCTCATTTGGAAACGCAATGAAAAAACTGACAACTGTTAGAATCGACTTTTATCAAACTCAAAACGAACAAAAAGTTCGCAGTAATTAGTGGAGTGCTTATTCTAGAAAAGTAGCTGAATTTCAGTAAGAACAGTAAGTTTTTTGGCATTATAACTTATCCTGGTCCCATATTCTGCTTACCAGCCCAATCCAGCTCAGCTGTAGCCTTAAAAATAATAGCCTACAGTCCTAGCAAATCAGTGGACCTGATTTGCAAAGAATTGTAATTATTTTTGTTGACCTGCCTGGTGGCTCCTGGGAAGACTGGCTCAAAAAGCTTGCTCTTATTTCTACTAATTCAGAACTCATCCAGTGCTAAAGTTGCTACCAAAGCGGTATTTGTCAAAAACAGTCACAGTGCAGTGGTCCTCAAAATGTTTAGGTAGTCCCCTTTCTTCGGTATATGGTTGTCCAAGTAAATTGCCATAGGTCTGATTATCCATTGTCCATTTTCAATCTTTTTTAAAAATTCTCATTTTATAGATTAACTAATACCCACATTGCTGCCCACCATTTGTATTTTTAGGAACCAACCACATAGCTTTCTGTGGGTCAAACTTCTCTGGCTGCTTGCTACTCATTTTCAATAATGATGGCTACTTTGCTTCTGATAATTAATGACTGCTACCTGACCTCTGTTGTTTTGGGATCCTAGGATCCCCATCACTGCTAGGGAACTCTGTTATTTTGTAGCTTTACTTACCTTCAGCCTTCAGTGTATGGAAGACGGCTACCACTGGGCTTCTCAATGATGCTAGTGCCACCTCACCAGTACATTCCTTATTACTTTGGTAAATGGGGTGCCACCTGGCTTGCCCATGGAACATAGATTCTGGGTTTTCAGGCCTTATGTAGGATATCCATTCTAGCACTGCCATTTTTATGAGCCTTCTTATTCCTGCCTTCATGATCTACTATGGAAATTCTAGCTTTTCTACCTCACTGACTATGAGTTAACATGTTTCCAAACTATTAAGAGTCATTTTAGTAGCATATTAACATAGTCTTCCTGAATCCTTGGCAGATCATTTATTCCTGTGTCCTGGGACAGGGTTTTTGTGCCAATAAACTCATCATCATCCAACTTTATGCCCTTCTCCCTTGATTCAGCACCCTTTGTGTCATTCATGTTAGTATGTGTTGGCTTGGCTCTGTAGTTACCTTTACGTGTAGGTCCTTTCCACTCTTAGCTGAACCATAACTTCCCTTCTGTGATTTTTACTGAGAAAAATCTCACATGTTTAAACATGTGTCTTTGATAACCAGGAGGGGAATTTTGAGTAGATCCTGAGAACAGCACTTGTTTTCTTTTAAGGCATTAACCTTTACAGAGTCTTGAAGTCACAGGTAGGAAGCACTAACTGTTAATTGGAAATAGTGGCACAGTAACAGTGGAAGACTCAGAGTCTACATTTTCTGGAGTTTCAAGGTTCTGAAATTCTTCAAGCCAGATGAGTCAAATTTATTGGGATTTTATTACTTATTTCTTGACCACATCAAGTAGGGAAAGTCTTATTCATGATGTATAGCTAAATGCAATGTTGCCTTGACTGTGAAAATTTCTTCTCATACACTCATTCATTTAAGATTTTTTTTCCTTTAAGGCATCTATAATGGTAGATGCTGTGGTATCCTGCCCAGAGCCCCACTTCAGTGTTGAGTCGCTCATTTCTCAAGATGCTAGGAATGTTGGCTGCAGATGTCAACAACTACTTCTCTTTCAGAGAATTATCTGCTAAAGGTTACTGTCTCACACGAGATCAAGAAGTCTCTCTATAGACAGCTCTCATCCAATGACTGGTGATGTCTGAATACAAAAGTCTGGACCTCTTATTCAATTGAAAACATTTTATTTTGCATTTCATTTCTTTTTATTGAGATATAGTTGATATAACACTGTGTAAGTTTAAGATGCCCAACGTGTTGATAATGCTACATTTATATATTGCAGTAGGATTACCCCCATAACATTAGCTAACAGCTCCATCACATCACATAATTATCATTTCTTCTTTTGTAGGGAGAACATTTAAGACAAAGTCTCTTAGAAACTTAAAAGTATATGAGTATTGTGACTGTAATCACTATGCTGTGCCTTAAGAAAAGATAATAAGATCTCCAGAACTTACTCATCTTCTAACTGCAAGTTTGTACCAATTCTCTCCAATTCTCCCATGACTCAGCTCCTGGAAACCACCTTTCTACCCTCTTGGATCTTATGCCACCTTTTTTCTTGGTTCCAACTTTGTATTTCTTGGAGTCTATTTTCTAACTTTTTTTTCTTTGATTTTAACTTCAGTTTGTTTTGTTTCTGTGTAAGGGGTGTTGGTTTTTAGGAAGGATTTGTTAGAAGTCATCTCCTTTAATGACTTAAAAGTTCTGTAGTTTTAAAATACCTGAATAATAGTCTGACATTTAGTGTAACATGTAGTCTAAAATAATATTCCCTCAGAACTGTGATGTCATTGACTCACTATCTTGCAGCAATTTTTGCCGATGAACAATCAATTGCCAATCTGGTTCTTTTTCCTTTGTTAGCAACTTGTTCATGCTTTCTGAAAAAAAAATCTTTTGCATCTTTTTATTTCAGAGTTGAAATTTTCATAATGGTGTATCTTTGGGTGTGCTTATTGTCTGGTTGATTTTATATAAGGATATGTATGAGTTGCAGGCAAGTGGATGATTCTACCACATGTTGGAATAAGAAGTGCCTTCCTGTGGGTGTCAGATCCTCTTTAGAATCTCTAAACCTCCCCAGAAAGATACCCTATTCATTAAAGAAAATCTCTGGTTTTGGATTAATTTCAGATACCACAGTTTCTAATCTCTGTAGGAGGCTGAAGGGCTGAAGAAGAACTTGGAAAAAGAAGTTTGACCCCATTATTCCAGCTACAGGCCTTTGATTAATTTCTATAACTGCTTAGTCATGGCACTCTTGCTTTCCAGACGGGCAAACACAGAGCTTGAGAAGCTCTCTTTAGTGCTCAGAAGATCTGCCCCCACATCACTTGCAGCCTTTTTCAGTGACTGTGTTCTGAGATCTGACCTCCTCTATCCTAGTTTATTTTTAAGTATTATCCTATCCTCTTTTTGTTTTTTAGGTAATTGTAAAATAGCTTCTCTAGTAATAAGAACCACACTTCTTCCATTTCTTAAGAGTCATGTATGTATGTTTACATATATGAACATTTTCTATCTCATTTTGATTGGATTTGAGGAGGAGGTATAGCTAACCATTTTCTTGCTTTATCTCTTGAAATAGAAATTCACAAAATTATACATCTGGATTTTATTTTCTGGTGTGAATATTTTACTGTTTAACATTTATATAACATTTTGTATTTCATACTTAATATTTTAATAGTTTATTTTGTCTATTTCTACAATGGAGCAAAGAGCAGCATATATTTACATGTAGAAAATTACGGGTGTGCAACAAAAACATGAGTCAGAAATTTTTTTAATTTCAGTTTTCATGGAATTACTATCTTTAGATTTGTTTAATGTCAAATGCTTGAATGAATCCTGCTGTTGCTATGCTTTAGTCATTTATAGACACATTTTTATGTGGACCAAAACCCATTAACTTTATAGTGCCATTGGGTCATTTGTATTGTTTAATAACCAACAATAATTACAGACATTTGCAAAATGTTTCACTAGCTTAATTATATTTTAACAGATTAATACCACATACTCATACAATAAAATTATATGTAAGATTTGAAAAAGATGTTTGAAGTATAAAAGAGAAAGATGTCTGTTAAGTTGTATAGATTAAAAAATAAAAATGGAAACAAGTATGATTCCATTTTTCAAATCAAAGGGCTGTCTTATTTTTTTCCACATCCAGCCCTCAAATATCTGCCTTGAATATTTTCTTCCCTCAAATATATTTAGATGATCTATGGTGTGTTATGTGAATGTCTCCAATTATACACAACCTCTACTCTGTCTTATTTCAAAACACTTAATCTTCACTTTTCCATGGAATGTCAATTTATTTTCCTCTAGACCACTCTTTGAAGTACAGTAACAACTACATCTCTTGCACAAATGCTGCTGCTGTCAACATATTTAGCAAAAGCAGTCAGGGCAATTTGGTTTGTAACTTCATTTTTTATATTCTACAGTATTTAAAGACAAAGACACAGAAAGATGTAAATCTGTGTTAATGGGTATACAAAATATAAAGATGTAATTTGCAACAACAATAAAATAAAGTGAGGGGGCAGACTGTAAAGGAGTATAACATTTTTGTAAGTGACTGAAGTTAAGTTGTTATCAATTTTAAATGAAGTTTTAAATTTTAGAAAGCAAGTCCTGATAAGGTGTATATGGTAAGTCCTAGAGTAAACTAAGAAAAATACAATAAAACATTATTAAAGGTATTAAAATGTTTATTAGAAAATATTTGATTAATGTAAAAAAGAAATAAAAGAGGAACAGAGGAACAAAGAAGACATGAAAGATATAGGAAAATAAAATGACAGATATAAATCCAACTTTATCAACAATAACAGTAAGAGAGAATGGATTAATGGGTCCAACCAAAATGCAGAGATTGTCAGGCTGGATAAAAAAATAGCATACAACTGTTTGGTGTGTACAGGATACACACTTTAGATTCAGAGGAACACGTAGGTTAGAAATAAAAAGATGGGAAATGTATATCATGCAAACTAACCATAAGAGGGATGGTATGACTAAACTAATACTAGACAAAACAGACTTTAAAAAAATTTTATTGAAGTATAGTTGATTTACAATGTTGTGTTAATTTCTGCTGTACAGCGAAGTGATTCAGTTATAGACATTTTTTTCATATTTTTTCCATTATGGTTTATCACAGGATATTGAATACAGTTCCCTGTGCTATACAGTAGAACTTTATTGTTTATCCATCCTATATATACTAATTTTAATCTGCTAATCCCAAATTCCCAATCTGCCCCTCCCCCATCTCCCTTCTCCCTTGACAACCACAAGTCTGTTCTCTAAAACAGACTTTTAAACAAACAAACAAAAATGACTAGATTTAAAGAAACACCTTCTATACTGATAAAGGATCAATCCATCAAGAATATAGAACAATTAGAAAAATATGCACCTAACAACAGACGCTCAAAATATATGAAGCAAAAATAAAGGGAGAAATAAAGAATTTAACAATAATACTTAGAGACTTTATACCTCACTTTTAATAGTGAGTAGATAAACTAGACAAAAGATGAATAGGGAAATAGAAGGCCTGAACAATGCTATATACCAGCTAGACCAAACTGGCATAAATTGAGCACTCCTTCTAAAAACACGGAAGTATATACATTTTTCTTAAGTGCATATGGAACATTCTCCAAGATAGACCATAATCTAGGGCATAAAACAAGCTTCAGTAAACTTAAAGGGATTGAATTAATATGAAGTATGCTCTCCAACCAACATGGAATGTATTTAGAACTCAGTAACATGAGGAATTTTAGACAATTAAAAAATATATAGAAATTAAGTTAACATTGGGTCAAAAATGCACAAGATAAATTAAATTACTTTAAGGTGAATGAAAATGAAACACAACAGACCAAAATTTATAGGGTGAATTCAAAGTAGTTACTAGGAAATTTAGAAGTATAAATCTATATTAAAAAAAGAAAGATCTCAAATCAACAATGTAGCCATCCATCTTAACACACTGGAAGAACAAACTGAACCTAAAGCAAATAGAAGGAAGGAGATAGTGAAGATTAGAATGGAAATTAATTACACAGAGAATGGAAAAACAATAGAGAAAATTAACAAAACCAAAAGTTGGTACTATGAAAAGACCAAAAAAACTGACAAATCTTTAGCTAGGCATACTTTAAAAAAAAAAAAAAAAAAAGAAAGAAAGAAGAGTATATACTATATTCTAGTACTAATACATGAGTTCAACCAGGTTGCAGGGCACAAGATCAATATTTCAAAATATACAGTATTTCTATATACTAGCAACAAAAAATTGAAATGAACTTAAGAAAACAACTTCACTTCACACAACATCAAAAGAATAAAATAATTAGGAGACATAAATTTAACAAAAGAAGTGTAAAACTAGTACTCTGTAAACTATAAAATATTACCAAAAGAAATTTAAAAAGACCTAAATAAGTGGAAAGGCATCTGATGTTCATAAATCAGAAATCCTAATATTATAAAAATGTCATTACTCCCCAAATTGTTCTATAGATACAGCACAATCCTTATCAAAACCCAAGCTTTATATTTTTTGCAGAAATTGACAAGCTGATCATAAAATTTAAGTGGAAATTCAAGAGACAGATTAGCCAAAACAATTTTGAAAAAGAGCAAAGTTAGAGGATTAATACTTCGCAATTTCAAAATTTAGTATAAGGCTAGACAGAATTGTGAGTCCAGAAATAAACCCAAACATCTAAGGTCATATGATTTTCTACAAGTGTACCAAGAACATTCAATGGGGAAAGAATAGTCAAGGAAAATGAAAACCATGTCCACACAAAAAACATGTACATCTTTATTGCAGCATTATTCATACCCCCAAATGGAAATAACCCAAATGTCCATCAACTTTTGAATGAATAAATAAGATATGATATATCCATTAATGAAATGTAATTAGATAACAAAAGAATAAAGTACTGATGGATGATCCCAGAAAATTTTATGCTAAGTGAAAGAATTCTGGTCACAAAATATCACATACTGTATGATCCCATGTAAAAGAAATGTTCGGAATAGGTAAATCTATAGGGACAAAAAGAAGAGTGGTGGTTGCCTGCATCTGGAAGATTGGGATAAAAGGGGGAGTGATTGCTAAGGAACAAAAATTTCTTTTTTGGTGTAATGGAAATGTTTTAAAATTGATTGTGGCGGTGGTTGCACAGCTCTGTGAACGTAATAAAACCACGGAATTGTACTCTTTAAATGGTGAGTTATAAAGTGTATGTATTATATCTCAACAAAGCTATTACCAAAAAAGTCCCACTTCTTTGTTGTTAGTTTTCAAGACAAAAAAGAACATTTATACAATTCGTCTGACCATTTTTCTTATTGGTCTTTTAATCTCCTAAATGTTAAGGAAATTTTTCAGGAAGATAGACCACTTAATTTTGAGATTTTTATTTTACAACAAAAAAAGTATTTTTATATGCTCTTGATTATATTTAAATTCTTTCTCTATGTAAAAATAAGTCTGTGATTTATAATATGCAGCGGAATGTCAGAAAAAAAGATGTTTCCTCCTATCTCATAGTTTTACTCAGCTGACGTCTCATAGTTGAAATAATTGGGTGACAAGTGCTCACACAATTTAAGGAGAACACGAGGTTTCCAAAAGAGTTACTAAGATTAAAAAAAAAAAGTTCTGAAACCTTCATCCCTTTATCCATCTCTTTCTTACATATAAGAAGACTAGTGGTTCAGGGGCTGCTTTGAAGAGAATTCAATGATGAGAGAAAACTATGTCATTCAGTCTCAGAAATCTGATCTTTCTTCTGTTCAGTTTGTTACCTACATGCTTATAATTTCTTAAAAGTTTTTAATATAGTTGTTTTGAGTGTTTTAATTTTATTTTGTTTTATATTTTGACCACTTAAGATTTAATTGGTATAAAGAGGGATAGGATTTTTCTTGGATTGATAATGTGAAAAGTGCAATTCCAATTGACTGATGGAAGTTAGACTGCTAACTAATTCAGATTGTTACTGTTGAAAATACATTTTAACTGAAGAGAAGGGAACATTTCATTCAGGATATTAGCAGTAGTGAGTAGTAGTTGGGAAAGCAGGTAATCCCTAAAGCCCTTTCCATATCTGTTACTCTATTACATATTTATTCTCAAAGCATTTATTTGAGGCATGTTTTATTTTTGTTTTGTTTTATCTTGCCCCAGAAATGAATATTGAAAAATTATTAATCTCTGACATAATTTCAGTTTCATACCATATAAATCAAAATCCCAATTAATAATACTATATTGCATATTTGAAAGTTGCTAAGAGAGTAGATCTTCAAAGTTCTCACCAAAAAAAATAATTCTGTAACTATGTATGGTGACAGATGCTAACTAGACTTACTGTGGTAATTTGTAATATATACAAATATCAAAACATGTAAAAATTTTTTAAAAATCCAAAATAGGAAACACAAGGCACAATCAATTAGGATTTGAGAATAGTATAGTTACCAACAGATTAATTATAAAAGTATGGGTGGGTATAGGAGAACATCAAGGGTTAATACATAGTTGAAAATTATAGTAAAATATTTGACAAAATTAGCATATCCATAGCCAAG
Organism: Balaenoptera physalus; assembly: GCF_965194825.1. Classification (NCBI taxonomy): domain Eukaryota; kingdom Metazoa; phylum Chordata; class Mammalia; order Artiodactyla; family Balaenopteridae; genus Balaenoptera; species Balaenoptera physalus. The sequence continues at coordinate 77,211,112 of NC_138893.1, forward strand.
AAAAAAGACTTAATCCTAAATAAATGCAGCTGTTTTCTAAAGTTCTGGACAATAAATTTTAGATGGAATGCTTCAAACATTTCAACATCATATATAAGAATATGTTTTGCTTTTATTGTGTTAATTAATAGAAGAGAGCAGATTAAGTCTTGGGCTGCTAGTGAGTGTGGAGCTTCCTAAAGGTACACTAAAGGTTGTGAAATGTGTTATAGTAATATCAAAATAGTCCCATTAATCTAGAAAGCACATTGAAAGAATGAATAAACAGAGAGATTGCCAAGGGTTTAAAGGGACTAGAAGGGTTTAATATGCCTCAAGGACAATACATTACAGTAAAAACTAGGTCATTTTGCCTTTGTTTTATATACTGGGAAAAGTTGATGGTGAAGAGGGAAAGCAGAAGAACCAGCCTGAGGCATCTCCTGAGCGAACATTCAATCTTCTAAGATCTAAGATCTAAGATTGATAGATCAATCTTACAACGTCGTTATATTTCCCCTATGTTTTACATCCATATGTTTGAAGACAACTATTAAATGTACGCTTTTTTCAGCAGAAGAGCAGACATTAGGAAGAGAAGAAAAGCTTGTTTCTCCTTTTACTCATTGTTTCTAGAGGCACCTTTGAAAGTAGTTGCTTCCCTTCTATGTTCCCAAATTCAACCACTGCTTCCTCTTTGGTGGACCATGTTGGGAACTCCACTGTGATTTAAACCTAGCAGGGAGTGTTTTTCCTTCCCTGTTCTAGCACTGGCTGAGCAGAACCCTGAGTAGCGCAGAACCAGGATCCTGGTGGCACTAACTCCTTGCTTAACCATCTTCTCCAGTTCCAGGAATGGGAGTGGCTTCTCATCTCTAGGTATCAGTCTGCTTGTTTGTTTTATTTATTCTTCCCTAACAAATTTATCCTTTTCTTTCACACACCTTTTAATAGCAGAGTAACCGATTCCCTTTATTTAGAGTGAAAAAATTTTTTAAATTAAAATTTAAAAACTGGGAGTTTCATTCTATTATATTATTTTTTTGAATTGGATTCTGTCTGATCAACTAATTAATACAAAACTGAACAGCAAACACAAATCTAGCTGAGTAAGGAAAGAGGTAAGCTGATCAGAGTGTCTGGGTCAGAGTTTATTTGCAGCTTCACTGAGAATTTAAAACTTCCCATTCTGGTCAACATGATGTACAAAGTCATGAGTGAGCTTTGGAAGACGTAGGGCCCACCACATACTGGACATCTGACAATTGAGGCACCACATCCTGATTAGCTGCTTATGTATGATTGAGTGGTCACTTTCTTTTAAGCTCTTTTTCTTAATTAAAATTTCTATTTTTATATTATTGTAGATTCCATACAGTTATAAGACATAATACAGAGAAATCTCATGTGCACTTTGTCCACTTTCTTCTAATGATAACATCTTGCAAAACTATAGTACCATATCACAATCAAGGTATTGACATTGATACAATCCACTGATGTTGTTCAGGTTGTCCCAGTTTTACCCATTGGGTTTATTTGTGGATGCTTTGTTCAGTGAAGTTTATCACATTTGTAGGTTTATGTATCCAAAAACGCTGTTGCAATATAACATGTTTCCATCACCACAAGGACTCTTCATCTTGCCCTTTTGTAACCACAATCACTTCCCTTCTGTGTCTACCCCTTCCTTAAACCCTGGCAACCACTAATCTGTTTGCCATTTTAATAATATTGTTTCAAGAATGTTATATACATGGAATAACAGTATTGTTAGCTTTTGGGAATGGTTTTCTTCCCTCAGCCTAGTTCCTTTGAAATGCATCTAAGTGGCTGCGTGTATCAAGTGTTCATTCTTTTTTATTGCTGGGTAGTATTCCATGGATTGGATGTACCACCGTTTGTTTATTCGTTTACCTGCTGAAGGGCATCTGGGTTGTTTTGGTTTTTGGTTCTTAGGAACAAAGCTGCAGTGAACATTTACGTACAGGTCTTTGTGTGAAAGTGCATTTCCGTTTCTCTGGGATAAATGCCCAAGAGTGCAATTGCTGTGTATATGGAGATCACGTTTCACTTTATTAGAAACTGCCAAACTGCAACCAGTCAGAATTTAAAATTTAAAGTACTGAAAACACCAAAATGTTGGAGGGGATGCAACGAAACTGTTCACTCATATACAGCTGGTGGGAATGTAAAAGGTTACAGCCACTCTGGAAAATAGTTTGGCAGTGTTTCTTTAACTTTTAAAAACTACTTGAAGCTAACTATATGGTGGCCTACTGCAGCCTTTCTTATACCATGGACCACACAGTCCTGCTGCTCTTTCTCTTCTCCAACTGAATGAGTGATGACCTGATAGCCAGCCTCTAACATACGTTTCCAACAATGCTGACATGATAGAGAGGAAACTGCTTGCAATGTGGATATACATTAACAAAGCAGTTTTTCACAGATGTCTTTGAGGAATCTTTACAGATTACTGTGGCCATTGTTAATACGCAAGAGAAGAAAATGCTAAACCTTCTAAAACATGGGCTATTCATTATAGAATGCTTTTGTGGCGTAATGTTAGTGTGTATTTGAAAACGTTTTTAAGCAACAAAAAGAAAATGCTTTGCATCTGATGAAACAGAGAGGGTTATTAATGGAGACTGAAGAATATAGAAAACAGCTGCTTAAGGGAAAGCACTGCAAAATGCTTAAACTAATTTTATCTGCATTCTTCAGTTGAATTCTGTAGTAAAAATGCAGTTTGCTAAATGCAAACCCCTCCAATAAATGTTGAAAAATATAACCTATAAAAAGACATAAAATTAATCAAAAGATTATATGCTATAAATATATTTATGAATTTATATAAATTTCATTGCCAGGATTATTATTATAGTTTTTTGCAATTTACATTTCAACAAATGATGAGAAGGCACGTAAACTAAGTCATTTATCCTAATGACAGATGTGGAATAAATGTCTTTAAAAGGTAAAAATATGCACATAGTAAAAGCATGTCATGAGAAGCAAATATTAACCCAATCCAAGACATATCATGAGAACCATTTGAATGCCTGAGATTTAAGCTGGAGAGAAAATTAAATTATGCACATATCTTTTCCCTTTTTATTGCAAAGGAAATATTCTTTCTAGACAAATTTAAAATCAGATATAAGCAAAAGACTAATAGCAATTCCGAGAAATATTAAGAATAGAGGAGTTTTGTTACATGCATTTTAAATTTATTTATTTAATTTATTTTTGGCTGTGTTGGGTCTTCACTGCTGCGAGCGGGGGCCACTCTTCCTTGCAGTGCACGAGCTTCTCATTGCAGTGGCTTCTTTTGTTGCAGAACGCGGGCTCTAGGTGTGCAGGCTTCAGTAGTTGTGGCTCGCGGGCTTAGCTGCTCCGCAGCATGTGGGATCTTCCCAGACCAGGGATTGAACCCGTGTCCCGTGCATTGGCAGGCGGATTCTTAACCACTGCGCCACCAGGGAAGTCCTGTTACATGCATTTTAAATAACATTATAGCAGAGACCTTAATATTTCCCTAAATCAATATGTTAAACAGTATTTTGAACAACTACTTAATATTATATTAATGGAACATATTCTAAATTAAATAAGCCCCCAGGGTTTATACTTTAGTTTACTTAAAATATTTTAATAACAGAAACACATTGCAGTAACTGTGTTTCACACAAGCACACACATACATATACCTCATTCTATCCTTGGGCACCTGTCTAATTATTGGTTGGAAAAAACTCCTAGCATAACTAAAATGGCACTACCATTTTTTCATAATTAAATTTTTGAGACACATTCCTTTAAAGAAAAGTGTCCCAGTTTCCATTCCAGCTGGCAGCATGTATTCCTGTTAGTGGGTTCACATCTAAATAATCACTGGATATTTGTTTACTAATCTGATAGGGGAAACTTATTTTAATTCTCTCTCTTTAATTAGTATTGAAATTAAAATTTTTCCTATGCTAATTGGACATTTTAATTTCTCTTTTTATAAAATTTGTCTAAATATTATTTCTCTAAAATGTCTTTATTGAGATTTCATATTTTCAAATTTATAAAGGTTTTCCATATATTAGTTCATGTCCTTGTAAACATTTTCCCAGTTTGTTATTGTACTCATGGTTATTTCAGGCATAAAAATTCTTTAATCTTTCCATAGAAAAATTATATCTTTTTACTTTTTTTAATGTTTTGCTCTAGGAGTTATACTTAGAAGGCTATTTCAAAAAAAGAAGAAAAAGAAATAGGAAAGAAATACCTACAGTTACTTCTCTTCTAACTCCTTTGGTATCATGTTTTATATTTAAAATATTTCATTTTAAATTAGTTTTGGAAATGTTATGAAGAGTTTTTTCAGGTTTTATTAATTTAGACAAAACTCGTAATTAATAAATTTACAAGTCATTTGCTGTTTTGATTAGATGTGTATTAAAAGTATAAAATTTGGTGGAGATAATAATATCTTTATAATTTGAATATTCACACTCAAGAACATTATGTCTCTCTAGGTTTTCATTCTTAATATATATTTGTAGTGTTTTTTTTAATACTGCTTAGCTACATATGCATTTAGGTTGTTCTATTGTTATTTCCTATTTTCCCATTATAATTAAAATTGATTTTTTAAAACACCAACTTTTAATGTTTGCTTTTTTGCTTTATTTGTCAAATTATTCAATTTTTAAAAGTAGACAGAATAGCATATCATTTTTCACCACTTTTACAGAGGCTCCAGACAGGATTGCCTATATAGGACAAATATAATGAATTGACTTAATACGTAAAATCAAAAAGTCATCCTAAAATTTTATTTCTTTCTTCTTCCTTCCCATATATAAATATTGGTAGTTTAGTGATGTATAATAAAAAAGGAAGTTCTTTTGATATGCACAGATTTTGTTTGAATCACCAGTATAATACTTATTGATTATGTGAATTTAGACAAATATTTTAACCTCCATGTGTTAGGTTTAGAATAATACACATAAGATAAGAGTAAGGATTAGATTAAAAAAATAAAGTATTGACTATAATATTTGATTTCTAGAAGACATTCTCTTACTTGTGAAAGATTTCATCAACACCAAAATTATTATTTTTTTAATCTACTAACTATAGACCAAGGGCTACCATTATTTATTTTTGATATACAAAAAAAACTGCATAATTAATATATACAACTTAATGAGTTTGGATATAAATATATACCCATGAAACCATCACCACAATCAATGCTGTAAATTATCCATCACCTCCAAAAGTTTCATCCCACTCTCTTACTTATTATTATTATATTATTATTTTGTGATAAGAACATTTACCATAATACCTATTCTCTTAACACATTTTTAGCTATAGAATTCCATATTGTTAAATAGCCACTGTGCTTACAGTAGATCTGTAGGACTTATTCATCTTATATAACTGAAACTTTGTACCCTTTGACTAGTATCTCCCCATTGGCCCCCCCCTCCCAGCCTCTGGCAATCATCATTCCACTCTCTGCTTCTATGAGTTTGACTATTTAGATTCCCCATATAAGTGCTATCATGTGGTATTTGTCCTTCTGTGATTGGCTTATTTCAATTAGTATAATGTCCTCCAGGTTTATCCTGTTGGCTGCAAATGGCAGGATTTCATTTTTCTTTTAAGGCTGAATTATATTCCACTGGTGTGTGTATACCACATTTTCTTTATTTATCCACTGATTGACATTTAGGGTGCTTCCATATTTGGCTCTTGTGAATAATGCTGCTATGAACATGGGAGTGCAGATATCTCTTCAAGATCCTGATTTCAATTCCTTTGAATATATACCCAGAAGTGGGATGGCTGGAATATATGGTAGTTCAATTTTTAATTTTAGAAGGAATCTCTGTACTGTTTTCCATAGTGGCTGTACCAATTTACATTTCAACCAATAGTGTACCAGGATTCCCTTTTCTCCTCCTCCTTACCAACATTGTCATCTTTTTTTTTTTTTTTTTTTTAGTAAGAGTCACCCTAACAGGTTTGAAGTGATACCTAATTTTGGCTTTGACTTGTATTTCCCTGATAATTAGTGGTGGTCAGCACCTTTTCATATACCTGTTGACCATTGTATGTCTTCTTTGCTGAAATATCTATTCAATTCCTTTGCCTCTTTTTAATTGCGTTATTTGTTTTTGTTGTTGGGTTATGGGAGCCCCTTATGTAGTTTGGATATTAACCCTTTATCAGACATATGGTTTGCAAATATTCCATTCTGTAGGTTGCCTTTCATTTTGTTGATTATTTCCTTTGTTGTGCACAGACTTTTTAATTTGACATAATGACACTTGTCTATTTCTGCTTCTGTTGCCTATGAGAGTTTTTATATAAAAAAGTGCTAAATTTTGTCAGATGTTTTTTCTGTATCCATAGATGATGATATAATTTTCTTTCATTCTGTTAATGTATTCAGTAGTATACCACATTGATTGTTTTGCATGTATTGAACTATCCTTGCATCCCAGGGATAAATCTCACTTGGTGTTAGAGGTAATGGTGTATGATCCTTTAAATGTGCTGTTGAATTCAGTTTGCTAGTATTTTTTAAGGAGTTTTGCATCCATATTCATCATTGGTACTGGCTTCTAGTTTTATTTTCTTGTGGTGTCTGTGTGGCATTGGTATCAGGGTGATATTGGCTTCATAAAAAGAGTTTTGAAGTGTAACCTCTTCTATTTTGGAGGAAGAGTTTAAGAAAGATTGTTATTTATTCTTTGTGAAATGTTTGATAAAATTCATCTAGAAATCACCTGGTCCTGGGCTTTTTTTTGTTGGAACATTTTTGATTATTAATTTAATCTCCTTTTTTGTTATCTGTTCAGTCTTTCTATTTCTTCTTAATTCAGACTTGGTAGGTTGTATGTTTCTTAAAATTATTTATTTTTTCTAAATTTTCCAAAATATTAATATGTAGTTATTTATAGTAGTTCTTTTGATGTTTTTTTAAAATTTCTTTGACATCAGTTGTAATGTCTCCTCTTCTGTATGTTTTTATTCATTTGAATCTTCACTCTTCTTTCCTTAGTTTAGCTAAGCATTTTTCAATCTTGTTTATGTTTTCAAGAATAAATCCTTAATTTTGTTGATTTTGTCTGTTGCTTTACTTTTCTTTATTTATTGTCTACTCTATTGTTTATTATTTTCTTCCTTCTCCTAACTTTTGGCTCAGTTTGTTCTTCTTTTTCTAGTTCCTTGAAATGTAAAGTTAGGCTGTTTATTTCAGATCTTTCTTTTTTTCTTAATGTAGGTGTTTATCACTAAAAACTTCCCTTTTAGAACTGCTTTTGCTATATCCCATGTTTTGGTATGTTGTGATTTTATTTTTATTTTCCTCAAGATATTTTCTAATTTTCTTTCTGAATTATTGTTTGACTCAGTGGTTGTCCAAGAGTATGTTTTCTAATTTCCATCTATTTGTTAATTTTTCTGTTTTCCTTTTGTTGTTGATTTCTAGTTTTATTCCATTATAGTCTGAAAAGGTACTTAGAATAATGGCAATCTTCTTAAATTTATTAAGACATATTTTTACATAGCATGTGATCTGTTCCTGGAGAGTGTTCCATGGAGCTTGAGAAGAATGTGTATTCTGCTGCTATTGTGTGGAATGATCTGTATATGTCTGTTATATTCATTTGACTTATTGTGTAGTTCAAGTCTGCTCTTATTTCCTTATTGATTTTATGTCCGATCTGTCTATTATTGTAAGTGGGACATTGAAGTCTTCCACTATTATTTTATTGCTGTCTATTTCTGCCTTCAGAACTGTTAAATTTTTTATGTATTTAGATGATCTGATGTTGGTTACATAATATTTATGATTGTTATATCTTCTTGTTTAATTGACCCTTTTATAATTATGAAATGACTGTTTTTTATCTCTTGTGGCAGTTTTTGGCTTAAGGTCTATTTTGTCTGGTATAAATATAGCCACCCTTGGTTACTCTTTATAAGTATAGCCACTCCCTTTTGGTTACTATTTGCACAGATTTTTAAAAATCATCCTTTCACTTTCAACATATTTGTGTCCTTAAATATAGAATTTGTGCCTTCTACACAGTATATTGTTGGATCTTTTTTTTAAAAATCCATTCCGCCAATCTATGTCTTTTGTTTTGTTTTGATTGGAGTGTTTAATCCATTTACATGTAGAGTAATTATTTACAGGCAATGACTTATAATCATTTAAAAAATTCTGTCTCTTTTGTAGTTCCTTGTTCTACTCCTCTCTTGCTATTTTGTTTTGTCATTTGATGATATTTGTAGTCATATATTTTGATTATTTTCTCTATCTCTTTTGTATCTTCTGTATGTCTTTTCTTTGTGGTTGCCATGAGGCTTGCATAGCTTCAGATTGTTCTTACAGTCTATTTTGGGCTAATAGCTTCAGTCACAACCCATACTCTATGCTTTTATTCCCTCTTCCCTACACTTTATTTTGTTAATATGAGAATTTATTTATTTTTATGTTGCGTGTCAATTAACCGTTTTTTGTGGTTAGAGTTATTCTTAAAACTTTAGTCTTTTAACTTTTATACTAGTATTTAAAGCAATTTATGTACCACTCTTACAGTATTGCATTATTGTATGTTTGTTTATATATTTACCTTTACCTATGAAATTTATAATTTAATATGCTATTGTATTGCTCTTTAGTGTCTTCACATTTCAACCTGAAAAAAAAAATCCCTTTAGCACTCCTTATATATTAGTTTTAGTGGTGATGAATTCCCTCAGTTTGTTTGTCTGAGAAAGTCTGTATCACACCTTCATTTTTAAAGGGTGGTTTTACCAGGTGTACTAATCTTGGTTGGCAGTTTTTTTCCCCTTTCAGTTCTTTGAATATATCATTCCACTAATTCCAGACCTGCAAGATTTCTGCTTAGAAATTCACTAAATAGTTGTGGAGGGGTTTATATCGTATGTGACAAGACACTTTTGGTGTTTTCAAAATTCTCTCTTTGTCATGATTTTGTGCAGTTTAATTATGACATGTTTCTGTGCAAATCTCTTCAGGTTCTATATATTTGTGGTCTTTTAAACTTCATGAATTTGGATGTCCATTTCCCTCCTCAAATTTCGGAATTTTTCAGTTATTATTTCTTTACATAAGCTTTCTGCCCCTTTCTCTTCCTCTTCTTCTAGGACTTCCATAATGTGTATATTGATTTATTTGATGATGTTACATAAATAACTCAGGTTTCCTTCACACTGTTTTCGTTCTTTTTTCTTTTTGCTACTTTGGGCAGTTTCAAATGATCTAGCTCTGAGTTCACTGATTTTTTCTTCAGCTTGATGAGGTCTGTTGTAGAAGCGCTCTTATGAATTTTTTACTTTAATTATTGTGTACTTCAGTTCCAAAATATATTTTTGGTTATGTTTAATGGTTTCTAACCCTTTGTTGAATTTCTTGCTTTGTTCATATATTGTTTTCCTGATTTCATTCAGTTATCTATCTGTGTTCTCTTGTAGCTCACTGAACTTCTTTAAGATGATTATTTTGAATTCTTTTGAATTCTTTGTCGGGCAATTCATAGATCTCAATTGTTGTTTATTAAAGATTTATTTTTTCCTTTGCTGGTGTCATGTTTCCTTAGTTTTTTGTGAATCTTGTAGCCTTGCATTGGTATCTGCACATTTGAAAAAGCAGCCACCTCTTCCAGTCTTTACAGACTGACTTAAGCAGGGACAGCCTTTCATCAGCCAGCCCAGCTGAGATTCTGTATGGACACCTGATGGGGTCTCTGGGTCGGCTTGATTCCTGGGTCTGCTGGGTGGGTTTTGAGCCTGGGCCTGCTGGTGCAAGTCTGGAGCATGTGTATGCAGAGGGCAGCCTGATGGCGGGGTACACCATGGTAGCCGTGGAGCCTGTGTCCAAGGGGGTGGGCCTGAAGCCTGGGCCCGTGGAGTGAGGCTGTAGCTGAGGAGCACTGGAGCAAGTTGCAGTCCATTAAGGAGGGCTGGTCCTAGGGTTCCTAGTGGAGTCAGACACTCATTTCATTTTCATTCCCTCACAGGAGCTCCTGAGCAGAGGGAATCTCTCAGTGCTTCACTGTCAGGGCTATGGGAAAAGGTTATAAGAGTAAAGTGAAGCTGTCTTTTCTACCCTCCTCAATGCATCTTTTCTCATTTGTGTTCCACCTGGGTGTTGTAATCTCTCACCTGGATTCCTGAGCTCTTGTGAAGTTATTTTGTTCCATGCGTGGATGTCAACTTCTTTTCTGTGTGGGAAACTATACTCAACCCCCTTTTTTGTCATCTTGCTGATGACACTCCGTCCAAAATTATTAAGCACCTATCTTATGCAGTCATTGGTAGAGCAAGTTTCTCCATTAATGGATTTAAGCTCAAATATTAAAGGTGGCATGGGTGGAGAGGAGGAAAGAAAGGTCATAAGTACGCTAATTAATTCATTAATCAATATGATAGCTCATGAACTGAAGATACTGAGAAGCATTACAAAAATAAGTGGGTAATATATTGAGAGAGACTGGAGTGGAGGTGGCTTGAGTTACAGTAGGGAAGAGCAGCTCCTTCAGTGTGGCTCAACTTTTATTAGGTATGAAAAGACTGAGCAACAGCAGCCCAAGAAAAGGACGATCTGGTGAACATACAATCAGGACTCTTTAAAGGGTAGGAAGAAGAAAAACTTGACTCACAGTGAAGAAATGTGCAGTTTAGCAGGACTCCAATTGAAAATCAAATTACCACAATAATAAATGATCTGAGATACTTACAGTGAATGCAGAGGAACAACAATTCCAGTTAGTTAGAGATAATGTAGAAGATGTGGAGAGCAAACAATCACATTTAAAGATGGTTAACCCTGATTTTTTAAAAAACTCATAAAATGTAAGAAATAAGAGGGAGGCTATAATAGAAGAGAATATTGTTTAAAAAAAAAGAGTTGACTCTGTAATTCAAGAATATTATTTGTTCTAGAAAAAATGTGACTAAGAATTATAGATAAGAAAAATATATTCTAGTTAAATTATTTAATTGTAAGTAGTAAAGTAATGGGCACATGCAGAGGGGAAAAAAGTCATTTACCAGGAGAAAAAGTCAAGTTGGCATTAGAGTTCTCCACAAACATTCAATCCCAGAAGACAATTGTAAATTGTACAATATCCGTAAAATTTGGAAGCAAAGAAGGGTGACCCAAGATAATAATTTCCAGCAGAGCTGTCTTTTGCATACATACTGGCAAGCAGTCCATGTTCTCAAGCATTTAAAAATTAGAGATTATCATATTATATATATATATATATATATATATATATATAAAACTGCTTCTGGAGTAAAAAGTACTTTATAAAGAAATTCAAGAAAATCAGGATTGAAGAAGTTGTGGTAATCAATAGGAGGTTAGCCTTCAGTTTATATTGATATGAAACTAAGGCTAAGCAACCAAGAAATTATGTTTACAAAACAAAATGTATATAAATATTGGCAATGAAGGAATAATGATTTACTAAAATCTTTGAAATGATAGTAGAGGGAATGTTGAAGGAAGGATAAGAATGCTAATTTGTTAATATTTAAAAGAAGAGAGTAAGTAGATAGTCTCAAATTAAACTGTTGTTTGTTTTAGTTAAAACAATGATGTTTGATAAAACTATTTTTCTTTCTTAACTTTAGAGCATCACTTAGCACTAAGTGACAATGATTTATCTCAACTTTAGTGATCACTTTAGTTTTACATCAGCAACAATTTTTTGTTTCTCTCATTTGGGCTAAAGCTAAATGTAAAACACTTTTCCAGAATCATCTTTGTTGATCTTTCTGTCTATTCATGTGCATAGAGATAGACGTGAAATAATACTCTTCTCATAATATTGTTGGTCATTTCTGGTCATAGGATTTGGGTTAATAGGGTGCTTTCATTTTAATGTTATTTCAAATTATACTAAATATATATAATTTCAAAATATTAGGGCCAATTTCATTGTTTCATTATAAATCAAACTATCAGTTTCTTTATTTTTTTCTTGCTCCTGAATGTATTGCACTGATAAGGACAGCCAGAAAGGTCAGCAGCCAATTTCCCCAGGTTCATTCTTCCTAGAGACGGAGTGCCAGCAATCATTCAAAGGCTAGCTAGCAGTAGCAGGAAGTCTTTTTAGTAATATCCCCACACATCCATCAGAATTATTGATGTGCTGATATGTCCCAGGAAATCTTGTTGCCCCTCAGTGATAACAAGGACTCTGGATGTGTCAATCAGATCCTGTCATTGTAATTATTTGCCATATTGTCATAGCTGAGTTGAGGCTGCAGCTCTACCACAATAAACATGTTATAATTAGTTCTGCTAACAGCATTTTGTAAAGAAGAGCTTATTGTTAAGTGAAATTTATTTTTGCGTGGGTACCAAGTCATGCCTTCTCCATTTTGCCTGGCATTTCTTTGTTTATAATTGATAGATGAACATTTACTAGTTTCATGTCTTTGGAATCAAAGCATCTATGGCAGATTTTCAGCTGTGTGGATGATTGATGTAATTCACAGCTTGGATTTGTATAGTGTCCTTGGGCAAGGCACAAGGAGTGTTTGTCACACGTACTCTGCAAACCCCAGTCACATGGATTAGAGACGTGGTAGGATGAAGAAGCATGTTGGGCATCTTAGATTCAGGAGTTCTTCATCTTGCATCCTAGGTCTTTCACTTACCTTGTAATCTTAAACAATTTACTCAATGTTTCTGAAACTCAATCATAACATTTAAAAAAGCATAAATAAAATAAAAGTGCAGAAGTGATTCTTTCATATGTCAAACAACTTTTGTTTTGACTGTGCTTTTGAAAGGTTGAATTCCAGTTTCATTAAGAACATCATGACTAAGTATTTTAATTAAAGGTAGGAGTATATGATAGTGCTTCTTTATGTTGAATTTTAATGTCCACCTGGAAACTGTCATTTTTGTTTTAGAAAATGAATAAAAAGTTAAGAGACTGAACAGCTTTAAGGTACAATCCCTGTATCATATATTTGTTAAAATAGGAACACAACCATGATTTAGGTAGACTCTTTTCTGATGATCAGTACATAAAGATATATTGTCAGCATAGTATAGTATTTAAGCCACTAAATATCCATTAGCATTTTAATAAAATAAATAGTCCCTATTAATAAATAAAAGTGCTGGGATTATTTATTTCAAAATGCCAAAATAAACACAATGCTCACTAAAATATTTGGAAATACAAGGATGACAGATAAAAAACAGAAAAGCACATTTCCAAACCCTGTTGTCTGGACTAAATGTAGCAGCTGTGGCAGAGCCTCCAAGACTATACCAGAACCTGAACTCTAACCCTTTCCATTTTCCTTACCCTTCCCCATGAGCTCCAAATTGGTGGCTGGAAAGAGGCAGCAGTACCTAATCTGTAATCCCTAATGTCACAGGATGCAGAACAGCTGACCCAGAGAGTGATTTTTCCCAAGTCTGAATTTACAGGTTCCAAGCTAGAGGCAAACTGCTCCTCACTAGGGGTTGCTTGCTCAGTCAGGGAACATCCCCAGATGCAACAGTTTGCACTGTACCTGAAAGCACCCCAGAGTTTATTCACAGCAATATGCACAGTCCCTTTAATCTTGGAACAGAACTTCACTGAAATATTTTGCAAAGTATCTGTCCTTCAACAGGTGACAGAATACTAGTAGTACTTTTGTCCTTTGGTGATCTTAGATCACCTTTAACAGGAGCACCATATGATCTATATTTTTAAATAAAATAATCCATCAAATCATCTTTCAGCCATGTGAAGAATCTTCATGATATTGAATAAAATTATAGAGACTGAGTCAGGAGATGAGAAACGCTGAAGTTCTGTGTTGCACAAGCTTCAAAATCCTATAGTTCCTGTGTTATAAGATTGCAAACACCAGAGTCTTTGACAAGAATAATATAGGCAATGCAGGGAGCAAGTCAAACAAAAATGGATATGCATACTACACTTTTGGAGATGACCCATTCCTCCAGTAACAAAATGTTCTATAGCGTGTCAATCAACAAGGTAAAGTGAAAGTATCATTAGGCTGAAAGAAATAGGATGCTGAAGTTCTGGTAGTAGCAGCTCCACTGGTTACTGGCAATATATCTTTGGCTCTAATTTCATCATCCTAAATTTCCCCATTGTTTAGATGAGAGATTATTAGAGTTTTCAAGTAGGAAAAGTTATAATCTTTAGGGAATGGAGGCAAAATTCATTTTTTGCTCAATTTGAGATTCCTTTTCTTTTTACCATTATTACTTAAAAATTAGACAGTCACTCAATTAGCTTCTCATTGGAACTGAGGACATTTAGATCAGATATGTGAAATGATAGTCTTTCAGGCTTCCCTGGTGGCTCATTGGTTAAGAATCCGCCTGCCAACGCAGGGGACACGCGTTCGAGCCCTGGCCCGGGAAGATCCCAAATGCTGCGGAGCAACTAAGCCTGTGCACCACAACTGCTGAGCCTGCGCTCTAGGGCCCGCGAGCCACAACTACTGAAGCCCCTGCGCCTAGAACCCGTGCTCCGCAACAAGAGAAGCCACCGCAATGAGAAGCCTGCGCACCGCAGCAAAGAGTAGCCCCTGCTCGCTGCAACTAAAGAAAGCCCGCGTGCAGCAACAGAGACCCAATGCAGCCATAAACAAACAAACAAATAAATAAATAAATAAATTTATATTGAAAAAAAAAACGATAGTCTTTCCAAAAGAATGCCAAAGCAGCCAGAGGAATTGTACAGAAAAGACTGCATGCCTAGCATAAAGTAAGGCTTATGCTGAAACCCTGGTAACTTCCTTTACTCCTCTCTTTTTTTCTTTTTTTTATATATATTTTAAAAAGTTTTAAAAATTATTTATTTTTGGCTGTGTTGGGTCTTCGTTTCTGTGCGAGGGCTTTCTCTAGTTGTGGCGAGCGGGGGGCCACTCTTCATCGCGGTGTGCGGGCCTCTCACTATCGCGGCCTCTCGTTGCGGAGCACAGGCTCCAGACGCGCAGGCTCAGTAGTTGTGGCTCACGGGCCCCGTTGCTCCGCGGCATGTGGGATCTTCCCAGGCCAGGGCTCGAACCCGTGTCCCCTGCATTGGCAGGCAGACTCTCAACCACTGCGCCACCAAGGAAACCCCCTCTCTTTTTTTTTCTTGCATGCAAAACGTCAGTATAGTTTGTTGGCTGTACCCTTACAATGCATCCAGGCTCCAAGCACTTCTAACTACTCTCACCATCCCACCTCAGTCCATGACCTGTCATTTCTTGCCTGGATTCTTAGCATTGTTGGTGTCCCTACTTCCACCTTTCTCCCCAACAGTCTAATATTAACACAATAGCCGGAGCCTTCCTTTTAAAGCAAAAGGTGTTACTTCTTCGATCAGAATCCCTCAGCAGTTTCCAGTCTTACTCCAAATAAAAGCTAAGGTCCTTACGTTGACCTGACTGCCCCCTTGTTAGTTAACCCTATTTCTTCTACATCTCTGAACTCAACTCCTACCTCTCCCACTTCCATAAACTTTGCTTCAGCCACACTGGACGCTGGTTCTTCAACACACCAAGCATCCTTTAACCTCTAGAAATGTTCACTTGATGTTTTCTCTGTTTGAACCTATTCTTCTAAATATCATTGTGATTTGTCACTCATCTGCTTTAAGGCTGTCTGTGTTCAGATGTCACTTTATGGACATACATGTGGTGGTGGCGGCCAGGAAGGAATGAGGGGCTTTCTATAATTACCTCAAAAGAAATAGCAACTTTCTACCATTTCTGTCAATATCTATCATCATTTCTGTCTTCATAGCATATACAGTCGTTATTACATATTACCTTCATAACATATTTTATCTGTCTTTCCTCTCTAAGCTGAAAGGATCTTCTTTTGGTTTTACCGACTGGTGTATTTTTAATGCTTATATAGTATCTAGCATGGAGCAGATGCCCAATAATGTCTACTGAACAAATGAACCCAGTTGGGATTGACATGTACACACTGCTATATTTAAAATAGATAACCAACAAGGACCTAGTGTATATAGCACAGGGAACACTGCTCAATATTCTGTAATAACCTAAATAGTAAAATAATTTGAAAAAGAATAGGTACATGTATATGTATAACTGAATCACTTTGCTGTACACCTGAAACTAACACAACATTGTTAAGCAACTATGCTCCAGTAGAAAATAAGAATTAAAAAAAAAGAAAAACAAGAGGCACGAGGTGATGCATCCACTCCAGTCTGCTAGCCAGGGTTCTCCCTGTCATGTGTCCCTTCTCTTCTTTAAGAAAAAGCTACTCTCATACCAAAATCACAACCTCCAGGAATTACTTTCAGGATATAGCAGAATTCTTAGAGTTTATATTGATAACCCATTTATTATTGTAAACCAAATGTCAACGGATTCTGATAAGTTCTTTTTCCTTGTGTTCCATCATTTATATCCAGTGAAAACTCCTTCTATCTTCTTTACCCCAACAAAACTCTCCACTAATTTACTCCTTCCTGAACCCTTCTGTTAGTGTTTCTCTGTCATGATTGACACACTGCTCTATGTTCTCAGCCTACTTACTGATTGGTCTTCTTATCGCCTCTTTGTTTTTGCTGAAGACACTATTTCTCTCCAGTTTCCTCAAATGTGTCTGGTGTATTTTCTCATGTCCTATAAAGCAAGACTGAGGGAGCTTATCTTTCCTTTCCTTGTCCTTTTGTCTGCCATTACCACTAGAAAATCATATCTCTTACATCATGTCCAACTTACAAGTCACACCATTTTATTTATGTTATATTAAATCAGTACTATATTCTTTCCTTTGTGGTTTGTATCAAAAATGTAATTATTTTATTCATTTTTATGTAATTGCATTATTTCTCCTCAGATGTATATGACATACTGTAGGATTTAATAACTATTTGTTTTATGAAATAATGACTTTTTATTTTTTAAAAAAACCCTTTGTATTACTTTGAAGTTAATACTGTGAAACAACACTATCCTTTGCAATATTGTAATTTATAAGAAACATATATTTGGTCATTCAGTTGAGAAAAATATATTTCTCATATATATTTGGTCTTTGTCCGTGGTTCCTGGCTTGCAGCTCCCAAAAACCTATGGTCAAACCGCCCAGATGGGATCTCCACATCTTTCAGAAATGTAATATATGTTCCTAAATTATTTCATTCTCCCTTTATCTGCAACAACTGTTTCCAAACTTTACTTTTAGTTAATAGTTATTTACTTTTTAATCTGAGAGTTCAATCATCATTTGCTTCAGAAAGCTCTTACTGATTCCCACTGGATTCTTTTCTCTTGACATATATTCTCATAGCACCTTCAATTTTTCTTTGTGGTTTAACTTATCACCCTATTGATTACTTGTTCAATGTTTAACTTTCCCATAAAAATTAAATCTCCATAAAGAATGGTTATTATATTTACCTATTTCACAGTTGTACCTTTAGTCCCAATACAGCTTTTTCTCATAGCACGTTTTCAAAAATATTTCTCTGCAATCAAAGACAATTTTCCTTTACAGCAGAAACAAGAAAGGATGAAAATGGCGTCTTCTTTTCTCAACCTAATTGTCCTTTTAATCCTCAAAATCCATTGTCATCCAATTCATTAGTCAGGACGGTTTGCTCATAATAACCTACACTCATTGACCCTACAGTGATGTTAACACAGGCCTGTAATGGACTAAATGCACAAACTCCTCTTCCTATTTTAACCCATTCCTGCCTTCAGACTCAGTTCAAGACTTTGTTGTCCTAAGAAGAGGAAGAACAATATAGGAGGAATATTACAGTCTTGAAGGCAGATTAACTACGTTTCTAAACCTGTCTCTTCAACTTAATCGCTATGAACTTTGGAAATTTGTAATATATTGAACCTCACAATTCTTACCCTTGTCATGTATATAATTACAAAATCTGCCTTAATGTGTTTTGTGAGGGCTTTTAAACAGTACGTGCTGAAAGTGCCTGATAATATATGGACATACACTCAATATCTGTTAAATCCCACTAGTGGAATTAGGGATCTTTTCCTCTCCTCTTCTGACTTACTTGTTTTAGCTCAACGCTGGGGGAATATCTGCCGATAAGATTAGCCCCTCTGTTTTGGAGGGCAGTTAATTTGATTGGAACATTTTCTGGGCTAAAGTCAATTAAGGGCTGTGTATGTATGTATGTATTTATTTATGTTTACTGTGTTAAAGGAGGGAGTAGGCTCTATTCTTCCTCTTTCACTTTCAGTTTTCTGTCATATGTGCACTCTGGGCAGGTCTGTGTTCTGAAGCCAGCAATGCCATATTTGCTCATGTAATAGGTGGATTTACAGAATGCTCCATAGTCGCAGCTGTCCTGAATTAAAGTAGGGCTCAAGAACCTTCTCTCAGGCTCGCAGGCCAAGCCTAGATGTGCCTGGCATTCTAGCTATGTGCTGATTTTTATTGTGGTATAGCTATTTTTCAGTTGAAGCTTTATTATAATATGTTCATTTTCATTAAAACTCTTAGCAAGTTTTTGTTCAGAGCTTCAGACATAACTTCAGTTACATTTTTAGTTCATTTTCGAGTTAGAAAGATTTGGGTTCAAAACCTAATTATTTTTATTCTTATTTCTCTGAGGATTTTTTTAGCCTTAGTGACTATATCACTTAGCCGCTCTATGAAATGAGGAACATTACATCCACATCTATGAAGGCTGTGAGAATTAAATGGGAAAATGCATGTAAGCATATGTCCCAACACACATCATGATCGATAATTATTAGTCCCTTTTATATTTTTTAAGCATAATGCACTGTGTTCTTCCTGAAGGTAGACTTGTGTATTCACAATGGTTTAAAATGCCACGTCCTGTTACTTTCAGGAATACATTACACATTGAAGGGACTGAAGACTCATCTGTGTCCCTGTTACATCTAAGGTGAACATTGCCTTCTGTTTTAAGACACAACCAGGTGATTGAGCCAAAATTTGATACATGCCTGTTTGCCTGGAGAGTAGGTATTTATTATTACTGTTATTACTTTATTTTACTTTTATCAGCAAAAGTTTAGGGAGAAGGAGGAAGTGGAGCAATCTGATAGAAATCTGATAGAATCATTTCTATGGAGCATGGACTTTGATTTTGTTTTTTCATGCTTCACACTTAAGCAATTTTATTTATAACATGCAAACCAAACTGCCAGAGAGAAACTGAAATCAAATATAAAAGGGCCATTAAGAAATATGGAAGATATTGAAAAGTCCCATCAAACATTTATAAGTAACTATAGAAGATGATGGGAAAGTAATATATAAAGAGATAATATTTGAGCATTCTGAAGAATTAAAAACAGTTATGCCTTTTGATTGCAAAGACTCTGAAAACCGAGGAAGTTTTTAAAGAATTAGTAAATCCAAATCCACCTATATTTTAGGAAAACTATAAAATATCAAGAAAGAAAGTCTTACAAACTATCATAAAAGTAAGCAAGTTGATGACAAAGTAATTCTAATTAGCTGACATACTTCTCATAAACAAAAGTAGAAAAAAAATGCAGTTTGTTAATACCTATCAGTCACAGAGGAAAAGTTATTGTAAATTAAAATTGTATACACAGTTACACTATACAGGAGTCATAAACCATAAAAATTGTGAGTTATTTGAAGAGTGGTGAATACAGGAATTTTAAATCATGTGAGCAATTTTTATTTTGTGTTGACAGTGAAAAATAAATTATTTTGCACAATGAAAGTAAACCTAGAAAATAAACAAATAGTAATAAGATGGAGAAATGCTCAATGCTCACTTAAAATATCTTATGTCTTCTTGATATATTCCAGGAGGATATAATTTGAAATAGTTTGACTTTGTAAAAAAATTTCCAAGTCTATATTTTGTATTTAAAAATTAAAAACAAACACACACATAAATAGAAATAGCTTTCTACAAGTATGAAATACAGAAAAAAAGAAAGTGAATAAAACAATGGAAATAAGAAAATAGGAAATAGAGTGAAAAAAAAAAGGACTAAGTCAGTAACCAGAATAAGTGTTAAGCATTTATTCCTTTTTTTTGCCTTTTTCTTTTTTCTTTTTAACATCTTTATTGGTGTATAATTGATTTACAATGGTGTGTTACTTTCTGCTTTATAACAAAGTGAATCAGCTATACATATACATATATCCCCATATCTCCCTCTTGCGTCTCGCTCCCACGCTCCTTATCCCACCACTCTAGGTGAACACAAAGCACCGAGCTGATCTCCCTGTGCTATGCGTCTGCTGCTTCCCACTAGCTATCTGTTTTACGTTTGGTAGTGTATATATGTCCATGCCACTCTCTCACTTTGTTCCAGCTTACCCTTCCCTCTCCCTGTGTCCTCAAGTCCATGCTCTACGTCTACATCTTTATGCCTGTCCTGCCTCTAGGTTCTTCAGAACCTTTTTTTTTTTTAATTCCATATATATGTGTTAGCATATGGTATTTGTGTTTCTCTTTCTGACTTACATCACTCTGTATGACAGTCTCTAGGTCCATCGACCTCACTACAAATAACTCAGTTTCGTTTCTTTTTACAGCTGAGTAGTATTCCACTGTATATATGTGCCACATCTTCTTTATCCTTTCATCTGTCAGTGGACACTTAGGTTGCTTCCATGTCCTGGCTATTGTAAATAGAGCTGCAGTGAACATTGTGCTACATGACTCTTTTTGAATTATGGTTTTCTCAGGGTATATGCCCAGTAGTGGGATTGCTGGGTCGTATGGTAGTTCTATTTTTAGTTTTTTAAGGAACCTCCATACTGTTCTCCATAGTGGCTGTATCAATGTACATTCCCACCAACAGTGCAAGAGGGTTCCCTTTTCTCCACACCTTCTCTAACATTTATTGTTTGTAGATTTTTTGATGATGGCCATTCTGATCAGTGTGAGGTGATACCTAATTGTAGTTTTGATTTGCATTTCTCTGATGATTAATGATGTTGAGCATTGTTTCATGAGTTTGTTGGCAACCTGTATATCTTCATTGGAGAAATGTCTATTTAGGTCTTCTACCCATTTTTGGATTGGGTTGTTTGTTTTTTGGGTATTGAGCTGAATGAGCTGCTTATAAATTTTGGAGATTAATCCTTTGTCAGTTGCTTCATTTGCAAATATTTTCTCCCATTCTGAGGGTTATCTTTTTGTCTTGTTTATGGTTTCCTTTGTTGTGCAAAAGCTTTTAAGTTTCATTAGGTCCCATTTGTTTATTTTTGTTTTTATTTCCATTTCTCTAGGAGGTGGGTCAAAAAGGATCTTGCTGTGAAATAAGTAATAGTGTGTTCTGCCTATGTTTTCCTCTGAGAGTTGTATAGTGTCTGGCCTTACATTCAGGTCTTTAATCCATTTTGAGTTTTATTTTTGTGTATGGTGTTAGGGAGTGTCCTAATTTCATTCTTTTACATGTAGCTGTCCAGTTTTCCCAGCACCACTTATTGAAGAAGCTGTCTTTTCTCCATTGTATATTCTTGCCTCCTTTATCAAAGATAAGGTGCCCATATGTGCATAGGTTTATCTCTGGGCTTTTTATCCTGTTCCATTAATCTATGTTTCTGTTTCTGTGCCAACCATACTGTCTTGATTACTGTAGCTTTGTAGTATAGTCTGAATTCTGGGAACCTGATTCCTCCAGCTCTGTTTTTCTTTCTCAAGATTGCTTTGGCTAGGTTTTCATGTGTTGTTGGATTCTGTTTGCTAGTGTTTGGTTGAGGAGTTTTGCACCTATGTTCATCAGTGATATTGACCTGTAGTTTTCTTTTCTTGTGACATCTTTGTCTGGTTTTGGTATCAGGGTGATTGTGGCCGCATAGAATGAGTTTGGGAGTGTTCCTCCCTCTGCTGTATTTTGGAAGAGTTTGGGAAGGATAGGTGTTAGCTCTTCTCTAAATGTTTGATAGAATTCTCCTGTGAAGGCATCTGGTCCTGGGCTTTTGTTTGTTGGAAGATTTTAAATCACAGTTTCAATTTCAGTGCTTGTGATTGGTCTGTTTATATTTTCTATTTCTTCCTGGTTCAGTCTCAGAAGGTTGTGCTTTTCTAAGAATTTGTCCATTTCTTCAAGGTTGTCCATTTTATTGACATATAGTTGTTTGTAGTAATCTCTCGTGATCCTTTTTACTGGCATATAGTTGCTTGTAGTAATCTCTCATGATCCTTTGTATTTCTGCAGTGTCAGTTGTTACTTCTCCTTTTTCATTTCTAATTCTCTTGATTTGAGTCTTCTCCCTTTTTTTCTTGATGAGTCTGGCTAATGGTTTATCAATTTTGTTTATCTTCTCAAATTACCAGCTTTAGTTTTATTGATCTTTGCTCTCATTTCCTTCATTTCTTTTTCATTTATTTCTGATCTAATCTTTATGATTTCTTTCCTTCTGCTAACTTTGGGGGTTTTTTTGTTCTTCTTTCTCTAATTGCTTTAGGTGTAACCTTAGGTTGTTTATGTAAGATGTTTCTTGTTCCTAGAGGTAGGATTGTATTGCTATAAACTTCCCTCTTAGAACTGCTTTTGCTGCATCCCATAGGTTTGGGGTTGTCGTGTTTTCATTGTTGTGTGTCTCTAGGTATTTTTTGATTTCCTCTTTGATTTCCTCAGTGATCTCTTGGTTATTTAGTAGTATATTGTTCAGCCTCCATGTGTTTGTATTTTTTACAGTTTTTTTCCTGTAATTGATATCTAGTCTCATGCGTTGTGGTCAGAAAAGATACTTGATACGATTTCAATTTTCTTAAATTTACCAAGGCTTGATTTGTGACCCAAGATATGATCTATCCTGGAGATTGTTCCATGAGCACTTAAGAAGAAAGTGTATTCTGTTGTTTTGGGATGGAATGTTCTATTAATATCAGTTAAATCCATCTTGTTTAATGTATCATTTAAAGCTTGTGTTTCCTTATTTATTTTCATTTTGGATGATCAGTCCATTGGTGAAAGTGTGGTGTTAAAGTCCCCTACTATGATTGTGTTACTGTTGATTTCCCCTTTTATGGCTGTTAGCATTTGCCTTATGTATTGAGGTGCTCCTATGTTGGGTTCCTAAATGTTTACAATTGTTATATGTTCTTCTTGGATTAATCCCTTGATCATTATGTAGTGTCCTTCTTTGTCTCTTGTAATAGTCTGTTTTAAAGTGTATGTTGTCTGATATGAGAATTGCTACTCCAGGTTTCTTTTGATTTCCATTTGCATGGAATATCTTTTTCCATCCCCTCACTTTCAGTCTGTATGTGTCCCTAGGTCTGAAGTGTGTCTCTTGAAGACAGCATATATACGGGTCTTATTTTTGTATCCATTTAGCCAGTCTGTGTCTTTTGGTTGGAGCATTTAATCCATTTACAGTTAAGGTAATTATCGATATGTATGTTCCTATTACCATCTTCTTAACTGTTTTGGGTTTGTTATTGTAGGTGTTTTCCTTCTCTTGTGTTTCCTGCCTAGAGAAGTTCCTTTAGTATTTGTTGTAAAGCGGGTTTGGTGGTGCTGAATTCTCTTAGCTTTTGCTTGTCTGTAAAGGTTTTATTTTCTCTCTCGAATCTGAATGAGATCCTTGTTGGGTAGAGAAATCTTGGTTGTAGGTTTTTCCCTTGTATCACTTTAAAGATGTCCTGCTGCTCCCTTCTGGCTTGCAGAGTTTCTGCTGAAAGATTAGCTGTTAACCTTATGGGGATTCCCTTGTATGTTATTTGTTGCTTTTCCCTTGCTCCTTTTAATATTGTTTCTTTGTATTTAATTTTTGATAGTTTGATTTATGTGTTTTGGCATGTTTCTCTTCGGATTTTCCTGTATGGGACCCTCTGTGGTTCCTGGGCTTGACTGACTATTTCTTTTCCCATATTAGAGAAGTTTTCAACTATAATCTCTTCACGTATTTTCTCAGTTCCTTTTTTTTTCCTCTTCTTCTACTGGGACCCCTATAAATCAAACGTTGGTGTGTTTACTGTTGTCCCAGATGTCTCTGAGCCTGTCCTGAATTCTTTTCATTCTTTTTTCTTTATTCTGCTCTGCAGTAGTTATTTCCACTACTTTATCTTCCAGGTCACTTACCCGTTCTTCTGCCTCCGTGATTCTGCCTCTGATTCCTTCTAGAGAATTTTTAATTTCCTTTATTGTGTTGTTCATGATTGTTTGTTTGCTCTTTAGTTCTTCTAGGTCCTTGTTAAGTGTTTCTTTTATTTTCTTCATACTATTTCCAAGATTTTTGATCATCTTTACTATCACTATTCTGAATTCTTTTTCAGGTAGACTGCCTATTTCCTCTTCATTTGTTTGGTCTGGTCAGTTTTTACCTTTCTCCTTCATCTGCTGCGTATTTCTCTGTCTTCTCATTTAGCTTAACTTACTGTGTTTGGGGTCTCCTTTTCACAGGCTGCATGTTCGTAGTTCCCATTGTTTTTGGTGTCTGCCCCCAGTTCGTAAGGTTTTTTCAGCAGGTTGTGTAGGCTTCCTGGTGGAGGGGACTGGTGCCTGTGTTCTGGTGGATGAGGCTGGATCTTGTCTTTCTGGTGGGCAGGACCGTGTCTAGTAGTGTGTTTTGGTGTGTCTGTGACCTTATTATGATTTTAAACAGCCTCTCTGCTAATGGGTGGGGTTGTGTTCCTGTCTTGCTAGTTGTTTGGCATGGGACGTCCAGCACTGAAGTTTGCTGGCCGTTGTGTGGAGTTGGATGTTAGCGTTTAGATGGAGATCTCTAGAGAGCTCCTGCCGATTGATACTACGTGGGGCCGGGAGGTCTCTCGTGGTCCAACCGTCTGAACTTGGCTCTCCCATCTCAGAGGCTCAGGCCTGACACCAGGCTGGAGCATCAAGGCTCTGTCAGCCACATGGCTCAGAAGAAAAGGGAGAAAAAAAAAAAAAGAAAATAAGAAAGAAAAAGTAAATAAATAAAATAAAATAAAGTTATTAAAATAAAAAAATATTATTAAAAGTAAAAAATGATTTTTGAGTAATTAAGAAAAAAGAAAGAAGAGAGCAACCAAACCAAAAAACAAATCCACCAATGATAACAAGTGCTAAAAAACTATACTAGAAAGAAAAATAAATAAACCAAAAAATAAACCAAGACAGACAGAATCCTAGGACAAATGGTAAAAGCAAAGCTATACAGACACAATCACACAAAAATGCATACATATACACACTCACAAAAAGAGAAAAAATATATATATGTATATATATATTATACATATATATATTTTAAAAAAAAGGAAGAGAGCAACCAAATCAATAAACAAATCTGCCAGTGATAGTAAGCTCTAAATACTAAATTAAGATAAACGTAAAACCAGAAACAAATTAGATGCAGAAAGCAAACCCCAAGTCTTAAGTTGCTCTCCAAGTCCACCGCCTCAATTTTGGGATGATTCGTTGTCTATTCAGGTATTCCACAGATGCAGGGTACATAAAGTTGATTGTGGAGATTTAATCCTCTGTTCCTGAGGCTGCTGGGAGACATTTCCCTGCCTCTTCTTTGTTCACACAGCTCCTGGGGTTTAGCTTTGGATTTGGCCCTGCCTCTGCCAGTAGGTCACCTGAGGGCATCTGTTCCCTGCCCAGACAGGACGGGGTTAAAGTAGCAGCTGATTAGGTGGCTCTGGCTCACTTAGGCTGGGGGGAGGGAGGGGTATGGAATGCGTGGCAAGCGTGTGGTGGCAGAGGCCGGAATGATGTTGCAACAGCCTGAGGTGTGCCTGTGTTCTCCCAGGGAAGTTGTCCCTGGGTCACGGGACCCTGGCAGTAGCGGGCTGCACAGGCTCCCAGGAGGGGAGGTGTGGCTAGTGACCTGTGCTTGCACACAGGCTTCTTGGTGGCTGCAGCAGCAGCCTTAGCGTTTCATGCCCATCTCTGGGGTCCGTGCTGATAGCCGCAGCTCACTCCTGTGTCTGGAGCTCACTTCGGTGGTGCTCTGAATCCTCTCTCCTCACGCACCCCGAAACAATGGTCTCTTGCCTCTTTGGCAGGTCCGGACTTTTTCCCGGACTCCTTCCCAGATAGCTGTGGTGCACTAGCCCCCTTCAGGCTGTGTAATCGCAGCCAACCCTAGTCCTCTCCCTGGGGTCTGACCTCCGAAGCTGGAGCCTCAGTTCCCATCCCCTTCTTGGCTGGTGAGTGCTGGTCAGCACCGATCCTCTGTGCGGGAATCTGTCGGCTTTGCCCTCTGCACCCCTATTGCGGTACTCTCCTCCGTGGTTCCGAAGCTTTCCCCTGACGACCCCCTGTCTCCACCAGTGAAGGGGCTTCTTTGTGTTTGGAAACCTTTCCTCCTTCACAGCTCCCTCCCAAAGGTGCAGATCCCATCCCTATTCTTTTGTCTCTGTTTTTTCTTTTTTCTTTTGCCCTACCCAGGTACATGGGGTGTTTCTTGCCTTTTGGGAAGTCTGAGGTCTTCTGCCAGCATTCAGTAGGTGTTCCGTAGGAGTTGTTCCACATGTAGATGTATTTCTGATGTATTTGTGGGGAGGAAGGTGATCTCCACGTGCTATTCCTCCGCCATCTTGAAGGTCCCTAGGCTGATCAAGCATTTATTCTTTTTTTTTTTTAGGCTGATCAAGCATTTATTCTTTTTTTTTTTAACATCTTTATTGGAGTATAATTGCTTTACAATGGTGTGTTAGTTTCTGCTTTGTAACAAAGTGAATCAGCTATACATATACATATAACCGCATATCTCCTCCATCTTGCATCTCACTCCCACCCTCCTTATCCCACCCCTCTAGGTGGACACAAAGCACCAAGCTGATCTCCCTGTGCTATGCGGCTTCTTCCCACTAGCTATCTATTTTACATTTGGTAGTGTATATATGTCCACATGCATTTATTCTTAAATGGGGGGGCAAAATGAAAAGAATATCATAGTAGTGTGGGAAGAAACAAAGCCAGCTAGCCACTTGGTGCTCGTGGGTAATATATCTATGACAAAACCTCACAGAAAGGTCTGAAATATACAAAAAGAAGACAAATGCCGGGCAAATACTAAACAAAATATAATAAAGTGGTGCGTAGGTACATTAACGTTAGACAAAAAAGAATTTAAGGCAAAAACAGTTTAAAAAGGACACTACAAAATAATGGAGTTTATAAATCAAAATTAAAAAGTCACATATGTAGCTAATAATATTAGACAGCAGTGTGATATACAAAGCAAATTTTCAGTATTGCTGTCAGTTGTAAGAAGCCTTCAATCACAGAGTTTGAACTAGCTATAATATCTTACAAACATAGAGCATCTAGACAAAACTTAGTACAATTAAGGATGATTTAAAAAATAGTGAGCGATTATGTTTTCAACCAAGCTTGATTATATATGTGTATGTATATTCATATGTATATGTGTATATTTATATATGAATGTATGTATACACATGCAATGTGTCTATGTATGTGTGCAGTACAAATCCAAAACAGATAATTAACATTCTTTTCATTCATTGCATGATCAAATGTAAATTTAAAAAGTAAAATTGTCAAGCCAACATATTACAATGTAATGAATTTCCAAGAATTGATATCATAAAGGTATGTGCTCCTGTTGATTGTAATTGTACATAATTCATCCAGTAATATGATACATTTTATATGTACAATAAAAATATCTATACATAACAAAAGGCATGCAAAAACATATTAATATTTTATTAATTTATAATTAATTCATTTATCTATTTGTTTTTGGCTGCGTTGGATCTTCATTGTGGTGCGCAGACTTTCTGTAGTTGTGGCGAGCGGGGGCTACTCTTCTTTGCCGTGTGCAGACTTCTCATTGCGGTGGCTTTTCATTGTGGAGCATGGGCTCTAGGTGTGGGGGCTTTAGTAGTTGTGGCTCGTGGGCTCTAGAGCGCAGCCTCAGTAGTTGTGGCGCCCAGGCTTAGTTGATCCGCGGCATGTGGTATCTTCTCAGACCAGGGCTCGAACCCGTGTCCCCGGCATTGGCAGGCAGATTCTTTACCACTGCACCACCAGGGAAGTCCTTAATTTATAATAGTATAAATTTAAAAGTATTGCACAAACCAGTTTACAATTATATATATACACTTAAGTGATAGCAAATTATTACACATGAAAACTTAAGGGCTTCAGCAAAGTAGTATTTAAAATGAAGTTATTATTTGAAAATACATGTGTTAATAAAACAGTTATTTAAAAGGAATACTATAACAAACCTAAGAAAGATAGAATGGAGAATATAAAAGTATGTGCAAAATTAATAAAATAGAAAAAAAAATAGGAAGGGTAAACAAAACTGAAAGAGCTTATTTTTTGAGACTAGTCTCTTCTTCCCCCACCTCACCCCAACAAATCAACATCCTACAAAACTGTTAAAAAATAAGAGAAAGATCCCAGATAGTTTGAACTAATTCAATGGACATAGCTATGGCAAAAGTAAGGCTTTTTAAAATAATAAGAGAATAATACAAATAAAAGAATGTCAATAAATTTTGAAGAGATATATTATTAAAATGAGCTAAAGAAGAGATAGAAATTCTGAATGAATAAAAAATGACATTAACATTGTAATCAGAATTATTCCTTCCAAAAGGCCACTAGATGGCTTTATATACAAGTTTGAGCAAACCTTCAAAGAATAAATAAACCCCGTGTTATGCAAACTCAGAGAATAATGAAACAAGATTCTAATTAAAACTTTATGAGGTTAATATAAACTGGGTATTTTATTTGGAAAAGTACACTTCATAAAATATGAATTCATGTCACCTATAAAATATTTGCAATAGTAAGTCAAATTCAGCAATGTAAAAAATGTATATACAGGAAAAGACGAAACTTCGACATCAGAAAATCTTAGTACCAAACATTACACTGAGCCATAAAAGGGTGATAATCTTATGATAGCTTCAACATCTATATATTATCCATCTGTCTATCTATTTATCTATCAACCTACCTACCTAAGAGTTGAATAGTGGTTAATATCTAATATATGCTATATTATCTGGTAAATATGTGTAACTATATGATAATTTTTGTAAAACATTCAGCCCTCTATGATAAATATTTTTTCTGGGAAATTGCTAACATGTCTCATGGATAACAGCAAGCGGCAACAGAAACATTTTTGCATATCTAGAGCAAGATAAGGCTGTTTCATATCATTGCCCCTGTAGTAAGCTAGAAAATACAATGGGAGGCTTACAGTGTTGAAATATAAAACAAAAAAGTCATAATTTACAAAATATTACCCATGTATGAAAAACCCAAAAGTTATTGCAAACTATTAAAACAGAGTCCAACATGGAGGTATTAACAGGTAACAATATTAACAGGTAAAATATATTTCCTCCTTTTCTATTAATATTTTATAAAATAGCTCAGAATATCAAGTAGAAAAAAATAATATGAGTATATTTTACCCATCCTGTGTCATAAAACTTTGATAAAATATTTGTATCTGCTTACCCCTTCCTGATCACACCAACATTCTTTCCTAAAGAGTCAAACACTCATTTTGAAAGATGACTGCCATAGTCACACATTTTTACGATTTTAATATGTATGTATTTCATTTAACTAATATATGTTATTACTTTGAATGTGTTAAATGCTAATAAACAGAATATTGTTGCCATCAACATGCTTTTTATTTTCTTAGTCTTCTGTTTAGATACCTATCCATGTTGTCATACTCTAGTATATTTGCACTGCTTTATGGTATTTCATTGTAAGGGCATACTGCAATATGTTTTTACATTTTCATTTTGGACATTTTGTTTGATTTAAATGGTTTTGTGATTAAAAACACTGCCTCTATGTATATTCATATACAAGTCCAATTCTACACTTGTGAAATACTTACTATAGAGTTTAAATATAAATAATTGGTGAATCATAGGCTATATGCATCTTCATCTTTAGATACATTGCTAAATTCTGCCCCCAAATATGGATAAAAATTCACACTCCCAATGGCACAGTAAAATGATAATCATTATCATTGTATTGACAGATTTTAAAAGAACTTTCTGAATCTGAAGACTCTTGTGGTATTAATTTTGCTTCTTTGATGATTAAGAAGAGTGCATATCTTCTCACATGCTTATTGGTCACTTGGGTTTTTTCTCCTAAGATTTACTTAATTGTGTGTGTCTGTGTGCGTGTGTGTGTGTGTGTGTGTATACTGAGGATTATCTTGCTCACCATGCATTTCAGATCCCTTCTAGTAGGCAAAGGCTGGGAAGTCAAATCAACAATTTCAAGATTCCCTTGGCTTGCTGGTTTCCCCGTCTTGCAGAATCTGACAGTTAGATGTATTCATACCACATTTTGATGTGGAAGTAAGTCATCTGGGGCAAGAGACAGTATGGGTTACATCATTTTGCTTATGTTGATTTTGACAAGGTCCTGATGTTTTGAGGTCAGCTTTTAAATTTTCTCCATAAACTGCTTGTGTACTTTTAAAATGCATGCCCTAGAGTGTTATCTAGTTTTTTTTCTATTGATTTATCAACCTCTCCAACTACTTACCCATCAATATGTACTTCCATGTAACTTCTCAGATGACAGAGTTTATCTGAGCTCCACAATATATAGATATCTATTTGTATACAGCTATTTAAGCTATTTTAAGTGTTACATATATGATACATTTTCTAATATTTGTTGCTCAATTTCACTGTAAAATAAACCAGCACAAAACACAGTCACTTATAAAACTAGGTATTTATTATCATGTTCACAAATCTGCAGTTCAGCTGAGGTGACTTCACTTCAGGTTGTATATCTGTGGGTCAGCCAGGGCAGCTCTGCTTTCTGTGTGTTCATTCTGGAGACCAGACAAAAGCATCAGCAACAACCCAATATGCCTATTTTGGTTACTGTACCATATCTTTGTTCAACTTTGCAGCAAAGTTCTTTGAAAGAACAGTTGATGACAGGAATTGGCAAATCATGAAAATACAGAGAGCACTGTTAAAGTAATTATGCAATAATAAAGAACAGTATACGTGTATATTTTTCTTCTTTCCTCCCTTTAATGATGTTAAAAGCAATTGTATAAAACAAAATGTATGTAATTATATTATCAGGGACCTAACATATAAAAATATAATATATTTGCTAATAAAACAAAGGAGTGGGTAGGAGCAAAGCTGTATTGGACTGAGGAAATTAAGTCAGATGATAACTGAAACCCACAGGGACAAATGAAAAGAACCATAAATGGTAAACAAGAAGATAAATATAACAAGCCCCATAAATATATACTTGCTCTCTTTTAATCTAAGCTTCTTTAATTAACATAAATAAT
Organism: Balaenoptera physalus; assembly: GCF_965194825.1. Lineage (NCBI taxonomy): Eukaryota > Metazoa > Chordata > Mammalia > Artiodactyla > Balaenopteridae > Balaenoptera > Balaenoptera physalus. The sequence continues at coordinate 77,242,406 of NC_138893.1, forward strand.
ATAATGTAATAATTGTAAAAATTATTACAATGTATTATTGGATTTGTAGCATATATAAATATAATGTGCATAACAATAATAGTACAAAAAAGAGGAAAGGGAATTAATTGATCTATATAGTAGTAACATTTTTTATCTCAGTGGATTGTTAACATACATCTGAAGCTGATTCTGATAAGTTTAAATGTATACGGTAAGCCCTAAAGCAAATAACTCAAAAATATAGTGAAAAATGTCATTCAAGGAATTAAAATGTTACAGTAAAAGTATTTAATGCAAAAGCAAGTAGTAAAGGAGTAATAAAGGGTCAAAAAAGTCATGGTATATAGAAAACAAAAAGTAAAAAGGCAGAAGGAAATCCAGCTTTATGAATAATAACATTAAATGTGAGTTGGTTAAATAATCCAGCCAAAAGCAGAAGGAAGAAAACCATGAAAACTCCATACTGTCAAAAAGAAAATTTTACAGTCAAAGACACAAATAGATTAAAAGTGAAATGATGGAGATAGGTAGATAGTAGTTACCAAAAGAGAGCTGGAGTGGCTATATAAATAAAAGCAGACAAAATAGACTTTGAAACAATGTTCAAAGCAGCATTATCCATAATAGCCAAGAAATGGAAACAACTCAAATATCTATGAACTGATGAATGGATAAACAATGTGGTATGAAAATGTATTATTTGGTCATGAAAGGAATGAAGAATTGATACATCGCCAACATACAAAAACCTTGAAAACATTATGCTAAATAAAAGAAGGCAGAACAAAAAGCAACATATTGTGTAATTCCATTTACATGAAAAAACCCAGAATGGGTAAATCTGTAGAGACATAAAATTGATTAGCTGTTATCAGGGTCTTGGGTGGGGGGGTTGGTGAGGTAAATGGAGAATGATTAGTAATGGGTATAAAATTTCTTTTTGAGGTTATGAAAATATTCTGGAATTAGACAGTGGTAATGGATTATGCAGTGTTGTGTATACTAAAAGCCACTAACTCATACACTATAAAATAATAAGATAAATTTTTTAAAATGAGCATTTTATTAAAAAGAATTGTAAAATAGAGCCATGGGGCAAATATAAAAGTAGAAAGGAAACAATAAATATAAAGTTATAATTCAATGAAACAGAGACAGAAAAAGAAAGATAAAATTGAAGGTGATTAACAAACCATTGCAAGACCAGTCAAGAAAAAAGAGAGGTGATGAAAAATAGAAATAAGTACAGACATGGAAGAGAACTAAAATAATAAAAGTGTCTTAATAATCTTCATCAATTGTGAATACTCCAAAAGACCACCAAAAATACCTGTTGATCAAGCAAAGCTAAATTTAATAGACTTACTATAGTAAGGGAGAACAAAATCTGGATAGAGTCTTAGTAATGTCTGACTTAGAAAAGAGAGGAGGGCATTTATAGGGTTTAGATCCTGGACTGAGTGATGTTTAAAGTGAGCCTTACAGGATGGGAGTGACTTGATATTGGGAAGTAATATTGGCATAATGACTTTGCATTAGTGTGCACAGTGAGGCGAGGGTCTTGAAGCAAGTCTTGATGGGAGAGCTGTTACTCTTGGTAAGTCAAATAGTTCATTTGTTCACACCTTAACTTCCAGGAACAGATATTTCCCAGAGCAAGCAGCTTAACTTTTTACTGACCTCAGTGCTGTTTATTAAAGAAACAAAAAAGTATAATTCATTCTAAATTTTTTGAGGACAGAATAGGAAATGATCTATGTCTCTAGTATTGTGCAACACAGGGACAGAAGATTATTTGGTTTAAATCCTCAGACATTAGCCAAGGTAGTTAAAGGCCTAAATGAAATGTACACAGTTCTAGAAAATGTAAGGAGTCATAGAGAGTGAATAAAAATTAAAATTTAATAGGTCAAGGGCTTCCCTGGTGGTGCAGTGGTTGAGAGTCCGCCTGCCGGTGCAGGGGACACGGGTTGGAGCCCTGGTCTGGGAGGATCCCACATGCCGCGGAGCAACTGGGCCCGTGGGCCACAACTGCTGAGCCTGCGCGTCTGGAGCCTGTGCTCCGCAGCAAGAGAGACCACAGCAGTGGGAGGTCCGCACACCGCGATGAAGAGTGGCCCCCGCTTGCCACAACTAGAGAAAGCCCTCTCACAGAAATGAAGACCCAACACAGCCAAAAGTAAATAAATAAATAAATAAATAAATAATTAAAAAAAAAAAAGACCCAACACAGCCAAAAATAAATAAATAATTAATTATTTTAAAAAAAATTTAATAGGTCAAAAAAATATTAAGTTTATAGTAGTCCCCTCGTATCTGCAGTTTCACTTTCCAAGGTTTCAGTGACCTTTGGTCAAACAGTCCAAAATATTAAATAGAAAATTCTATAAATGAACAATTCAGAAGTTTTAAAATTTCACCCTGTTCTGAATAGAGAGATGAAATCTCACACATCATCCCGCTCCAAACTGGGACGTGAATTATACCTTTGTCAAAGTATATCCCACTCATTAGCCCCTTAATAGTTCTCTCTTATCATATTGACTGTCAGTGCTTGTGTTCAAGTAACTCTTACTTTACTTAATAATAGCCCCAAATCACAGGAGTAGTGATGCTGGCAATTCGGATATGCCAAAGAGAAGTCAGAGGTAAAAAAGTGAAAGTTCTCAACTTAATAAGGAAATTTTAAAAATGTGCACACTGGGTTTGCTAATATCTACTGTAAGAATGAATCTTCTGAGAAGCAAGAAGAGCTACAGTCCTGCAGCCTGTGGAACAAAAACCACATTCACAGAAAGATAGACAAGATGAAAAGGCAGAGGACTATGTACCAGATGAAGGAACAGGATAAAACCTGAAAAAAACAACTAAATGAAGCGGAGATAGGCAACCTTCCAGAAAAAGAATTCAGAATAATCATAGTGAAGATGATCCAGGACCTCGGAAAAAGAATGGAGGCAAAGATTGAGAAGACGCAAGAAATGTTTAACAAAGACTTAGAAGAATTAAAGAACAAACAAACAGAGATGAACAATACAATAACTGAATGAAAACTACACTAGAAGGAACCAATAGCAGAATAACTGAGACAGAAGAACGGATAAGTGACCTGGAAGACAGAATGGTGAAATTCACTGCTGCGGAACAGAATAAAGAAAAAAGAATGAAAAGAAATGAAGACAGCCTAAGAGACCTCTGGGACAACATTAAACACAACAACATTCGCATTATAGGGGTCCCAGAAGGAGAAGAGAGAGAGAAAGGACCAGAGAAAATGTTTGAAGAGATTATAGTCGAAAACTTCCCTAATATGGGAAAGGAAATAGCCACCCAAGTCCAGGAAGCACAGAGAGTCCCATACAGGATAAACCCAAGGAGAAACACACTGAGACACATAGTAATCAAATTGGAAAAAATCAAAGACAAAGAAAAATTATTGAAAGCAGCAAGGGAAAAACGACAAATAACATACAAGGGAACTCCCATAAGGTTAACAGCTGATTTCTCAGCAGAAACTCTACAAGCCAGAAGGGATTGGCATGCTATACTTAAAGTGATGAAAGAGAAGAACCCACAACCAAGATTACTCTACCCGGCAAGGATCTTATTGAGATTCGATGGAGAAATCAAAAGCTTTACAGACAAGCAAAAGCTAAGAGAATTCAGCACCACCAAACCAGCTCTACAACAAATGCTAAAGGAACTTCTCTAAGTGGGAAACACAAGAGAAGAAAAGGACCTACAAACACAAACACAAAACAATTAAGATAATGGTAATAGGAACATGTATATCAATAATTACCTTAAATGTGAATGGATTAAATGCTCCAACCAAAAGACACAGACTTGCTGAATGGATACAAAAACAAGACTCATCTATATGCTGTCTACAAGAGACCGACTTCAGACCTAGGGACACATACAGACTGAAAGTGAGGGGATGGAAAAAGTTATTCCATGCAAATGGAAATCAAAAGAAAGCTGGAGTAGTAATACTCATATCAGATAAAATAGACTTTAAAATAAAGAATGTTACAAGAGACAAGGAAGGACACTACATAATGATCAAGGGATCAATCCAAGAAGAAGATGTAACAATTATAAATATATATACACCCAACATAGGAGTACCTCAATACATAAGGCAACTGCTAACAGCTATAAAAGAGGAAATTAACAGTAACACAATAATAGTGGGGGACTTTAACACCTCACTTACACCAATGGACAGATCATCCAAAATGAAAATAAATAAGGAAACAGAAGCTTTAGATGACACAATAGACCAGATAGATTTAATTGATATTTATAGGGCATTCCATCCAAAAACAGCAGATGACACTTTCTTCTCAAGTGTGCACGGAACATTCTCCAGGATAGATCACATCTTGGGTCACAAATCAAGCCTCAGTAAATTTAAGAAAATTGAAATCATATCAAGCATCTTTTCTGACCACGGCACTATGTGATTAGGAGTGAATTACAGGAAAAAAATGTAAAAAACACAAACAGATGGAGGCTTAACAATACATTATTAAATAACCAAGAGATCACTGAAGAAATCAAAAAGGAAATCAAAAAATACCTAAGAGACAAATGACAATGAAAACACGACAATCCAAAACCTGTGGGTTGCAGCAAAAGCCATTCTAAGAGGGAAGTTTATAGCTGTACAAGCCTACCTCAAGAAACAAGAAAAATCTCAAATAAAGAATCTAACCTTACACCTAAAGGAACTAGAGAAAGAAGAACAAACAAAACCGAAAGTTAGCAGAAGGAAAGAAATCATAAAGATCAGAGCAGAAATAAATGAAATAGAAACAAAGAAAACAATAGCAAAGATCAATAAAACTAAAAGTTGGTTCTTTGAGAAGATAAACAAAATTGATAAACCATTAGCCGGACTCATCAAGAAAAAGAGGGAGAGGACTCAAATCAATAAAATTAGAAATGAAAAAGGAGAAGTTACAACAGACACCGCAGAAATACAAAGCATCCTAAGAGACTACTACAAGCAACTTTATGCCAATAAAATGGACAACCTGGAAGAAATGGACAAATTCTTAGAAAGGTATAACCTTCCAAGACTGAACCAGGAAGAAACAGAAAATATGAACAGACCAATCACAAGTAATGAAATTGAAACTGTGATTAAAAATCTTCCAACAAACAAAAGTCCAGGACCAGATGGCTTCACAGGTGAATTCTATCAAACATTTAGAGAAGAGCTAACACCCATCCTTCTCAAACTCTTGCAAAAAATTGCGGAGGAAGAAACACTCCCAATCTCACTGTATGAGGCCACCATCACCCTGATACCAAAACCAGACAAAGATACTACAAAAGAAGAAAATTATAGGCCAATATCACTGATGAATATAGATGCAGAAATCCTCAACAAAATACTAGCAAACAGAATCCAACAAATGAAGAGGATCATACACCATGATCAAGTGGGATTTATCCCAGGGATGCAAGTGTTCTTCAATATATGCAAATCAATCAATGATACACCATATTAACAAATTGAAGGATAAAAACCATATGATCATCTCAATAGATGCAGAAAAAGCTTTTGGCAAAATTCAACACCCATTTATGATAAAAACTCTCCAGAAAGTGGGCAGAGAGGGAACCTACCTCAACATAATAAAGGCCATATACGAGAAACCCACAGCCAACATCATTCTCAATGGTGAAAAACTGAAAGCATTTCCTGTAAGATCAGTAACAAGACTAGGATGTCCACTCTCACCACTATTATTCAACATAGTTTTGGAAGTCCTAGCCACGGCAATCAGAGAAGGAAAAGAAATAAAAGGAATACAAATTGGAAAACAATAAGTAAAACTGTCACCTTTTGCAGTTAACATGATACTATACACATAGAGAATCCTAAAGATGCCACCAGAAAACTACTAGAGCTAATCAGTGAATTTGGTAAAGTTGCAGGATACAAGATTAATGCACAGAAATCTCTTGCATTCCTACACACTAATGATGAAAAATCTGAAAGAGAAATTAAGGGAACACTCCCATTTACCATTGCAACAAAAAGAATAAAATACCTAGGAATAAACCTACCTAGGGAGACACAAGACCTGTATGCAGAAAACTAAGACACTGATGAAAGAAATTAGAGATGATACCAACTGATGGAGAGATATACCATGTTCTTGGATTGGAAGAATCAATATTGTGAAAATGACTATACTTACCCAAAGCAATCTACAGATTCAATGCAATCCCTATCAAATTACCAATGGCATTTTTTATGGAACTAGAACAAAAAATCTTAAAATCTGTATGGAGACACAAAAGACCCCGAATAGCCAAAGCAGTCTTTAGGGGAAAAAATGGAGCTGGAGGAATCAGACTCCCTGACTTCAGACTGTACTACAAAGCTACAGTAATCAAGACAATATGGTACTGGCACAAAAACAGAAACATAGATCAGTGGAACAAGATAGAATGCCCAGAGATAAACCCACACTCCTATGGTCAGCTAATCTATGACAAAGGAGGCAAGGATATACAATGGAGAGAAGACAGTCTCTTCAGTAAGTGGTGCTGGGAAAACTGGACAGCTACATGTAAAAGAATGAAATTAGAACACTCCCTAACACCATACACAAAAATAAACTCAAAATGGATTCAAGACCTAAATGTAAGACCGGACACTATAAAACTGTTAGAGGAAAACATAGGAAGAACACTCTTTGACATAAATCACAGCAAGATCTTTTTTGACCCACCTCCTAGAGTAATGGAAATAAAAACAAAAATAAACAAATGGTACCTAATGAAACTTCAAAGCTTTTGCACAGCAAAGGAAACCATAAACAAGATGAAAAGACAACCCTCAGAATGGGAGAAAATATTTGCAAATGAATCAATAGACAAAGGATTAATCTCCAAAATATACAAACAGATCATCCAGGTCAATATTAACAAAAAACACCCTGATCCAAAAATGGGCAGAAGACCTAAATAGACATTTCTCCAAAGAAGACATACAGATGACCAAGAAGCACATGAAAATCTGCTCAACATCACTAATTATTAGAGAAATGCAAATCAAAACTACAATGAGGTATCACCTCACACCAGTTAGAATGGGCATCATCAGAAAATCTACAAACAAAAATGCTGGAGAGGGTGTGGAGAAAAGGGAACCCTCTTACACTGTTGGTGGGAATGTGGATTGATACAGCCACTATGGAGAACAGTATGGAGGTTTCTTAAAAAATTAAGAATAGAATTACCATATGTTCCAGCAATCCCACTACTGGGCATATACCCAGAGAAAACCACAATTCAAAAAGATACATGTACCCCAGTATTCATTGCAGCACTATTTACAATAGCCAGGTTATTCAAGCAACCTATATGCCCATCAACAGCCGAATGGATAAAGAAGTTGTGGTACATATATACAATGGAATATTACTCAGCCATAAAAAGGAACGAAATTGGGTCATTTGTTGAGACGTGGATAGATCTAGAGACTGTCATACAGAGTGAAGTAAGTCAGAAAGAGAAATATCGTATATTAATGCATATATGTGGAACCTAGAAAAATGGTACAGATGAACTGGTTTGCGGGGCAGTAATTGAGACACAGATGTAGGGAACAAACGTATGGACACCAAGGGGGGGAAAGTGGCAGGGGGGTGGTGGGGGTGGTGTGATGAATTGGGAGATTGGGATTGACATGTATACACTGATGTGTATAAAATGGATGACTAATAAGGACCTGCTGTATAATAAAATAAATTAAAAAAAAAAAGAATGAATCTTCTACCTGTGAAATTGTGGAGAAGGAAAAAGAAATTCATGCTAGTTTTGCTGTTGCACCTCAAACTGCCAAAGTTAGAGCCAAGGTGAGTGACAAGTGCCTAGTTAAGATGGAAAGGGCATTAACTTTGTACAGTAAGATATTTTTAGAGAGAAAGAGACTACATTCACATAGCTTTTATTACAGTATATTCTTATAATTTTTCTGTTTTATTATTAATTATAATTGTTAATCTCTTTTTAAAAATTTTATTTTATTTATTTTTGGCTGCATCAGGTCTTAGTTGCGGCCTGCGGGATCTTTGTTGAGCCATGCGGGATCTTTTCCTTGAGGTGCACAGGCTCTTCATTGTGGTGCGCAGGCTTCTCTCTAGTTGTGGCGTGTGGGTTTTCTCTTCTCTAGTCGTGGTGCGCAGGCTCCAGGGCGCGTGGGCTCTGTAGTTTCTGTAGTTTGTGGCCCGCGGGCTCTAGTTGAGGCGTGCGAGCTCAGTAGTTGTGCTGTGCGGGATTAGTTGCCCTGTGGCATGTGGGATCTTAGTTCCCTGACCAGGGATCAAACCCGCGTCCCCTGCATTGTAACGTGGATTCTTTTCCACTGGACCACCAGGGAAGTCCCTATTGTAAATCTCTTACTGTGCGTAATTTATATATGAAACTTTATCACAGGTATGTATGTACAGGAAAAAACATGGTATATACAGGGTTCAGTACTACCCACAGTTTCAGGCATCCACTGGGGGTCTTGGAATATATCCCCCCTGATAAGGGGGGACTGCTGTAAGCTAAATAAAAGGCATACACATTGGGAAAGAGGAAATAAACCTGTCTCTCCTTCCAGACAACATTTTATATAATTCCAGTGATTTAAGAACAATAACAAACACTTGTAAAACTATATGTGAATTCAGTGAAGTCATAGGATACAAGACCAATATACAAACCCAGGTGCACTTCTATATACTCTGTATTTAAAGTTATCTTCTATTGGTTGACCTGGGTATTACATGTAACACCTCTATATATCAATATAACAATCTAGTTCAGATTAATAACAATTGAATTTCAAAAGTGTACAAAAACTTGGCTTCTATGTGATTCCATTTTCTCTTCACTCCTTTGTGCTCCAACATACACAGAATCACTCAGCACAAAATGGGAGATTTATTGGTACCAGTCACTTAAAAAATCTCCATCAAATAATTAGCTGATTACTAAGCTAACTGAACAGAGACTTCAATAGCCACAAATGGCAAAGAACACAGATTTTACAGAATTAGTTTATGTCAATCACTAAAGGAACAAACATCAACAACAGCAAAAGACAGCAACACCAAACTCTGTGGAGAGAGAATCTGATTTCCAGAGTTTCCAAATTATATTGTTTAAAATATCTAGTTTCTGTTTCTTTTTATAATTTTTATCTCTTTGATGTTCTATATTTGGTGAGACATTATTGCACTTTTTTTGGCTCTTTAGGCATGGTTTCTCTTAGTTCCTTTAGCATATTTAAAATAGCTGATTTGAAGTGTCATCTAGTAAAAGTTCAACATCTGGGCTTGCTGAAGGGTAGTTTCTATTGACTGCTTTTTCTTTTTTTTTTTTTTTTTTTTTGAATTTGTATGGGCTGTATTGTCTTCTCTTTTTGCATGTTTTCCTGATAAATAAATTTAGTGCTATAAATTTTCCTCTGAGGTACCTGATTTCTTCAGGTCTTGAATATTTGCAGTTTCCAGAAGCTACATTGAGCTTGATTATTGAAGTCAGCCATGAAACACTTAGCCATTCCTTATACCAGATTTAATGAGTTAGGTACCAATTAATGACCCACTTTCCAAAATTTTCTCTTTGTTGTTGTGGATTTGTCTTTGAAAAGACAATTTTCTGCCATCTAAATGATTTTCTGCAATTTCATTTATAATTGGCCATGAATAACTGAAATTTAATACTTTATTTTTAAAACCATGGATAATAATAATATAAATAATATAAAATAATATGGAAAATAATTAATAACGGTTAAAACTAGGTAGTTAGTATTCAGTTTTCATAATCTTATTCTCTAGATGTTTTGGATTGCTATGTTTAATAATTTAAAAGCAGGTGTGGTGGTGATTGGAACTGAAGTTCTTTGACTAGTTTATTGATCAAGTTACACCTTTCTTTAGATATTCAGTGATTTTTTTTCCCATTGAATTGACATATGAATTCATTTATTCTACTTAAATGTCATTTCATAATCTAGGTCAAACCCTTTGTCATCTTACTCTGGGATCCTTGTTCTATGTCTGTCTTTTAATCCACTTGTTTCTTTTATTTTTTCCTAGTAATTATTATTTGTTCTGCACCAGTTTTCTTCTAACCTTCTCATGCCCAAATCACAAAACTTAGATTTATTTTTAATGTTAATAATACATTTATTTTCTTATATTTCAGTAACTCTATAATCTGTTCACAACCTGCATGTAGGTATGCACAAGTGTAAGAGATTTCGTATTCTCTCTGGCATCACAAACATTTGAACAGTTCTCTGAATATTCTTTTTGTTTCTGTGCTTTTCATCTGCTCTATACCTGGCATGCTTCCCCACCATCTCGGAAAACTTCAGAATTTCTTCAAATTCAGCTGTTAAGCCACCACCCACCTCAAAAATTTACCTTGATAGCTCCCATCTCTGCAGTTTACTATTCATGTTTATTTCATAAATTTTACTGTAAAAGTTTACACTGTACTAGTCACTGACCTCTTTAATCTTAATGACCCATTATATTCATCTTTTAGCCTGAAACTTCAAAATAACATAACATATAAGTATTTTGTAGTCTTTCATGGTACCCAGCATAGTGCTGAGCTCTGGAATTAAATACTACTGATTCTTCCATTTTTTGGATAGATGAATCACACCATCATCAATTGATGAAATTAAATATTACTTGATAGATTATCTCACTCTTTATGTAGACTGATTGTACAAGTATTCAGTATGATGGTAATAGATGAATGAAGCAAGTCACCACGTGACTTAACTGCCAAATAGCAATATTGACACTCAATGGAATAGGAGGACATATCATTGAATAATATTCCAAGTTATACATTCTTCAGGAAAAGTATAAAATAACGTATGAAGATCTATGATTTTAAGAATGTAGAGTATGGATAATTACAGGTGCACGGATAACAAGGTATGGTTCCATGGCTTTCCAAAAGATTAGTCTTTGATAATCAATACAGCAGATGAGTTACGTGAGTCTGGGTTGCCAGGTGCACTAAGACAGTTCCAAAAATAGCTATTATTGTCATGTGAAGTAAAGAATTAGCCTTTGTGCATTAGGAATAACAGCTGTGTGCTATCAGATCTGGTTGGAGATTGTTTTATTTCATTGGAAACAGTTTTAAGAATTCATTGTATCATCTGTGACATCTGTTGTTATAAGAAGTGGCATCTGGTTGCAAGATCACTGGTCTGGTATAATCACAAAAATTTTCTTTCATGTATTTAATATTGGTGAGTTGTGTTGGAGATCTGACATATTTTAAACTATGTGTTTTTAAAAATACGTGAGTACAAAATCATCTATGCTCTTTAACTTTCTGTTTAGCCTTGCTTTCTACTAGGACCTGACTGAATAATGTTTTAAAAGAGAAATTATCTGTTATCTCAGATAGAGCATTTCAGCTATAGGTAGTAGAAAACAATGATCACTTCTCAAGCAATTAGAAAGTTATTTTCTCATAAGATGTCTGGAGGTAGGTCAGCTACAGAGTTGGTTATTTCAACAGGTCTAGGACATTATAGAATACCCCTTCATTTATTAATTCACTCATGTATTCACTCAACGTATATGTTCTAAGCACCTGTTATGTATCAGGCCTTCTAAATACTTGATTTACATCATTGAATAAAACAGTTATAGATCATTGCCTTGTGAAAATTACGTTCCCATTGTGGATAAATGATGAATAATATACACTATACACATTAAAAAGTAATTTAGGATGTTAGAAGATAATAAAAGCTATGGGAAAAAATGAACAGAGGGAAAAAACGATTGAGAGTGCTGAGTGTGCAGCTTTAAGTAGGATGAGCAACCTTTGAGAAGGTGGCATTTGAACAGTCTTGAAGGAGGTGACGTGGTTTTCCAGACACATATCTGGGGGCAAAAATCTAATTAGAGGAAACATCTAGTGCAAAAATCCCAATGTAAGATTATGTCTGACAAGTTAGAAGAACTCAAAAGATGTCAAGAGGCTATAACAAAGTGGGCAAATGATACAGTAGAAGAAATCTAATAGAGAGGGAATCAGGGCTTTGTAGATAATTCTAAGTGCATTGGCTTTTTTATACAGTTTGAAATGCTAAGCAATTGCCAATTTTTAATTAGAGGAATGGAATTAAATAATTCACTATTTTAAAGGATAACTCTGGCTGCTATGTAGACAACAGACTCTAGAGGTAGGTAGAGCAAAGTTAGAAGTAGTGTTGCAATAATTCAGCAAACAAGATGGGGCTCACAGCAGGGGGTTGGTGGTACTATAGAATAGTCAATGGAATCTGGGTCTCTTTGAAGGTAGAGGTGACAAGCTTTTTTTTTTTTTTTTAACATCTTTATTGAAGTATAATTGCCTTACAATGGTGTGTTAGCTTCTGCTTTATAACAAAGTGAATCAGTTATACATATACAATATGTTCCCATTTCTCTTCCCTCTTGCATCTCCCTCCCTCCCACCCTCCCTATCCCACCCCTCTAGGTGGTCACAAAGCACCGAGCTGATCTCCCTGTGCTATGCGGCTGCTTCCCACTAGTTATCTATTTTACATTTGGTAGTGTATATATGTCCATGACACTCTCTTACCCTGTCACATCTCACCCCACCCCCTCCCCATATCCTCAAGTCCATTCTCTAGTAGGTCTGTGTCTTTATTCCCGTCTTGCCACTAGGTTCTTCATGGCCTTTTTTTTTTTTTTTTTTTCCCTTAGATTCCGTATATATGTGTTAGCATACTGTATTTGTTTTTCTCTTTCTGACTTACTTCACTCTGTATGACAGACTCTAACTCCATCCACCTCATTACAAATACCTCCATTTCATTTCTTTTTATGGCTGAGTAATATTCCATTGTATATATGTGCCACATCTTCTTTATCCATTCATCTGTCGATGGACACTTAGGTTGCTTCCATGTCCTGGCTATTGTAAATAGAGCTGCAATGAACATTTTGGTACATGACTCTTTTTGACCTATGGTTTTCTCAGGGTATATGCCCAGTATTGGGATTGCTGGGTCGTATGGTAGTTCTATTTGTAGTTTTTTAAGGAACCTCCATACTGTTCTCCATAGTGGCTGTATCAATTTACATTCCCACCAACAGTGCAAGAGTGTTCCCTTTCCTCCACACCCTCTCCAGCATTTATTGTTTCTAGATTTTTTGATGATGGCCATTCTGACCGGTGTGAGATGATATCTCATTGTAGTTTTGATTTGCATTTCTCTAATGATTAATGATGTTGAGCATTCTTTCATGTGTCTGTAGGCCATCTGTATATCCTCTTTGGAGAAATGTCTATTTAGGTCTTCGGCCCATTTTTGGATTGGGTTGTTCGTTTTTTTGTTATTGAGCTGCATGAGCTGCTTGTAAATCTTGGAGATTAATCCTTTGTCAGTTGCTTCATTTGCAAATATTTTCTCCCATTCTGATGGTTGTGTGACAAGCTTTTTAAACAGGTTTTAAACATGTTTGAAAGAGAGAAATCAAGGATGACTCCAGAGTTCTGTATTTTTATTATTAATAACTTTGATCATTAATGATGATAATAATAATAACAGTCCTTAACAAATAGCATGACTAAATAACATATGCCTTATTATTCTGTTCTTCATAAAGTACTTCCCATCTACCTAAGTAAATGTTCTTATTTTAGAGAATAAATCAACCATTCAGGGATTACCTACAAGATGATATGGAGTTGTTAATTATTTATAAAATCCGCACAAAGTTTAAACACAAGAATACACTAGATAGTAGATGAAAATGAAAACTACACTTAGACAAGCTATCTACACCCTTATTTGCATGTTTGGTTACCAAAAAAATATTCTTTTAAACAGTTTATATCTTATCATCATTCTGGATATTTTAAATATAAATTTTCTGGGAAAAACCATGTCACAAAAACTTTATAAAATAAAACAAATAATAAAATTGCCTTACAATATATTTAAATTAACAATGCTCCTTTTACACCTAGAATTTCCCTTTCATGTTGCACATTTATAGCTTTCCCAAGGATCCAGACTTTACTGAGTTTAATTTTTGATATTTTTCTTGTCTACCACAATTGCAATTCTACTTCTTATTATTTTGCCTTTTTTTAAGATTAAATATCATGAATATTTTCAGGTTTTCCATCTAATAATTCCTCTTCACATAAACTGATTCATAGAAGTTTATATGTTTCTCTTAAATTAATAAATTACTGCATCATTATATTATTTGCGTGTATTTTCTGGAGACTATATTTTTAAGGGACAATTATAAATTTTCCAATTTGGATTCCTAAGATTCTTTCTTTCTGGATTATTACCTCTAATTTATTTTCAATATCACTTGCTACCCCAATCCAAATATGACATATGTGCCACTCTGATCCATCTCAAACACAAGTCCAATCATGTTAATACTGCGCTTGAAATCCCAAGATGAATATTTATCACCACTATGATAAAAATTTTTCTTTTTGGCGGTTATCAAACACTCCCTTCAAAGGTGTTTGTTTCCACTGACTTTTTCAGCCTCATTTCTTGCCATATCCTCTGGCCACTCTATTTGGTCATCCTTACCTCACTGTGTTCCTTCACATTTCTTGTGCCTCTTAGAAACATTTCCTTCACTAAACCTGGTTTGTCCTCTATCATAGCACTTTTCATACTGTACTACAAGAAATAAATAATCTAACTATTCTTTTAGATGTAAACCATCCACTGAAGAGAGGAACAAGACATAGATATTTGTGATTGCTAATTACTCTCAAAAACAAATTGTGATTAGGTCACCAAACGTGATACACAAAATGAATATAATGGGAAATAGTTATGGAAAATAATTAACACTGACTACAAATGGAAGGTGGGACATATGGTTTATTTTCTTCAATTGACTATTTTTTCTTTAATGGTTTAAAGCTATTTTCATCTCTACCTACACACCCAGTGGTTGTCCTACCTTCATTTCTTTTAAAGACTCCAGTTTTCCTAATTACTTAATACATAGTCTAATAATTAAGCTAGTGTCTTAATATCATGAAATTCTAGCCTGAAATAATTTCTATTTTGTTATAAATTAATGTTTGATATAGTAGATATTTTGTGAGGGAGAGAAAATCCATAGGGGACTATAAAGTCAACTCCTTAGTATCCTCATGAATAAATAGCACAGCTTACTTGGGGGCAAATGCTTAATTTATTTCTTCACACTCTTTATTATTTATCTTTTGTTTTGCCTTAATTAGCTTTTTTTATAGATCAAAGCTGAACTCAGACTTTTCTGACATTTTTCTCTACCATTACAAGAAAGGAGTGGAAGAAGAGGAAAATGACAACTGTGACATCTTGATAAAGGAGATTTCAATATTTAACCAATTTGCATGTCATCAATAAATGCATTAGCACTTGAGCACCTGGCTTCTTAAGCAAACACTTTAAAAAGCAGATGGTTCTGCCTGAGTGACCATTTTACACACTTACTCCTTTTAAGCTTTGACAGTTTGCTTGAGACAGGCTGGTGTTGCTCATCAATTCTGTGGCATCTTCAAGACCAATCAAGCTATTTACTACAAAAAATATTTTTCCCAGATGTTAAGAATAAAATTTAAAGTATGCACCTGTATTTTCATTTAAATCCCACCTCTTTAACAAATAAGGATTTGTTCCTTACTTATGGTGTGGTATATGTGGTGCACATGAATTACTTAAAATAATTCCTGTCATGTCATCTCCCCTGCTCCATCTTAAATACCCCTTCTGCCTCTCCTTGACATTTCCATGCTTTTCACCATGCTTTTGTCTGTATAATCCCTTTCACCTCTCCTTCTAGAGTTAATTTTATCATTTCCTTTACTGAGAGTTCACTGATACTTCCCCAGCCCAAATTAGCCATTCTTTTTCTATATTCCCATAGCATTTCATTCATAATGGCTATACTGGATTACAAAGCTGAATTAGAATGGAGGTAATTGCCTTTTCCTGCCCGTTACTGATATGGGGCAGGAATTCCTTTGAAAATGGAAAGACATAATTTTATAATTATATTCATGTTTTACTACTTTGTTGCTTTGTGTGTGTGTGTGTGTTTAGAGAGATTAATTTAAACTAAGATTTGACTTTGGGCATAAATTCAGAGAAGGGCACTGAAGAAAGGAATAGAAATATAGCTTCTTATTTTGTGTGAAGTGCAATTTATGTACCAGAAAAAAATGCAACTTCTAAGTTAGAGATGTCTACTATAATTTCATTCTTATTTTCAAGAACGTGTGTAAATCTACATTTTTGTGCTAAGCCCACAATATGAATATTTGAGGCAGAATAAGTATAGAACTAATATTAGGTTAAGTAACATTGGTGTAATAAAATGCATCATTCATTAATAAAATGCATTATTTATTAAGAACAAATCATTTCTGAATAAATATAAATAGAAATTCTAGAAATATGGGCAAATGGATTAATCTCTCCAGCAAGGAAGAAACAAAATTTCATGTTTTATAATACATTTTTTACTCTTTCTAAGTGGTCATTCCCCTGGATTCTTCCTTAGAACTGAAACAAGTCACCTGGATTCTCAGAAATTTCAAGTGTTCAGATCAGAGAAAATTTTCAAAGGAAAAAATTAGTAAACACTGGAGCCTACACATGCTTCACAACTTAAGTATTGTGTTAACATTTACCATTTATTGAACAACTATTCTGTGCCGGGTTCTGTGCTGGAGATACTTTATATTTATTCAACTTAATTCTTACAATAGTCCTATAAGGCTAAAAATAAGAAAATATAGGTTGAGAAAATGTAGGTATTTTGTTGAGGTTCAAAGAGCCTTGAAATGTTATAATCAGGAGATACATTCATGTCTGAGTGAGCCCAGCATTTAGAGCTCTACTGAACCTTGTCTATGCCAAGAAGGAAATAAGAGTGATGAGTACTAATGTTTTAGAAAATATTATCAATTATATCCTTAGAAATTTATTTATAACGTATATTCTTGCCAACTGTGTATGAGGGGTCTTGAATCTCCACTTCCTGGTCTAGGCTGGGTATTTTCATATTATATTCTTACTTTTAGTTTATGAAACAGTTTTAAATGCCGATAAATGTAAAGATAAAATGATTGTAAGTACACCACTCACATACATCTAGTTGACATTACAAAATAAAAGTAAAGCGTGGATGTGGTTATAAAATTGAAATAGTAAAGGCATAACATAAGAACATGAAAGTATTCATCACCACCTACTTCAGAGTTCATCATCCCCCAAATAACTGTTTTTAAGAATTTCATGTAGTTTTCCTGAAAAATAATGCCATGAATGTTTAAGCACCTATTTCTGTAAATTACTTAAATTCAATTATCTTTTGTAAAGTTTATTAATTTTACCTACTTCTTCTACATTTGTCTGGCACATATGACTCTACCTCATTCTTCTCAACTGCTTTATTTTTTAATAACTATAGCTTCACTGATTAGCATATAATAAATGTTTTGGTTGAATCTATGATTTGCTGTTAAATCAGTAATGTAATGAATATTTTTGTACATTTTCCTTGGCTAATGTATACAAGTGAATTCTCAGGAAAAATTCCTAGTCATGAGATTATCAGATCATAGAGTGCACATGTATTAAATATGAGACAAACTATCCAGTATTCCTATAAAAGTATTTTATGACAAATTATTGCTCCATGTGTGAGAACACTTGCTTCTGCACAGCCTTCTGCACAGCCTTGCCAGCCTTGGATCATCAAAGAATTTAATATTTGCCAAATTCATGTGGTATTGACCTTAATTTGACACATAAATACTGGACATGATTTCATATGTGCATTGGTTATTTATGAGTAGTTGTTTTGTACAGATCACTGTTTGTATTGTGAAGTGTGTGTGTGGTGTGCTTCTCTGTGCAAATTAACAATATTGAGCGTTTCCTGTCAAGCTTAAGAGTCGAACTTGATTCCTCCCTTTTATACATAACACAGTCAACCAATTCTATTGTCCCTACTTTCAAAATATCAGAATTCTGATTCCAGGCAAAGGAAACCACCTTAATATAATCTGATTCTGATTATATCCAGAATCAAACCATTTATCATTACCTACAGTCATCATATCTCATCATATCTCATTATGACATCCTCTAACTTTTCTATTCTCTGCAGCGTAGCTAGTGTGGTACTTTTAAAACAAGACAAATCGTGTCATACTCTGCTCAAAATCTCATTCAGACTAAAACCTGGAATCCTAGCTGATGTACAGGCATTGAATCATCTGATCATTGGCTGTCCTTTTGACTTTGTGTCTCACTTCTCTTCCAGTAGCTGGCCTGCTTCTTGTGCCACACCTTGTCAAGTACCCCTCCACTTCAGGGTCTTTGCAGTGGTGGTTTCCTTTGCGTGGAATGCTCTCTCAGATGCCCAGTCCCTCCCTCCCTTCTTCAGCCTTTCTAGAAGTCCTTCACCATCCTGTAAAAAGAATCAGCCTGTCAAGAATACACTCTTTGCCTTGCTATACTATTTTTTATTATTTGTATAACAGCTTATTAACACCTGAAATATTATGTGTTCTTTTTCAGGTGAATCAATTTTAATTTTAAAAACAGAATCATGAGTTCAAAAAGAATATAGTAGAGAGGATGTATAAATAACATGTGTGAATTATTTAAATCATTGAGAGGTAAAGATATTTCTAAGAGAGAATGGGATCCTGATTTATTAATATATTCTCCATCACTGGTTATTGAATGAGCTCTCTTTTCCCTACTGATTTGAAAATATTGCTTTCATTTTTACTGAATTCCCACATCTGTAGAAAACTATTTGGGGGCCACTTTATTTTAAACTAAATTGCCATGTATATTTGGATCTATTTGGGGGCATTACTTTGCACATTCCCAAATTTCCCTTCAGAAAGATCATACCAACTTATAACTCCAACAAATATATGAGCAGGTATAGTTCCTCGTACCATTCACCAACAATCAGTAATTTACTCTAAAAAATATTTTCTATGTGCATATACGGATCATTGATTGTTTTAGGCAGGGAATTTATACATATATGTACACATATGTTTGAAAATAATATATATTTGAAATTTCCATAATATATATTTATACTGGCTTTTTTATATAGGTGTGAGCTCCATATATACTAATCATAATTAGCTTTGGTCTATTGTTACATTTCTTTAGTCAATTTAAAAATTATTTCTTTGAGTTCCTGTTCCTGATGGTTTTCATAACAAAATTACAATATTTTTATAGAAGTTTTAATTTGATATCAGATATTTTCTGTAATTGGAACCTCCTCTTTACTGTCTTACAGAATACATAAAACGTGTTTAGGTTTCCTGCTGTTTCTGGGAGTGAGACTGCTTTATTGGAGGCTACTACCACTGAATTTTCAGAAGTGTCCTTCTTTTAGGCTAGTGAAACTTTACATATATTTATTGAAGAATTTATAAATTGCTTGTCATATTGGTGTGGCTACATATTCATATGGGTTAGTCTAAATCAATAGGAAAAGAAGCTATTTACATTTTAGCCATTTTGTTTTTCTATATTGGAGTTCAGTTTCCTGGGAGGCAGTGAGGAAGTGGGCGACCAGGCAAGCCAGTTGCAGGGAAGTTCATTGATTCGAGAATGGTTGCCTTCCCTGTTAGCTGTGAAAAGCTAATGATAGTGGGGAGCATCTCACCTTCTCTGACGGTGGGGACCCTCTCACCTTCTCTGACTCCCACAACAGGTCTCACATACTACTGCCTTTGCACACCCACCCCCATTTGCACTAAATTTGGGCGGACACCTTGGCCAGTTACTTCACAAAATCCTTCCATTTGGAGCCTCACAGACTGAACTGGCACCTTCTGCTCTGAGCTTGGTTGTTTTATTGTTTTACATTTGTTTCTTGTTTGTTTCTATTTCTGTATAGTTTTGTCTTTTCCCTGAGGTATTCTGTCTACATACTCTCCAGGCAGGATTTCTTTTACATGTTTCATGTTATTAGCTTCTCAGTTCTTCTTTCAAAGCAGCCTCCTCTGAATTTCAATTTTCTATTGATGACATCCATTCCTATCTTCCATTTCCTTATAGAAAGGACAGATTTATTTTCAATTTTAAAATACATTTGTTATTTCAAAAGGAATATTTGAATGAAGTGAATTTAGACGTATGAGTTCAAATGAATGCCTTTATAAAAGTAACATGTTTACGAAATGTTAACGTACCTTAAAAGTGACATCCCCTTCCCTGGTGGTACAGTGGTTAAGAATCCGCCTGCCAATGCAGGGGACATGGGTTCAAGCCCTAGTTGGGGAATAGGTACAACTGAGCCAGGTACTTTTTCTAAGATGTCAATCAGGGCTTCATACCAGTTACTTCAAATCTTTCAAGGTCTTCCTATCATTTTCCTCCAGACTATTTGCCTTGAACCATTCTCTTCTCATGATGTATTTTACGAAATAAGGAAGTTAGTTGTGTGTGGAACATGATCCTTCTGTAGTTTAGAAACAGGATAATGGAGTGAAAATGGCAAAACCTCTGAAGAGCGAACTTTGAATTTCCTTTTCACAATTTCATGTTTGGAATATTGAGAAATTTATTAAGCTTCATAGATCCTCTTGTTTAATCTATAAAATGATGAGAATACCTAGATTATAGAAATTTTGGAAATTTAGATAAGGTGTTTAAAGTACTTGCTAGGTATGTTGTTAGTCATTAATGAATGCCAATTTTCTCCTTTGTAGAAGCTTTAAGTTAAAATTGTGACTGTCTGTAATTCCTCTTATAGTTCCTTCTCCCTCTTTTTTTCTTCTTTTTCCCACCTGCCCCCACCTGCCTCCTGCCTAAGGGTAAAAATGCAGCAACTGAAAATGACGTAAGTGCATTGTTAAATGTCTGTATGTATATGGGATACGGGTAAAAGTGCATTATTATAACTGGAAGTGTGCAATGATAATGACAAAAAGGTACAGGGAATTGGAAGAATGATTTTTGAGTCACTGAAGTTGGGACTTTCCTCTTTGTAGCAAATTTAGGAAGTGGGAATGAGTAAGTTGTTTGAAAGAATGGTTCAGCTCTCAATGTCACATTTCATTATATATAATTCTCTTCCTATTAATGAGGTCTTTGACAACATGATTAAATTACATATGACTGTGATGTCACGTATCTGGTTGAAAACAGTCTTGATGTCTAACAGATGAGTGTTCTAATTTACACATAATGAGGCCACCTTAGACAGCTCAACTACTACAGTCTAACTTTTCCAGAATGTTGCTATTTCTTTTATTCTTCCCCAAGATGACTCCAGCAACTTCAACAAAATTGTCCAACACTGTGTGCTTTAGAAAGACTATGTATCTTTCCATATCAAGAAATATGTAGTAAAAAAAAAAGAACACTTCCTCAAATATATTTATGAATCCCAACACTTAAACATGTTATATATATAGTATTATACATATGTGTGTGTGCACATATATATGTGTGTGTACATATATATATATAAAATGTCTCCAAAGAAATTGATGAGATAGATAGATTATATATTCATCAATTTCTTTGGATCACTCTAAAGTATTGATATTATTAGGAATGTCAGTTTGGAAGAGGTCCAAAATTGTATTTGATATCCTTTCAAAACCCAATATGATTTGGAATTTATTGGCCATCCATTTTATTCTGGACTATATTCTGAACACTGTGCTGGTTCCTGAGAATTACAACTATAGGTAAATCATGGTACAAGAGATTATATGCAATCAGAATATTAATAGACTATACATAGAAATTTTAATACAAAATTGTAATGGATAAAAATTGATGAAATAAGTGCTATGAGAACAAATAAATGAATATATTTTCTGACTGGATTATAAAATGGAATAATTTGTGGGTGAAGCGGTATTTGATCTGAACTTTGAAGAGTAAGAATTTTTCATGTAACATTGGAATAGAGAAACTATAAGCTTAAAAAGAAATTCAGTTAATAGCATAAAGAGAAACCCATTAATTGAAAGAAACATTATGACCAGTTAGTTTAATATAAATAAACATCTGTATTAAAATAAAAAATATTCACCATATATAAAATAAAATAAAGATAGGACAGTTTCAAGAGCATATAAATTTTAGTCTAATTATTGTGAGTAATATGTGCACCACCAGTTTATCCATATAAGGACATTGACTGAAATCCAAAAGAAAATACACTAAAATATTAGGAATAACTGGCGTATCTGGTGACAATCTAAATATTCTAAATTTCTTCAGTAAACATGATGTGTTTGTGTCATAAATTTTTAGAAAAATGTTGAAACTTCATTTACTCCTTCCTTTGATCATGTTGTTTGAACTTGTGACTTTGGATAAGGTTCTGAAAGCTTGTAAAATCACAAAATAAAACATGATGAGTTCTAGATTTTAATAAGTGAGTGACTTCCTAGAGATGAAGTTTAGTTTTTAGTGAAAACTGTATAGTGAATTGAGTCAAAAGAAACAAAATGCTGACAGATGGCACAGGGGAATAAGAAAGTCTTTTCAAGTATTTCAAACATAAAAGTAATTCAAAACATGAAGTCCCAAGTCCATTAATAAATAAAGAGCATGTGAAATCTACAGTAACATCGAAATAGCTGTGCTGTTGACCTGCTTTTGAGATGGGTACTTAATAAGAGTTGTTTCTCTTTAAAACGATGCAGCAAATGGTATTGCCATGTGAATTTAAAAGCTGCACAGTGATGAAGATAAAATTGATAGGAATAAGCACTTTAAATATTTATAAAGAAATCATTATCTAGGTAACACATTCTAAGGTGTTGAAAATTAGGCAATAAATGACATTGATACGATTCTGGAAAAACTTGAATGGTCTTTCTAGTATTAAACAGATGTGTAGAATAATGATTAACAAGTTGTAAGACACTAGATTTTAAGTGTGATTTTTAAAATGAGAAAGAATGTAGACAAGTTTTTAAAAAGCACTGGTATGAAAATTTTAAAGTCACTTATGTTTAAGAAAAGCTTAAGTAATTATTGTTAGAATAAGAAGTAAGATTTTTATTAGTAAATATAGATGCGGTGGTAAATGGAATTATTTCCTTAATTTTTCTTTCTGATACTTCGTTGTTAGTGTATAGAAATGCAACAGATTTCTGTATATTAATTTTGTATTCTGCACTTCGCCAAATTCACTGATGAGCTCTAGTAATTTTCTGGTGGCGTCTTTAGGATATTCTGTGCATAGTATCATATCATCTGCAAATAGTGACAGTTTTACTTCTTCCTTTCAAATCTGGATTTCTTTTGTTTCTTTTTCTTCTCTGATTGCTGTGACTAGGACTTCCAAAGCTATGGTGAATAAAAGTGGTGAGAATGGGCATCCTTGCCTTGTTCCTGATCTTAGAGGAAATGCTTTCAGCTTTTCACCATTGAGTATGATATTAGGTGTGGGTTTCTCATATATGGCCCTATTATGTTGAGGTATGTTCCCTCTATGCCTGTTTTCTGGAGAGTTTTTATCATAAATGGATGTTGAATTTTATCAAAAGCTTTTTCTGCATTTATTGAGATGATCATATGGTTTTTATTCTTCAATTTGTTAATGTGGTGTGTCACATTGATTGATATGCGGATATTTGAAAAATCCTTGCAACCCTGGGATAAATCCCACTTGATCATGATATATGATCCTTTTAAAGTACTGTTTGCTAGTATTTTGTTGAGGATTTTTGCATCTATGTTCATCAGTGATATTGGCCTGTAATTTTCTTTTTTTGTGATATCTTTATCTGGTTTTGGTATCAGGGTGATGCTGGCCTCATAGAAGGAGTTTGGGAGTGTTCCTTCCTCTGCAATTTTTTGTAATAGTTCAGAAGGGTAGGTGTTAAATCTTCTCTAAATGTTTGATAGAATTCACCTGTGAAGCCATCTTGTCCTGGACTTTTGTTTGTTGGGAAATTTTAAATTACTGATTTAATTTCATTACTGGTTTGATCTGTTCATATTTTCTACTTCATCCTGGTTTAGTCTTGGGAGATTGTACCTTTCTAAGAAATCTTTCAGAATATATTCTTTGACCACAATGGAATTAAATTAGTAACAAATAATGTATTGCTAAGAATTTTTATATTCATAATGTTTAGTTCATAGTTAGAAATCTATTTTTTGACTTACGGACATTATTTCACTTCTTTCTTGTATAATAATATCATTTCATCCTATTATTTTTTCTGATATTGTTAATTTTCTCTCATTACTATTCAAATTGTCGTTATTGCTCTTTTCAAAATATTTTGTACTCTATTGGGGAAGTTCATGCCAAATTTTGTGGTCTCTTTTTGAACATATACAGACATATTTATTCCTTGATTTAATCTGCTGCAGGTTACATGGTTAGAATTTTACCTAAGGTATTAGGTAAATGACTAGATGTGTTGACTTTTCCTTCAATCTGACAATAAATAAAGTAGCTGAAGTCTATAGGACTTGGAGATCCTCCTTCACTTATTTCTGTCACTAATATAGTTTTTTGGTTTTTATTTTAATGCTATGTACGGTATTATCAGACTAATATATAAGAAGGGATTTTGGATGCAGTTGCTCAGTTTTCCATATTTTCTGGAATTCCCTTTATATTTCCACATTAAAAAGAAACTAATTTACATAATCTATCTCATAATATTTTTATTCTATCAAATATGTTACATGTATGTTGATTGATGCCTCTACCTGTCCTTCAAAGTAATGTGCAGATATAAAACAAAAAGTGTATGAAATTGTTACGGGAAAACGTTGACAAAATGTACCACTTTTTTATTTAACAAATGCTTTACATGATTATAGAGGTTTTATTTTTGGGTGATCAAGAGTCTTAGTCATTGACTCAAGATCTTTTTCTGACTCCTAAATGATGTGATGATACCAATACACAAAAATTAAGTATCTTTAATATTTCTTTCCAAGAGTGAATCATTTTTTCCTAATTTTATGTGCTTTTGGATGTCATCATTCCCTCATGGTATAAATATAGATTAAATTAGCAGAAAGAAATAACTTTCCATTCTTTGTTGAACTTAGGTGTTTCCAGAGATGATCTTCCTCCTTGGAGAAAGATATCCTTCGTTCATGAATTTTTATTTGAGGTGAAATATAGGTATATAGGTTTTGAAGACAGGCAAACTTGAAATAAAATTGCAGTTTTTCCAATTAAATGTGTGGATATTGACATTTCATATACTTTATTAGCATCAGTTTTCCCTTTTCAGAGTTGAGAATGATAATGTCTATCATGGAATCAGGATCAGGAATTCTATACACACAGAACAGACAACTCACTAAAAAATACACAGC
The DNA here is from genome assembly GCF_965194825.1 of Balaenoptera physalus. Taxonomy (NCBI): domain Eukaryota; kingdom Metazoa; phylum Chordata; class Mammalia; order Artiodactyla; family Balaenopteridae; genus Balaenoptera; species Balaenoptera physalus. The sequence goes on from NC_138893.1 coordinate 77,267,802, forward strand.
TTTTATTAACCATTGATACTTCATTCAGAATTTCTTTCAGATTTCCTGTATTGGTTAAATCAGTTGTTCTTTGAAGAAAGTTATTTTATTCTTTGTGTTAACCCTTAGAGTGAGGACAGATTTTTAAAGTTTGCTTTAGCTCTACCTAGGCTACTTCGTAAAGGTTTTCAGGCCTCTGACAGGTTAATACTTCCTTGGTCTCTGCATCACATCACATCAGAGGTGAAAGAACAAAGAGAATAAAGCGTTTGAAAGAGAAGAAATAATCTAAGAGTCAGTGGTCCTGATTCTAAGGAAATCATTTTGTTCTTGAAATACCTTATAAATTCTCCTGAGGCTAAATTGAGTGTGTAACTTACCACAAGCTATTAGAAGTTCTATTAACAAATGCCATCAATTTTTCAGAATTGGTGTGAAAATTTCCAAAACACTGTAATGCTAAATAAACTAACCAGCAAGTAAACAAGCAAACAAAAAAGCAAATACGTTTTCTTTCTACTAAAATTTGTTTTCACACACTCCAGTTAGAGCCTTTATGTATTAATTGTATTTAGATATATAAATTCACTAATATTTTATAATTCATGAATGTATGTATTCATGAATCCATTCTGTGCTATGAGTAAGTACTGTCTCAGTCAGTATAGCTATAAAATATATCTTAAAATGTTCATATTTTATTTTTTTCTCCAAACTTTTGTAACTCTTCATGTTTCAGTCCTTTTCCATATGAATTTTAGGATTTACAAAATAAGTTCCATAAATAATAAGATATTAATTACACATACATTAAATTTTAATTAACTTAAGGACATATGTATAACATTGAGTCTTCCTATCTATCAGTATAGTTATTTTCAAATTTTCCCCATAGAGGTCATTTTATAGATATCAAAAGGTCTTTTGTTGGGTCCTATAATAACAGACACCCTAAGGGATCAAATTTTCCATTATATTGAATTGGTTATCACATACCTATGCATATATGGATTAACAATGAAATGTACTTGGAACACTATAGGTACTCTATCATTCACTTTATCTTTCCAGAATACTTTTACTATGTCATTCATTCATATAAAATTTAGATACCACCATATCATAAGGAAATAATATATTCAGGAATGAAATTTCAGTTTTTTTCTGCAGGAGACAAATAGTTTAAGCAAGAATATTCTTCAGAAACTCTCCAAACCCTGTTTTGATGGACCTAAGCAGAAATGATACAATAACACCTCTATCAAAAACTCATGTTAATATTTTTTAGATCTAGACATTTAATCTAGTTGCCACGTATTTGCCTAGTTTGGGTTATTCAGCAGGAGAGAGAAAAAGTCTCCCCATGGGTAATAAGGTATTAAATTTGTAGGGAGCTTTGTTGTCTAATGAAAAACATCTGGCTATTTAGAAGCAGGCAGACGCTCAAATAAATTTTTCATTTTTCGTAAAAAGTGTCTGTTACCTGGCTGCAATCTTAGTATGAATTCCTGGAAAATAAAAAGCTTTCATTCATTCATATATTTAAATCATATGGGTGACTAAAGATCATCAGAATCACAGAAGCCACTCCATTACTATGTTATATTGCAATTATAATTAACAAATTATCCTTGTTTCTTATCTGCATGTATTTTGTTAAAGTACGTATCACTTCTTTGTTCTATTAGAAGATTTTAATTACCAGAGAAAACCCAAAAGTCCTCATTTATTTCTCAAACACAGGAAACTAAAGCAAAGAATTTTCTTAAAAATGTGTCATATATATTATCCCTCAAATATTTTTTAAACTCATAGAAGGAAGGTAGTGTTCAGAAACGCCTTACGCAAAATGGCCAGCATGCCATAGATTTAAATCTATTTATATGATGAAATAGATAATAGGATGAACATGATGATGAATTGAAATTATAGAAAATGATAGATCATAAAGTTCTAGATTACAGAATTGAGACTTTTAAGTGCCCATTGGTTCATTTGAAAATACTTCATTTTTAGATGAATAAACTATACCATTTTAACTCCATTTGGAGGTTCAGTATAGTATAGGCATTTAAAATTAGGAAACACTATGGAAATTAAATATTTTACAGTTCTGTACACTATCTACAAAGAATTATTTGCTTCTTTTTTGAAAAAAAATACTTTTATCATGGATAATTCCAAATACACAGAAATAAAAATAATACAGTGAGAACACATGTACTTACTACTGTGCCTCATATATGATCAATTTATGGTCAATCTGTTTAATTTATGGCCCTCCAGAATCAAAACACTAGCTCATATTATCCTCTTGTTTTGGCATGGGGATATAATTCACAAATCATAAACTTTACCTTTTTAAAGTGAACAATTAAGTCATTTTTAGTATATTCATTAGGTTGATACAACTGTCACCCCAAAAAGAAATCCTAAAGTCATTAGTGGCGACTCCCAATTCCTCCCTCCCAGTAGCCCCTGAAGCCACAAATCTATTTTTGTTTCTATGAATTTACCTATTCTGAATGTTATAAAAATAGAATCATGTGACATATGACCCTTTGTGTCTGACTATATTACTTAGTACGTTGTTTTCAAAGTTCATCCACGTTAAACCACGTATCAGTACTTCATTCTTTCTCATAGTTGAATAATATTCCATTGTATGGATATTTCACATTTTGTTTAACCATTCAACTAATGGACATTTGGATTGTTTCCTTTTATTGGTTACGTGAGTAATGCTGCTATGAACATTTGTATACAGGGTTTTAGATTAATGCTTTCAATTCTCTTGAGTATATTCCTGGAAGTGGAATTGTTAGATCTTGTGATAGCTCTATGTTTACATCTTTAAGGAACAATTTTTCCCCCATTTAATGGTTTTACACTGTTGGCAAAAATTAATTTGCTATAGACGTATGGCTCTTTTTCTGGACTGTCAATTCTGTTCCTTTGATCTATATGTCTGTATGGGTTTTGCTCTTTATTCTATTAATATAGTATATTGCATTGCTTGATTTTCATGTGTAGGACCAACCTTGCCTTTCTGGGTTAAGCCTCATTCTGTCATGGTATGATTTTTATTACATGTTGTTGGATTCAGTTTGCTAGTATTTGTTGAGGATATTTTAGTCTCTATTCATAAGAGATATTGGTCTATAGTTTGCTTTCCTCATAATGTCTTTGTCTGCTTTTTTATTACCATAAGGCTGGCCTCATAGAATGAGTTGGAAAGTGTTTCCTCCTCTTCTGTTTTTTGAAAACATTTGTGAAAGGTTGGTGTTATTTTGTAAAATAGTCCTGAGCTTTTCTTTCTGTGATTTTTAAAAATTACTAATTCAACTTCTTTACTTGTTATTAGTCTATTCAGTTTTTTTTTCCTTTAAAATGTGGGGTTTTTGTTTGTGTCTTTTTAGGAATTTTTCTGGTTATCTAATTTGTTAGCATCCATGTTTTCATAGTATTCCTTCATAATCCTTTTTATTTCTGTAAGTTTGGTAGTAATAGCCACTTTTTCATTCTTGGCTTTAGTAATTTGACTCTTCCTTCCTTTTTCTTGGTCAGTTTAGCTAAAGGTTTGTTAATTTTATTGATTTTTTTGAATAATCAACTTTTTTGTTGTTGTTCTCTATTTTTCTATTTTCTAATTTACTGCTGCTCTAATATATTTTATTTCCATCATTTATCTTTGGGTTTGGTTTGCTGTTTTCCTAGTTTTTTAAGGTAGGATTTTAGGTTATTTTGAGCCTTTTCTTCTTTTTTTTTTTTTTTTAAAAAGTTCACTGTTGTAAATTTCCCTCTAAGAATGACTTTAGGTTGTGCTTTAGTAAAATTATGTACTTTGCATAATTTTAAGCTTTTAAAATTTACTGAGGCTTGTTTTATGGCCTAGCATATGGTCCATCCTGGAGAACATTCCTTGCAGTGTTGTTGGATGGTGGGCTCTATAGGTCAGGTTGGCTTACAGTGTTGTTCAGGTCATCTGTTTCCTTTTGAATCTTCTGCCTAATTGTTCTAAATACTATGGAATTTTGAATATTGAAATCTCCAACTCTTATTGTAGAAAAATTGAATTCTCCCTTCAATTCTGTCACTGTTTGCTTCATGTATTTGAGGGTTCTGTTTTTCTAGATCATCATGAAGCAAATTCTAAACAGTATATAACTTTAGCTATAAATTTCTTAGTAGTGTATCTAAATGTTAAGAACCTGTTTAACATAACAACAATACCATTATCTTGACTGTTGAAATTGACAATATTTTTTAAAAATAATTGTTTATTCGGAGTTCAAATTTCCCAAGTTGTCTAATTTATTTTTATTTTCATTCTATATTTTCTTTTACTTCTCTACTCCCTTTTAAAGATGCATATATCTACATAACCACCAAGGTATGGAACATTCCCACCACCCAGATGGTTCCCTCATTCCCACTAATAAAATATTGGGTTAGCCAAAAGGTTTGTTCGGCTTCTTCCATAACATCGTACGGAAAAACCCAAATGAACTTTTTGGCCAACCCAATATCATATATTCATGTATAACTACTGTTCTGACCTCTGTCACCACCTCATAAGCTTTGGCTATTTTTGAATATCAGATGACTGGAATCCTATAGCTTTACTCTTTTGGGCTTGGTTTCCTTTGCTCAACATTTTTTCTTTGAGTTTTATCCATGCTATTGCATGCAGTAGTAGTTCACTCTTTATCATTGCTCTATTGATTTCCATTGCCTAACTATAAAACAATTTATTTATTTAATCTATTCTAATGTTTATAGACATTTAGATTGTTTCACATAGCACTCAGTAATAGGGTATACATAGAGGATAATCTCAAACATTTCCAAAGTGTTTACATTAATTTCTACTCTGGACATCAATGTATAAGTGTTGCATTTAATAACCCACATTCTTGCCAATACTAGGTGTTGTTGCTATTTTAAGGACAGTAGGTCTTAAATTATGACTACAGTGGTTTCTCTCTAATGCCTTCAAAGAGGTGTTTTTTTTTTTTTTTCAGTTTCTGACAGGAGCATTACTCCTACATAAGTATACACAATGCTTTTATACAGTTTATTTAAATTACAACCCAATAATCTCTATACATTGCAATTGATTGATTTGTCTCTTAAAGCTCTTTTAATCTACAGGTTTCCATTCCATGTTTCTTCTTCCCTAGCTATTATTTATTGAGAGAAAAAGTTCATTTGTCTTGTAGATTCTCTAACAGCCTGTATTTTACTGATTTATCCCCATGATGTCATTCATCATTTTTTCTTTCTGTTATTTGCAATAAATAGATGTATCAAGCTTTATATAGCTCTGATTTGATTTTTTTGGCAAAAATACTTTATAGGTGGAGTTATGATTTTCCAAAAAGAACATATCATCAAGTTGTCACATTTTTTATGATGTTAGTGTCTATTAATGATTATTGCCCTGATCTTTTATTTCAGTAGGTATTGAAAATGGTGCTGTTCTTTTTTATCGTTCTTTCTTCATTTATTAACAGAATATTTCTTTAAGGATAAATTTTTCCTCCTTATCTTGCTAGTTACCATGAAGCACAATAAAGAAAACAAAGAGATATAAGTTAAACACTTGATATTTTCTCTTTATTTACCAGTTTTCTGACCGATAAGTTGAATACCTAATATCCTCCAAATATGACCAATGGGTTTATTATTTTTGTACTTTTATGGTAACCTTATGGATTTTGATACAAATGTTTCGATTTACAGCAGTCTTTGAGAACGTTCTTGCTGTGTGGCAAGACAAAATATTTCAGGCTCATCTTGTACATTTCTTGTCTCAGACTTGGGTAGGCTTTCTGTGCAAGAAGCTTTGGTTCCTTTTACAAAAGAATGGTATTTAGAATGTTCAGTATGGGCTCTAGGGATGTTCTTTGCTACTGGAATAATCATTATGTACAGGTTCTTTCTGGAAACAGCACTAGAAAACAGAATTTTTAAGGATTAAACTTAATGTGTTAATAATGATACTTCCAAGTTGAATTCAGATATAGAGGTTTAGTGTAGCTTCACAAATACTATTTCTTCTCTCCCTTTTTAAATGCTGAAAATTCTGCTTCTTAAGGGCACCAACATAATTAGTCATTTATTTTGTGCCATAATACACTCACAACAGTATCAGAATAACAATATTTTTGGTAACACCTTGAAAAGTATCCATATATGTAAATAGTTTCGAATTTTTTGCATGTTTTTCTTTTTGATTTTTTATTTTAGAATACACTTCACTAAGGTTACGCAGCAAATTTCAGAGATATAAATGTCCTTTAAAGTGCTTATGCTTTCAACTAGATCACTGGTTCATTTGTTTTGTCTTTATTTTGGATTTTAGGGGTTGCTTTATAAAAGTAATTGTGTTAAATAGTTATGAAAAATATTTATATGGTTCCAAAATGCAGTTCTTCTCTTTTACATGGTATATGTCAGTACAAGTTCTGCTTGTCATTTTTGTCTAATTATAATCTTCATCATTTTATTGGAAGAAAAATTCTAATTCATTTATTCATTAAGCATATATTGATATTAAAAGTATTAGAATTAATAGGTGAAGATTAGAGTGTAAGGAGAAATGAGTGATTAGGTTCCTCATGTATGTAAGGAGATATATCAGGCGGTTTCCCCTACTTTCTCTCTTTTTATTCCCATAGAAACATTCTGATTATTTTATTTTAACATACTATTACTAAAGAATAAATTGAGGATAGAGTAGTTTAGGTAGTCCTAAAAATTCATGTAGGTAGTGGGTATAAGATCCACATTTAAAGGCAGATATAATCTCAACCCTATCAAATTAAACAAATTAATTAATATTTGTATAATTTCTTACAGAATTATGACTTTTATAATTATGAGCTTTTCTCGTGTTTTACAACAGTGTTGACTCTAAATCCTAATCTTTCTGTGTTACTTATATTTTATGTGTGTTTTCTACCTCCTTACTGACTAGTAGCATATTAGGTTGGATCTAAATTCTTATATATACAATGGGACAAAAAGCTGAGCAGAATGAGGGATTGACTTATTTTTATATTTAAAGGCAGAGTGATATATTTTATTTACTAGGTATTCAGAAAATATTTCAGTATTAGTTTTTTTTAATATTCTAAATTGTTAAAGTTGCCAAGGTACACATGCTTTCATATGTTCCACTCTAAATTCTCTTAGTTTCTCTTCTATACACTTTAAGTAACATCACAGTTTTTTTTATTTCCATTAACAAGCACATTTCATTACAGGTGTAGTTTTCCTTTAAAAATGAGTAATGTCCTAATGACATTGAGAGCAGAAACACACAACAGATAAGATGGTTCAGTAAGGTATGTGCATTTGTTCTATCTATTGAGATTGCAGAAAGAAAGTGCATTGGAAGCTGCTAATGTCAATTAGCCAAATCTAAAGGATGGCTGATTATCTGTTCTAACAGAGAATCATCCCAAGACCTTGATTTAACAGCACAGAAAGCATGTGGATTTTTACCAGCTCCAAAACATGGTACAGCAATTTTACAAACAGTCTTATCTTTGTTCTCACAGTGAGATTGTGTTGTTTAGCAATTGGTGGAAATACTCACGTTCTGGCAGTGCCACGGTCCCTTGTTTGGATAAAATGAATTCCACCTTAGCTAAAATGTTTTCTCAAATCATCACACAGAGTTAAGGATGGGGTTTTTTTTCACCTTTATCAATCCTGAGCACAAAACAGGTGGATACTGAACGGAAGATACTGATAGAGATGAATGGTTTTATAAAACCCCTATTTTCATATACAAAAAAGTATTCTCATTATTTTTAATATAAAGCAACTAAAAAAGGAGAAGAATAGCTTAACTTGAAAGAGTCAGACAGAGTGGTTCAAAAGACATCCCAGGCTCTGCCTCTGATTTGTGAGGCCAGGCCATCAAGACCAGGTCCAAATCAGCCCCTTGTGGCCTTTTGCTTTGTCTTTGCAGGAGACAGGTTCTCCTAACATCTGAAGCCATTGAAGTGAATCAGCAGCTTTGGACAAATTTTGCAAGACCTTTGGCACACAATTCAGGAAGATTAGCATCTACCCAGCCCTCTCATTATAGTGACCATAGTGGATAACATACCCTAACACTCTATGAAAAGAGACCTCACCAGGCCTCTCTCTGCAGGATGCACACAGGCCCTAGGGAATCTGCACAACTTAGTGAAGGGTGGATAGATATGTTTCAGTTATCATCAAATATTTGGGGAGTTTAGCTGCAACATAAATTGATGCTTAGCTGAGGCACATTTGCTGTATACAGAACTTTATTGGGGGAGCAGTGGTTACTTCCATTACATTCAATATAACCATCACAATTACTTTCTGAAATATGTATTCTTTTTTTAAAAATAAATGCATTAAATAACTTTCCCACGTTCTCATGGTTAGTTAAGTGGCAGGAACAGAACTGGAACAAAGTCTCTGTTTCTTGGCCCAAACTCTTTTCCATGTCATTTCATCACCTCCACTTACAGTGATTCTGTACTGAGTTCTGTAATCTGAGTTGGTAAACATGAGGAATCAAAAGGACAATGACACTTTCACCTAAATAAAACAAAAAGCCACCACTAAAAAGGGGAAATTATAAAGGAAGAAGAGAGGAAGGGCCTTCGAATAAAAGCCTAAAAATGTGATTAGACCTCAGCACCCTAGTGAATAACTTCTATTATGTTGTCATTATACTCCTTGTTACACATAAATGTCAAAAAGAATTCTGGTTCATTATAGCCATAATACCTTGTAAAATAACCAAAATGCTTCCGACACCCATTATCTCATGTTTACTTTTCAATAATTCTGCAGAATAGTCACTATTATTGTTATTATCTTGTCTTTATAAATGAAGAAACTAACGCTCAGATAGGTGAAGTGATTTACTCATGTCTGGTGAGCAAGTAGCAAAGTCAAGATTTCAGCTCAGGTCTTCTGAATCCAAGTAAAGTTCACACTTTGCTTTCCTAAGTCTCCTCCTATAATAAAAGAGATTCTCTCAAGAGTGGAGACTAATATTTTCCCAGGTCATAGAATTCGGTACAAGACAATAGGCAAACACTTCCAGCCCATTTTGCAGAAGTACTAAAGAGCTCATGCTGTGGGAGAATCATTGGTTGCCCAAGTCTTGATAAGAATAAAGAATTTAGGATTGAAAACTAACTTTTAAACGTGCTGGCAGTAAATTACATTGGAAATGTTTAGGTTAATTTGACTTTATATTTTGAACCAGTTTTTTTTGTTGTTTTAATTTTCTTTAGTGATAGAATAAGCTATATGACAGCAAAGCTTTAGAATAATAAATCAGGTTATAAAGATTGTGATGTTTTCTAATCTGACTACAGTCCTTACAGTATAGAGTTTGACGTGTTAAATCATTAAAAATATATAGGTGGCTCACTTTCCATATGCTTATACATCTTTTAAATTAAAAGTCTCTGCTTTTATAAAGGATACTATCAGGAAGATTATAGAACTGGGCATCCTGATATTAAAATGAATCTAATAAGATTTAAACTTTGCTCTTTTTAAGACGCTGTATTGGGTTTTAAAGTGAGAAAAGATAGATAATACAAAACACACTTAAAGTTACAACTATCTTAAAAAAATTTGGTAACAGTCACTATGAGGGTAATTCACTGTTTTTCCTTATCCGTTGTTTTAGTTTTTAACCTAAATCATAATTACATAAAAGAAAGAATTAAGAAATCTCTTGGAAAAAAAGCAATGTATCCAAAACTTTCATGGTACTATAAAAATATTCATTATTGATCTCTTAAAAACTGTTACAATGATGTGAAGCTAAGTGCAAGACCACTGCATGCTCAAAATGCTCATTATTTTCCTTGAGAGATGATGGCCAAGATGGTAATAACATGAACTTAGCCAAGACATTTTTGAATGAAACCTAATCATCTCAGATGGAAGTTCTTTTTTTAACTAAGCTTTTATAATAAAGCATTTTAATTATATACATGAGGTTGCAAGGAAATGTAATAACAGCAATTAAAAGATTCCATTTAGAATGACAGAAGAAAAACTTTGTGAAATCTATTAATTATAAATTCTAGTCATGCTGTAAGGAAAAGCAGAAGGGAAGTCACAGTTCTTCTCAAATACTTTTTTCCTCCTGCAGTAGTTGCTTTATTTAAAAACATTTTTTTAAATTAAACCTAGACAAAAAACATATTGCTTGTTAAAATATTGGGTTGTAATTTACGATACTAGATCTAACAAATGACATATGAAACTGCAGATGTGGACAGCAATTTCTGAAAAAGCAATTTAAATGGTGATGATTAAATGTCATTGCTGGCAGTAGTTCAGAAATAATTCTACACTTCTGCTGCTGAGAGAGTGCACTGCTCTTGAGGAATTAAATATGAATGTTCGAATTATTTTGGCTAAACTAGAAATGTAAATTCTAACGTCACAAGCCAGTGTCTTTATTTAAGCCTGTATGCATTTGTAGTTTTGCGGATTTCCAAATGATCATCAAACAAACTTGTAATATTGATTTCTTGAGGAGCAATGATATAACCCACCATTGAAATTTTTAGTACCAGTAACATTAGATATCGATAAAAGTGGTTCTCGATGCAAGTTTGCTGGCTTGTACACAACTTGACCATTTCTTAAGCATTAAGATGCTATTATTGAGAAATAAAAATAGGTAATTTTTAAATTACCTCTGAGATATAGCTGACATCAGCCTAAGTTTATGGTGCTATCTCCCCAACAAGCATTTAGCTTAATTTTTACTGTCAGTGTTTTTCAGAAAATATAATGCATGTTTCAACAGACATATAATAAGTGTTTTTCCTACAAATGTATACTTTGGTCAGTAGAACTCATTGGACATTGTATGGTTAAAAATCCGAAATGAAAGACTTGTTAATGTCTCAGAAATTAACAGACACTTGTCTGTGCCTCAGAAATTTATTTCTTTATTTAAAACTTCAACTTCCAATATATCTCTAATAAGACAGGACATTGTTAATATATGTCTAATATAATTCTGTTGCCTTAATAGTCCATTCTTTTACTTAAAAAAAATTTATTCTCAGATGTCTATCAAATAAACTCACATTGCCCTCACTAAAAATGTTAGAGTAGGAAACTCCAAATCTTCATCTCTCCACTAAAGCAATGATTAAGTTGGCAAAAACTGTCAGGATCACCTTCTTTGGAGCTCTAGAATCTATATCTTACTCTAATATTGGCGGAGAAAAAAAGGATGGTTAGAACATAGGTAAAAAATTAATCAGAAATAAGTATATACTGATGGAAAAAATGATTTTATTTTAATCAGTAATTTTCAAGTTCCCTTCCACTGTTAAATGGTTTAAAACATCAGAAAAACAACTAAAGAAATTAGAAAATCAAGGGACAATTATATACTTGCTAGAGATATTAGCCAACATTTTTGTGGATAAAGGCAGAGAAAATATCATCTTCACATATTTATGTCATAACATGCACATCCCTCAAAGGTAAAATTTAGAAAAACAAGATATCTTTTTGATATTCCAAAAAAATAACCTTCTGAAAACCTAACGATGAAAATGGGGATTACTGTGGTTTGGGGTGAAAGAGCTAGGGTGCAAGACAATTTTTTAGATACGTAAATAAACATGAGACCAGTGAGAATGAACAGTTAATGCTATCCGAAGGATTAAAAGTATAGGAAGGAGCTATATAAATATCTTAGGAGTAAAACACATCGAAGACAAGTAGGCAAGAAATTAATAATTATTTTTAAGTGCTAACATCTTGAATTCATTTAAAACCCTGACTTTAATAAAAAAAGGCAAGAGCATTTTGCACAGTTAGGTAGTAATGGGAAATTTGTAAAATTTATAAAATGTAACAAAGTGAATATTTTTTTAAATGAGCATTAAAAACCATTAGATTTAGATAAAGTTATTTTAATGTGATGAGGAAATTATCTCCCTAATTTGACAAAAAGAATTTATTTTGAAATGGCAAAGTAAGGTAGAACAAGGAATGCAATTAGGAAAAATACAGGCAGTTCAGTTCTTTCATTAGAAGTGCTAGGCTAGTCTAGTCTGCAAATTATTTCTATTCACCCTACCAGAATAAAGATTTTAAAATAAACTGAAATATTAAAGTGACAAAAGATATTGATCATCATACAGTGACTAGAATTTATAAGTTAAAGTTGGAAGCGATCAGTTGTCCTGTCTCACTAATCAGGTCCTCTTACTCCTGTCCTGTCCTCTTTCTAGTATACTGTACAGAATTTCCATTTTCAATATATAGTGCCCTCACATGTCATGGAGATGCCCCTAGGATCTTCTGTCTATAAATAAGAACATGCTTGTATCCCTGCAGCAGCCAGAGAAATTGTTTTTTTTTTTAAGTTCTCTATTCAAAACTCTATGAAGATTTCTCTTAGAATAAAATTTAAAGTCCCGATTATGACTTATTTTAAGCTACCGTTTCAGCATCTTCTCTAACTATCCCTGTACATGGTTAGTAGGGCCATTCATCAGTACAGTAGAGGAACAATGTTTCCTGTGTTTTGGGCTGTACTATTGCATCTGTGAAGGTGGAGTCACAGAGCTACTGTTGGAGAAACAATATGCTTACTGTATAATTGCACAAATATTTTTGATGTCTATCCATGTTGTAACATGTAGAGGAATTTCATTCCTCTTTATTGCTGAATAATATTATATTACATTATTTTATTTTATTATCCATTCATCAGTTCATGGACATTAATGTTTCTACTTTTGGGCTATTACAAATAACGCTGCTGTGAACATTTGTGTACAAGTTTTTGGTGCACATTTTTTTCATTTCTTTTTAGTACATACCTAGGAGTGGAATTGATGGGTCATATAGTAACTCTATGTTTAACAAGTTTAGGAACTGCCAAACTATTTTCCAAAGTGGCCGCACAAGCTTACATTCCCACCAACAATGAATAAGAGTTCCAATTTATCCACATCCTCACCAATACTTATTTTTGTCTCATTTTTTGTCTAGTAGATGTGAAGTGGTGTGTCCTGCTTTTCATTTTTATTGCCTAATGACTAATGATGCTGAGTATCTTTTTATACACTTACTGGCCATTTGTTTACCTTCTTTTGATATTTATATCCTTTCCCATTTTGCTTGGAATTTTGAGAGTTAAGGAGTCTTTATATTTTCTGGTTGCCAGACCCTTAACAGACATATGATTTTCAAATATTTTTTCCCATTCTGCAGGTTGTCTTTTCACTTTCTTGAATGTATTGTTTGCATTACAAATTTTGAAATTTTGATGGAATCCAGTTTATCTATTTTCTCTTTTGTTGCTTATAGTTTTGGTGTTGTATCTAAGAAACCATTGCCTAACCCAAGGTCATGAAGATTTACTGCTATGTTTTATTCTAAGTTTTATAGTTTTACTTCTTACATTTAAAGCCTATGATTCATTTTGAGTTAATTCTTTTTTTATATATAAATTTATTTATTTATTTTTATTTTTGGCTGCGTTGGGTCTTTGTTGCTGCTCGCAGGCTTTTCTCTAGTTGTGGTGAGCGGGGGCTACTCTTCATTGCCGTGCGCGGGCTTCTCATTGGGTGGCTTCTTTTGTTGCAGAGCACGGGTTCTAGGCGCGTGGGCTTCAGTAGTTGTGGCAGGTGGGCTTCAGTAGTTGTGGCTCGTGGGCTTTAGAGTGCAGGCTCAGTAGTTGTGGTGCACCGGCTTAGTTGCTCCACAGCACGTGGGATCTTCCCAGACCAGGGCTCGAACCCGTGTCCCTCACATTGGCAGGCGGACTCTCAACCACCGCGCCACCAGGGAAGCCCTGAGTTAATTCTTGAATATGTTATAAGGAAAGGATCCAACGTCATTCTTGTGCATGTGATTATCTAGTTGTCCCAACACCATTTGCTCAAAAGACTATTTATTCTTTCTCCATTGAATTGTCTTGGCACCTCTGTCAAAAACCAGTTAACTAAGAATATATGGGTTTATTTCTCGATTTTAAATTCTATGTCATTTGCTGTATGTCAGTTTTATTTCATTGGTCTATATGTCTGTCCTTTTGAAAAAAACTCATTGCTTTTTATCTTTGTTATTTTCTGTCATCTATTTCTAGAAAATCTATTCCATTTGCCTATTAAATCACAATTATTTAATTGTTGTGTATATACATTATAATATCTGAAAGAATTATACTCCCTACTTTCATTGTTTCCTAAAAATGTCAATGTTTTTATTTCATGTAGATAAAAATCATTTCATTGAATTATACTTTTTTAATTGTTGAATTTCCGGAGAAATATTTCCCATAAATCAATTGACAAAGAACTAAACATTTTGATGGCTGTCATGACATTCAGGCACACTATACACATATTCTCATTGTGACATTATTTATTCATCTATCACCAAAAGATATACTCTGCTATATATAAATAAACGTTTAACAATTATTTAATTTTCTGTGCTTTTATTGATTTCATTATGAGCTTTATATTTTTCATCCTCTTCATTTCTGTCTTATGTTTAACTTAATGTCTTTCATTCTCATACAGTTTCAAATCTGTTGAGTTTGTCTGCAGCGTAGGCCTCTGAACTGCCATCACTCCCACTGTGTGACTGCTCCTGCTTTTTTTCCTTGTACCTAGCTAGTCCTATATGTCTCATCTTTTCTGGTCAGGACATTTGGGTAGTGCCCCAAAAGGCTGAAGAAGCTTTTTGCTCATACCACTCTTCCTTTTCCAGTGATAGAAACTCTTTCTAGTTGGGAAGTTCCTTCCTGGTGCTGAACAGTGCCCTCTTGGAGAACAAGATGATACAGGCAAATGAAGCTGTCTTCCTTCTCTTCTTGTGCAATACTCTCAGGCTTTTTGTTCCACTGTGTTGCTGAAACTTCCTAAGTGGCCTCTACAGGTCTTCCAGAGCTGTTTTTGTTTTTGAATAGCTGTCTAATTATTGATCTTTGTTGGGGGACATGGAGGCTGGATTTTCCAATGTCACCATTTTGGTCTTCTCCCATTCTCATATATTCTGATTCTCTCTTTGTCATACCCACTTGGTAAAGCTTCACACCTCGACCTACACTATGCCTGTGTTCTTGAAAATGAATGGTCCTAGAGTAAAACATATAACCATGCTGAGTGGACTCTAAATTTATGATGTGTGTCCTTAATGATGCTGGGGAATTAGATCACAACTTCTTAGCTGATTCACTCTCCATGCTCAACTCTTCTGCATTTTCCCCCTTCTCCTCAATCTTCATATCTCTTCTTCTGGCGTAGTCACTCATAGCTAAAGAAGGTACCTTCTGCTAGGAAAATATAAACAATCAGAACATATTTCCACAGCCACCTAAGACCAGATCTACCTATCAACATATGTACCCATATGTTTACAATTTCTTCTTGTTTCTCATGCCCAGTGAAATACTTATCATCTTATCTTATTCTCTCTCCTCTCCAAGAATTTTTGTTTAATAATTTTCTGAGAGCCTTTTCTACAAAGTCAGTTTTCCCACTCTATTGAATCACTAACCTTATTGGTCTTTCACATTAGCTGACACATAATATTTTTAAAATGTACCCTCCTTACCCCTTAATAAGAAATTTTTTTCCTAAATGTGAAGTTAACTAAATTTGGACATTTTGAGCAATAGTTGGTGAGAAAGAAATTTTAAAGGTATTATTTAAAGGGATAGTAAAATTCCCGCAAAGTGAAAGAAAGCTGAACTAGAGGGACACTATTTAAAACTGTTGCTATGATCCTATTTTTAGCCCCCACTTCAATTATGCCTTAGAAACATGTATTACAGTAATAACAGTAAACAAATTGAATTTTTATTATGGGTTTAAGTCCAATACAAAAAACATTGCTTCCCAAATGATAAGAAACTTACCATCTTGACTAATATTTCCTGAAAGTTTATTATAAAATTCATCTTTTTATTCTTTAATTACATTGATTTTCTTTTCTTCCATTGCCTAAGGATTTCCAATCTTGACAAAAGTTTGTGGCCGAAAGCTTTCCTTACAACATAGTATAACAGAAAGAGCAGAGAAATGCAAAACTACTAGGCTAGCATTCAAATATCTACAACTATTCATGTGAGTAAATAAAAGAGGATTTTCTCTATCTGTTTAATACTTACATGAAACAAAGTCTCAATTGATTAGCTTTTCAGAGCGAGTTCATTCCTTTGTGTATCATTTAATCTATATCCAGTTTTAATTACTAACAGATATGTGGTAGTATCCATAAAGAATCCAACTCTCTCCTATGAGCAGGCATTAGCATTCAGATATTTTAAGGAATTTTTAAAAATTGGTATAACAAACCCTATTAAAAGGTCAGAATTAATCAGTCTCCTTCATAATTCCCTTATGCAAAACATAAAGATATAGTTTTCTTTCCAGCTCAATGGTTACTGACCATTAGAATTCCAAATATATGACACTTATTTAAATATAACTTATTGCTAGACAGGACATCTAGCAAACACCTCAGTGGGAGATTGAATAGATAAAAAATAAAATCTAAGAGAAGAAGAAAATATCTGGCATCAAAAATGGCTCAGTAGGATACAAATAAGTAAAACACGGGGATGAAATGAATTGGAACTGAATCTATTTGCATTAGGGATTGAACATGATGTGCTCAGTAGGAAAGTTTGAAACACTTCACTGAACAATAGAAAAATAAGTTGAATATTTTAGCAATGTCTCAGTATTCCCCAAATGAGCTTTTATTGTACATCACGTGTCAGCCATTTTCCTTCCAAAAGTAATGGTCTTTTAATACATCTTTTTAAAAAAAATCTATGTTTTGTCCTTAACTGCAGTCAAAATTTCCAGTATGAATGAATTTTTCTCTGAGCAACCACTTCCTTTTAATGGTTTCTAAGGTTTTTTTTTTTAGTTGATGTGGTGTTGCTAGTTTTGACTTGGCCTAATTTTAGCTTCCCTGGCTCTAATACAATCCATTCCTTTCAAAGTGCCTTCAAATGGGAAATTTGTGATGTGGAACAAGTTCATGATCCTTGAAGAAGATCTAACTGTGTCCTGATCCTTATCAAAGTTAATTGTGTGATAAGAAAACACTGCTTTTTGTATTTGTTTGCTTCTTTGTTTGTTTTGGCTAACAATCTTTATATATACCCATCTGTATTAATATGAAAGGCTGCCATAACAAAATACCACAGACTGAGAGGCTTAAACAACAGAAATTCATTTCCTCACAGTACTGGAGACTAGACGTCCAAGATCAAGGTGTTGGCAGGGTTGGTTTCTCCTGAGTCCTTTCTCTTTGGCTTACAGATATTCTCCTTCTCACTGTGTCCTCATGTGGCCTTTTCTCTGTGGGTATGCATCCCTGATATCTCTTTTTGTGTGTCCTAATTCCTTTTCTTATATGTATACCAGTCAGATTCGATTAGGGCCTGCTCACATATCCTCCTTTAATTACCTCTCCAAATATAGTTACATTCTTTTTTTTTTCCCTTCCTCCCTTCCTCCCTTCCTTCCTTCCTTCCTCCCTCCCTCTCTCCCTTCCTTCCTTCCTTCTTTCCTTGCTTTCCTTCCTCTGTGTTGGGTCTTTGTTGCTGCGTGCGGGCTTTTCTCTAGTTGCAGCAAGCGGGGGGCTACTCTTCGTTGCAGTGCGTGGGCTTCTCATTGTGGTGGCTTCTCTTGTTGCAGAACACAGGCTCTAGGTACTCGGGCTTCAGTAAGTTGTGGCACGTGGGCTCTAGAGCACAGGCTCAGTAGTTGTGGCACACGGGCTTAGTTGCTCTGTGGCATGTAGGATCTTCCCGGACCAGGGCTCGAACCCCCGTGTCCCCTACATTGGCAAGCGGATCCTTAACCACCGTGCCACCAGGGAAGTCCCTATAGTTACATTCTAAGGTGCTAGGGGTTAAGGTTTTAAGATATGAATATGGGGAGGACACAATTTAGCCCATAACACCATCTAGAATGAATTTATCGCACCGTGTAAATATTCAAATGAGAGAAGTACAGAAATTGTCCTAGAAAATAATTTAGACCATTATTTAATATATTATTCTATAAGGTTCTGCATGAGATCCAGCAAGAGTGGATTCCAGTACCTTATGATTGTGGCTACATACTCAAAATTTGACATAAAAAAATTCAGAAATATTTCCTTGGCAAATTTAACCTTGAATGATTTTGTAGAGAGATGTGACAAAGAGGTTGGTTATCTGTTATAAGACATAATATATTATCAGTACAGATGTATAAATAAAAAAGGGACTTTGCATAAGCAAAGAGATAAACATTAAACAGACTGTAGCATGAAAAAGCTTCTAGGATTTAGCATTCCATGTAAACCTCATGTCTTGCCATGATCCCCATTTTGCTATTTAGAAAATTCAATATATTGCTACAGGTAATATACTTTCTTCAACATCCAGGGTAAGTCTCATCCAATTAGATGCTCATCTGGCCTTTTCTATCTCAACTCAGCTCAAGCAACCTCACTAGTTTGAAGCATTTCCATAGTTTAGACCACCAGGTAGAACTAACCATTCTGTCTCTTTTGCCTGTACTGTATTTAGTATATATGTCTGTATATAAGTATGAATATATACCATGAAATAAATATAGAGAATCTGTTGACATTTTACATACAGAAACATATGTAATTCTTATTCCATAGTCAGTCTCATCTATCCTTTTATTTTCGATAAAGCACAGACACTAAAATCAAATTAAGAAAATACCGTAAACTATAATGAAATATATATAATCTGCAAAAATACTGAATCACTGTGCTGTACGCCTAAAACTAACACAGTAGTGTAAATCAACTGTATTTCTGTAAAAAAAAGAAAATACGAAAATTTGCTAGATTTGTAGAACTTTACCAACGATTGTATGCTCCGTCCTGGTGTCAAAGAGGGCATAGTAAGTGCAAAGACCCTTTCAGAGATTGTGGCTTACTCAGCCCTTGTTTTTGTTTAATAGAGTGACTTGTACATAAGTCCATATAATGTTCTTCTTAAATAAAAAATAGCGTGCTCATTATTTCTCCATTTCCTACACCCTCCCCATTGATATGCATATGCATTTACATCTTTATTTATGTTCATGCCAACATATAAACTCACAAATTTTCTTTTTGCACACCTAACCCATATTTCCACCCATCTTTTATCAGCAGTAAAGCTGCTGTGTTTATCATCAACTGCCTGATTTGTTTCTCAAAAAGTTCAAAACTCAAATGGGAAAAAAAGAGTATTCTTTATTGTGCCACTGAAAAGTAAGGGCTAACTTACTCATATTTATTGGTAACAGCAAGTCTTAGGGTCATGATTACCTTGCAGCAGGTGAAGACGTTGAATAATACCATAAGCTAAAGGAGACAGACAGAGCTGGAATATTTGTGAAAAACCCCAGTAATTCCCACTGATTCCTCACAAGCTGGCCTCTGAAAAACTCCGTAGAAACCAGGTACAGCTGAGAGTTTAAGACAGTCAGACCAACTTATGGTAGAAATCTGAAGTGGCTGTTCAGTTGAACTGGTGCTCCTTCAACCAAGAATACTGAGGTAGCAGACCTGGGCTGCATACTGGGGTTCTGCCATATTATACAACTGCAGCTATATAATCTCAGGTTTGATGTCAGTTTCTTGATTTAGCCAGATGTTTGCTGACATGATGACAAAAGGATGGAGCCAAGGCCCAGCTACACCTTGTTGATGGACCCACAAAGTTTTGACCCTAGACCTTGATCACACCATGGGAGGGGCTTGTACTCTCTCAATCACTCCTAGTATGCCTTTTGTCTCAGTGAATCCCACCCCCCTGCCGCCCACCCTTCACATTTACCAGAAGGCCTAGTGTGTGTGTGCGGCTTGCTTGGTCATTCATTTTTTTTCTTTTTACCTTTTGACCCCCCCAAATTAATTTTGCCTTAGATCATAGCATAACCATTACACAACAACTTACATTTCTCACGTCCCTCTCTCCAGGTCAATTGATATAAACAGTGGGAACCATTGGGGTTTTTCACACATATTCCAGCTCTGTCTCCTTTAGCTTATGGTATTATTCAACTTTTTCACCTGCTGCAAGATAATCATGACCGTAAGACTTGCTGTTACCAATAAAATATGAGCAAAGCAAATTTGCATGTCACCTCTCCAAAGATGATTTAAGAGACAGTGGCTAAGAGAATGAAGTTCACTTCATTCTCTCTTTCCTTTTGCACAGAAAGAATCTATATTCTGGATGGTCACTGGTACTCTTCAGTGCCTCTGCTGACATAGATGGACGTACATGGGGGCATTGTTATTTTTAAAACAATGAGATTTGGGGCTTGTTACTGCAGTATAGCCAGACTATTCTGAGCCAATACAAATGAAAATGCAAAATGCAAAATAAAAGAAATGCAAAATCTTTTATTTTAAAAAGTGCAGAATATGAATGTATAAAAATATATGTATTCACTTTCCAATTGATGAACATTGGATTTTTTTTTTAAATCCCTGTATACATATATAGTAAAAACGAGTGGTTTTATTTGTATAGAATAATATCCTTAAGTAAAATTTCTGAGTCAAGTGGAATGGTTGAAGTATTCACTTAGCTGGAGCAATTCTCAATAGGAATGTAAATAGATCATGGGCAAGGCAGAAAGACTGGAGTAGTAACAATCACAAAACAATATGCTAACATATGAAAAATTATTAAGGATAATTTATTGTTCTAAGTACTTTATATGTTTGATAATTTAATCTTATTAGGTAGGTGCCAATGCAGTTCCATTTTACAGGTGACTTAACTAAAGAACAAATTAATTTGTATGCCAAGGGTCACATGGCTAGTAAAGAGTAGAGCTAGTAATTGGAGACAGCTAGTAATCTAAACGAAGTAAGCAAAATGAAAAAATAAATTATGACTACATGGAAAATATCATAAGTTATTGCTGATAATATGGCCATGAAAATTAATGTGGTTGCCAAATTAAGAATTTATAAAATGAATGGGCATGCTAGTAAAGAATAAAATACTTGAAATTATGACTGGCCCACTAACAATAAAAGTTGTGGAGTAAATATTTAACCTTTTGCAATGTATGTGGCTAATGTCTATCTGCAAACAAGAAGAAAAATAGTGCTTCTTCATTTCTAACTTCAAGATTACTGCAAAGCCTAGCAACATAGAACATTTTTCCTCTACCTAAATGTACAAAAGGAAACGTGTATATCACATCAGTTTATTAGCTGAGTATCTATCTGCAAGCTGCTTTTGCAGAGTGAGAAAAATAATTGATTTGAACCAAATTTGTTGTCATAAAAGTTCCAGAGATGTATAAAATGCATCCCATTTTTATGACATTTAAAATAAATCAATTCAAAACTTTTTATCATAAATGACTTAAGAGTAAATTTTAAACAGTTTCATAAGAAAAATATACTGTTTTGTTAATGTAAATAGTGGGTATAGTATACTGAAATCCAGAAAGAAAATACGTAATCTATTTCACCTAAAAAAAACTATAGTAACTAGACCAAGAATAAACAAAATGATGGCCATGAATACTTCTAGCATATAGAAGACTCACAGTTTTTTGGTAGGTTCTCAAATATATATTGTATTGCAGAAGCAAATACTGTTACTGTCTCTCAGTAAGTTCTATTAGCTAATGAATAAATTGCAAAGCAAAATAATTTTAAATATGTTTTGATACAGTTCTAGGCTAAAAAACTGGGGGGAAAGAGCAAAATACTGAATTGAATGAATATCTGCATAGGAAACCACACACATAAACAAATATTCCATTAAAAATGGATTCAACAAGGCATAAAAATAAACATAGTTCTGAATAAAATATGTAAATTAGGAAAACAGAAGTTTCTCATTTCCAATTTCAGTATGTGTGTGTGTGTGTGTGTGTGTGTGTGTGTGTGTGTGTGTGTGTGTGTAGGCTTCCTAGCCTACTTCCCAGGGATTGAGGTTTGCACTTAGCAGCTCCTTAGAGCAGTGCAGTTAGCCCCCTTGTCCAAAGTATCAGTTCATTTTTCATTGCCTCCTTAAGCAAAATTTTTAGAATGGCTTGTATCTCTAGGTGGTTAAATTTCTAGTTTCCATTTCAGTCTCCTGTTTCTCCCTGACCATTTTACCCTTTGGGTGTATACTGGATTAAGTCCTCGTGGTCCTCCTGCCACTCTTCATAAGTGGCACTTTCATTCAAGGGCATCCGACGTATAAAATATTTTTTTCCCTTTTCCCATGTCATAAGATTTTGAGCCACTTGTCTCCACATGTGTGTGCTCTGATAGTCCATCACGCCTAGGGTTGGAGAGTGACAGGGACAAGGTAAGCAACAGCATAGAAACTACCAGCCCCAATAACACTTTTTTTGAGGTGCCAAATCAAATCCCATATCAAATCGCCCAGACTGGCTCCATGTACCACTCATGGCTTTCAGTCAATCTGTGGGCAGTCTTCTGCTGCTACACTAAGTCAGACAACAAGAAATTAGAATTTCAGGTTACAGTAGACAGTGATGTCTTCTCCCCAGGCTGCCTCCACCTTTTGGAAAATCTAATCAGTAATCCAAGAGCCGTCTAATGGCCAAAAAAAGGGAAAAAAAAAAAGACAAAAATTATACTTGGAAACCAGAAATGAATTAGAGTAGAAATCAGTGAAACTGAAAATAGGAAAGCAAAAGAGAAAATCAACAAAAACAAAAGCTTATTCTTTGAAAAGATTTTTTTAAAAAATCATTAAGCCTTTAGCCAAGCTAACTAAGAAATAAACAGATGATACAGATAACTGATATCAGAAATGAAAGGGATGATATTATTACAGATCCCAGGGATATTAAAGGGTCAGGAAAGCAATACCATAAACAACCCTATGCCAACAACTTTGATGACTTAGATGAAATGGAGCAATTCCTTGAAAGACATAATCTGACAAAACTCACTCAAGAAGAAACAGGCAATCTAAAATATGCCTCTATCTATTAGATAAATCGAATCAATAATCAATAATTTTTTCATACAAAAAGCACAAGACCCAGATAGATTTATTGGTGAATTCTACCAAACATTTAAGAAAGAAGTTATGTGAATTTTTTATAATCACTTTCAGAAGACAGAAGCAGAGGGAATACTTCCTAACTTACTCTGTGAGGCATTATCTAAATGCCAAAACCAAACATAGACATTACAAGATAAGAGAACTACAGACCAATATCTCTCATGAATATATATGCAAAAATCCTCAACAAAATATTAGCAAATCAAATTTTTTAAAAAGTGTAAAAAGAATCATACACCATGAACAAGTGGAAGGCTGGATCAGCACTGGAAGATCAATTAATGTAATCGATTCCATCAACAGGCTAAAGAAGAAAAATCACAACATCGAATCAACAGATGCAGGGAAGGAATTTGACAAAACCCAATACCTTTTGTGATTAAAAAAATAAACTCGGGGCTTCCCTGGTGGCGCAGTGGTTAAGAGTGTGCCTGCCAGTGCAGGGGACACAGGTTCGTGCCCCGCTCTGGGAAGATCCCACATGCCGCGGAGCGGCTAGGCCCGTGAGCCACAACTGCTGAGCCTGCGCGTCTGGAGCCTGTGCTCCGCAACAGGAGAGGCCGCGACAGTGAGAGGCCCGCGCACCGCGATGAAGAGTGGCCCCCGCTCGCGGCAACTGGAGAAAGCCCTTGCACAGAAACGAGGACCCACCACAGCCTAAATAAATAAATAAATAAATTTAAATTTCTAAAAAAAAAAAAAACTCTTAGTAAACTAGGAATTGAGGGGAATTTCCTCAGCTTGATAAAGAATATCTCCAAAAATCCTGCAGCTAGGCTCATATTTACCAGTGAGAAACTTGAAGCTTTCCCACTAAGATTAGGAATAAGGCAAGGATGCCCCCTCTCACCACTGGTTTTCATTATCATGCAGGAAATCTAGCTAATGCAATAAGACAAGAAAAGAAAACAAAAGTTTCCAATTTGAGAAGGAGGAAGTAAAACTATCTTTGTTCACAGATGCCATGATCACCTATGTAGAAAATTTTTTTAAATCAACAGAAAACTTAATGGAACTAATAAACAGTTACATCAGGATTGCAGGATATAAAGTTACTACAAAAAAGTCAATGGTTTCCTATATAATAGCAACGAACTAGTGGAATTTGAAATTAAAAATACAATATCTTATTATAAAGTTACAGTAATCAAGATCCTATGATATTGGTGAAGAATAAACAAATAGACTAGTGGAATAGAAGAGAGAGTGCAGAAATACACATATATATATATATATATATATATATAAAATGAACTGATCTTTGACAAAGAAGCAAAGGCAATACAATGAAGCAAAGATAGTCTTTTCAACAACAATGATGATTGAGAGGACAGTTCTAAAACCTGACTTCCTTTATTTTTCCCAAATATACATTAATATAGATATACTCAGTCTGTACCACTAATTGCTTCTCCTTTTCTTCCTCACAATTTCCAGTTTTCTCTGCTATACACACACACACATACACAAAACATATACAGTGCACACACACTATACAGATATGATTTCCTGTTTGTCTATTGAAGACAAATGTCTCTGCCAAACAAAAAATATAACCCTCAGTTTTCAGCCATCCATCTGTCTATTCTTCCCTCAGACAAATTCTCACAATTCCTAGTTCAAGAGTAAATTCTAATCAGCCTAAGTCAAACACAGTACTATTCTTTCTCTTACCATTGACATGTTTAGGCATGGCAGTGTAAGTCAGGCCAATGGGATGAAACATTCTGCTCAAGATCTTGATGGTATGATTTCCTCAAGCATCAATAGAGATAGAAGGGCCCACTTCTGCTATTAGAGTTTTTCTTCTTTGCAGGTGATGTCTAGAACTGTGGCAGCCATTCTGCAACCAAGAGGTAAGCCAGCTAAGCACAACCAAAGCTGACACGGTGAGGATGGCAGCATAAAAAGAGGAAAATATGCCACGTTTCTGATAATGTAGTTTAGCTGCTACATTAACCAATCTTTGAATCATCCTTCCTAAAAACTTCTTATGGTATAGGTAAATAAATATTCCTGTCCATATAGTGTTGATTAAGTTTACTGAAGCCAAACATACCCTAAGCTGATAATATACACTTTGTTCCAGGCACTTTTCAAAAGATAACTTACCCAGTTCTTTCCTCAATCCTATGTATTTGGGACCATTACCAATATTTTACTGATGAAGACTTTGAAGCCAACTTAAATGATTTTTTTTAAGTCACACAAAAAATAGGTAATTGAACTGGATTTAATCCTTATTTACTTTGTCATCAGAATTTGTACTCTTTTTACCTTTATAACAGAGACTTCCATGTTAAAGCAGCCATCTCCTTGAGATAACTAAAACAAAGGCACTGCTCTAACTTCAGTTTGTAAACCTGAAAATTAAAGGAGAAAGAAAATAAATTACCCAGCATTATATATCTGGAGACTACAATATGTTTAAAATGCAGGCATGTCAGCTGTACAGTGTATTCTTGGTTACCTAACCACCTTTATAGTTTGATCCTTATATTACTGCCTCATACCAGGCAGTTCTACAGTGGACGTTATAAATAATATTTAAATGCAAGCAGTACACAAGCCCTAATACACTAAAAATTAAGTCTGCTACAAAAATTGCCAATGAACTGAAAGTTAATTCAGTAATGGGTGTTACTCCCTGTTGAAGGCATTTAAGACCAGAATATTTAAACAAAGAAGGAGATAGACTTGCTCCTGAGAAACCACACAAAAATGAAAGGTTCCTCCTGTTAAGTCTTAAATTTGTTTCATCATTTTGTTCAATAATTCTTTCCCCTGGAAACTGATTTTTAGAGCTTCTTAATCTTTTTTCTTTTATAATAATTTATTATTCAACTAGTAGAAGTTTACCTTCATAAAATAGAAGGAAATTTGGATAGTATAAAGCGTAATATCTAGCAATGACCACTGTTAACATTTTAGAATGCATGCCTTTAGTTTCTTTCTTATGGAAATATGTATAGATATGTGTACATATCCAGATATTTACAGGTGTTCATTTCATATGAACAGTGTCATAATTTTCCAGTTAAAAATATACTATAAAAGTATTTCCATGTCAAAAACAGATTTACAGATTCATTTTTAGGAGCTGAACATTCCATGATACCAGTATTTAGATTGTGTTCCATTAAAACGAATGTTAAAATATTCATAAACATGTTCCCTTTTTTCAACATCAGTGTTATATCCCATACTGTATGCTGGTCTAAATTCTTAGAAGTGTAAATTATTGACTCAAAGGAAATATGCCTTTAAAATTGCCATCCACAATCAGTGTGCCAACATTAACTGTACCAATAGTATAAAGAGAAACACCCAGAAATGCTGTGCATGTTACAGACCCACTAGCCATTTATGAGAGAAGTCTGGATTTATTTGTATGCTACATAAATTACATAATCTTTCCTTTTAATGTTGAGAAATTGTTTTTGGACTTCTTGTTTTTGATCTTTTAATGAAAGGATTTTGTGGGAGGAGTGGTAATAGCTAAGAGTATCCCTGGGTTCAGGAAAGTTCCGAGTCAGAGAAGAAATTGCATTCCCCAAGTAAGTGGTACTGTGTAGCTATACATTCCAGGTGTCCACAAGAGGAAGAGACTTTAAAGGGAAAACTGTAATAGTTCACTTCTCCCATTTGTCTTAAAAACCAGTGTAATCAGTCTTCATGAAGAATGTTGATTTTTATAGTAACACACTAGAAAAGAATACGGAAAGTGTTGCTCATTTAAAACAGATCGGGGCTAAATAAAATCTCTCAAGTACTTGCACCTCTGATTTGAGCTTAGCCTGTCCCTTAACTGTTGCTGTGTTACTAATACATATCAAACTTTTTCACATCTAAAAGCCAGACAGATTTGTATCTTCTCTAATTTAACTAGAAAATTTATGGATATCCTGATTTATTGATACGAAAGGGATTGGGATTAGAGTATTCCATCTGGTAGAACTCTCAGTAAAATTGCATTTGGAAACAGATGTCTGTCAGGTATAGCAATGGAAATTTATATGCTGCATCATTACAGATGAGATCCCACAAATATCCTTTCCTGTATTACAGGGAAGGTATGCTCTGACTATGGAGAATTTTGACTTTTGTTACTGACTTTTAAATGGGCATGTGCATGTGATAGGGATTATTGTATGAACCTCCAAGCAAAGCACAGCACCAGTTGTCATTCTAAGTGCAATAAGTCAATGTATTCTATTGTTTATTCAGGCAAAACATCAGGTAAATGCTAATTCTACATAGATCACCTTTATATACAAACTTGCAGATGCTAAAGTACTGCATATTTTTCATAAATTCTATAAAATAGAGAAGAAATGAAAGGCACTTTGAAAGTCTCTCAGCTGGGTTGGGGTTTCTGGAACCACTTAAAATACATTTTATATTGTATTTATCACATTTCAATAGGTTGTGCTCAAATCTGTCATTTCCATTTTACAGCCATCACATTACCCAATTTAAAGGAATGTTCATGTAGTAGTGTAATTGAATGGCAAGGCATAGCCATTGACCTGAGGTGAATGTGCCCTCTGGATCGTGCTAAAATGACTGATTACCTTATAGTTTTCTATATTCTCTTAATCAAACTATTCACATTGGTCAAACAAAAATATCCCATGACCCATGATTTTGTTTATTGCCTTTATACCTAGCAGAGTTTGGGCTTTAAATTGAAACAAAACAGAGATTGAAGTAAGAATCTCAGACTTAGATCATAATAATCATCTTCAGTTCAAGAAAGAAAATATTGCTGGCTCCCCAGTAGCCATTTTGAGACAACTTCTTAGTCATTAGCTTCCTCTTTTCCCAAATGTTATCCATTTTCCTGACTTTTATGATGTCACTCTTTGCTCTTCTTTGGCATTTTACCACAAAGGCTTGTATCCCTAAATACTGGAGGGTTTTTTTTCCTGTTATTTTTTAACTCTACATAAATGAAATATTAGTTTGTAGTAGTTGGTGACTGCTTCATGTAACAGTATGACTGTTGCATGTAGCCATATTAATTTGTATTAATTCATTTCATTACTGTATAGAATTCCATTGTATAAATACACCACTATATGTTTATACAGTATATTGATAATTATTCTTTGGGGTTGCTTGGTTCTTATCTATTACAAATAATGATACTGTAAACATTCTTGCACATTTCTTTTGGTATTCATGTGTATACATTTCAGGGATACATACTAATGAATGGAATTGTTCCTCATAGGATAGACCATTATCTACTTAGCTTTAAGTAGTTAACAAATTTTCAGAATGCTTCACCATCGTACATTTTCCAAGCAGTGAATGTGAGCTGTAGGGGATCCACATCAGGTGATCATAAGCAGTTGGTACTAGTGACCATTCAATTTTAGTCCTTCTGATGGGTGAGCAGTGGTGTATCATTAAATTATGAATTTGTACTTCCCTAATTACTAATGAAGTAAACACTTCTCACATGTTCCATATCTTCTTTTGTGGAGAGCATGTTCAATTCTCTTGCACATTTGTCTATTAACATGTTTATTTCTCTATTATTTGAATA
Organism: Balaenoptera physalus; assembly: GCF_965194825.1. Lineage (NCBI taxonomy): Eukaryota > Metazoa > Chordata > Mammalia > Artiodactyla > Balaenopteridae > Balaenoptera > Balaenoptera physalus. Next base: position 77,296,433 of record NC_138893.1, read on the forward strand.
AGTTCTTCATGTATTCCTGACACGAGGCTCTTTACAGTTATGTGTATTGCAATGATGGTATTCCAACTCCTGCCTTTACTCCACATCTACCAGTTTGCACTAGGTATCTTATAAGCAAGAGTCCTCTCTTATCCCTTATTTGTTTATTTCTTGCTCACTGGCTGACTCACTTAAGTATTTATCAATTATTGTTTCTCATGGCTATTTCCCCCCAAAGGTCTATAATATATTACTCTTATTAAGTATTTTGGCTGTAAGATTGCTTCATATATGGCTAATGGTAGCCCCTGTGTTCTTGTGACATGCTCAATAGCTTCCTCTCTCTCTTTCCCTGTTTCTTTCACACACACACACACACACACACACACACACACACATTCACACTTACATACACTTCCTTACCTTCTGGGGTGACAAGATCTTCCAGGCTAATCTTATCCCTACACTGTCACATGTAAGATGTTTTATAATGACAATTATAATTTCATTCATTGTAAATAACTATTATGATATTCTACTTCTTGCATCAGTTTTGGTTAAGTTCTACTTTTTGGAGTTAACACTAATTATATTAGCACATAGAATTTTAGTAGTAGTGTATCTTTCTTATGAATTTACATTTCAAAACTATAAAGTGACCTGCTTTATATATAGGAATATTTTTCACCTTAAGTTTATTTTTCTGATTTTAATACATCTAAACTATTTTCTTTTGCTCCATGTTTGTATGGCATATTTTTCCATATTATGTGTTTTAACTTTTCTGGTTTTTGTGTTTTATATATTCTTTTTAAAGAAGAAAATGTTATATTTCATTGGCTCTGGCTTTTTAATTCAGCCTGACTCCAGTGGATGTAAACACTCGGCTTCTGACTTGGAACATATCACAGAAAGAATAATAGAGAACAGAACACCATTCATATAGTTGAGTTTATGAGGTACATGCCCTCCTTGTTCATGTGACACTTTAAAAACTAAATTTATAGTCTATTTATTCTAAGCAAATACCTTAAGTAACCAGAACAGTTCAGGCTATGGTTATGGAGGGTTCTTTTTCATTCTGCCCTAAGTTTTGTTTGTCTCAAGGTTGAAAACCTTGACTATAAAACTCTTTGCCTTGGAATCAAGAGCAAAAACACTTTGAGGAAGGTAACACACCCTCTTCTTTGCCCATGGAATCTAAAATAAATAGACATTTACATTAAGAGCTCTGGTGTTAGGACTGCATAATTTTATTTTAACATGGTTGGATATAAAATAATTTATATCAATTTTCTCCTCCATTTTAATTTTTCACTCTATTAAACTTTGGAAACTTCTAGGAAAAAATAATTAACTTATTGGGAGTACCTTTTCTAGAGAACCAGCAAGGATGTTTATTCCTGTAGGATGAAATAGATGAAAGCAACAACTTAAGAGTGAGCAGAAACGTAGTGGTGAAAAAAAAGTAAAGGATAAAGTAAGCCAAAGTATTTTTAATTGCATGAGCTATTTGAAGTCATTAAAATGATGTTCTCTCTCTTACTAATCTACTGATTTGGTGTTTTACTACAGGACAGAATTCAATTTTATGCATAGAGGCTAGATGAGATCATATTTAAAATTCTTCAGCCTTAACAAAGAAGTGCTTTGTTTGCTAAGTGGCTGGAATGGCATTAAACAACTACCTTTAAATGGAAGGAGGCCATTCCACCGTCACAGATGAGTATTTTAACAAAGAACAAAGAATGTTCTAAAATGAATTAGGCATTGAACCAGGTAAAAGTAATACAATCATTTTAAAGAAATACATATTTATTCAAGGACCATAAACCAGTCAATGTCTATGAAAAATGTTTAAGTACAAGCAGAGTAATGCTGCAACTCTGATTGGTTGTCCGGTCTTAACTACAGGCAACTTTCTAAAGGCATCTCAACATGAGCCAATGTGGTGTTATTTCATTAGTGGATAGCATTTCTTTTGCATGAAAGACAGGACATGGGAATCTATTACTATGCTGTGTAAATACTATGAAGTTAATACTAATTTACAAAATATGGATGCATGATTGATTTTAAGTACAGTAACCATTATTACAGTGAAAGTGGCAATTATATAGGGAGAGTATATTAGCAGGAAAAGACAGAAGCTCTCTAAGTATGCTGGAGAATGTAGAAAACTGCCATAAGGAAAGCTGATGGGAAAAAAAAAACAAACAGATTACAGTTTATTTGAGGACATTCTCCCAAAGACTGATTGCTAAAAATTTCCTATCAGAAACCCTGAAATTAACAAAATATTTATAATGCAAAGGAGAGTATATATTCTATACCAGCACCTATACCAAAATTGAGGCACAATGTGCCTGGAGAAATGGAATACAAAATAAAATAGCATGTATCAATTATACACCATCTGTTAAGTAGTTTGATAAGTATTTTAATTATATCATCTAATCTCACAAAGATTAAAAATATTATAAGAAAGTAGTTCATATTCTATAGAATTATTGTACAGTTTTTTTCTAAAAATTATATTTTATTGTTAAACATACATAACCACTGAAAAGAGTCTATTCCATATATATGTACAGCTATAATTACACATGCATTGTGATTAAATGATTGTTATCTTAAAGATGATGATGATAATAGGTAGATAGATAGATTGTTTCTGTTTTTCCTTAACATAGTGGTATCTGACTTGATGTTCCCCACTCTTCCTATTCAACTATTTCACTAAAACAGATATTAAATGCAAAATAATGGGGATAAAAGCAAGAAAAGAAAAAAATCAACAATGTCAAAACCAAGAGAATATCTAATATAAGAAAATGCAAGTCATCTCCTCTAATTTTTAGTCTAATTAACTAGATTGAATAAAAGCTACTAAAAAGGCATCTCATGAGACAAACATCATGTAAGGGACTATGGAAAGATAGTAAATACTCCATCCCTTATATTAGAATTACTAATCGTCTATCAACTAGAAATATAAGCAGAGAATCTATAGGAAGTCAGGATTTATTTAGATGGGAAGAGATGAGAAGGTAGAGAAAAACACAGCAACAGGTTTAAAGGAAATAATAGACTGTACTACAGTAAGGCATTGATAAAATAAGAAAATGAAGACTGGAATATTATTGTACACAATATGGAGAAACTGGACTACAGTGAGGAACACTGTAAAAATAAAAATTTCGTATTTAAGTTGATAGATATAAGAAACAATAAATTTAGCATAGATAAATCTAGTTATTTATTTTTTAAAAATTTTACTTTACTGATGGGTGATTGACATACAAAAATTGTATATATTTAATGTATATAACTTGATGAGTTTAGAGCTGTGTGTACACCCGTGAAACCATCACCACAGTCAATGCCATAAACATAACCATACTTCCAAAAGTTTCCTCTCACCCTCCTTGGGTTTGTGTGTATGTGTGTGTGTAAGTTAAGGACACTTAACCTAAGATCTAACTTCTTAGCTAATTTTAAAGAATACAGTGTAGTATTGTGAACTGTAGGCACTATGCTGTAAAGTAGATCTCTAGGACTTACTTATCTTGCGTAACTGAAACGTTGTACCCTTTGACCAACACCACACCATTGCCCTCTAACCTCAGCCCTTGGTAACCACCACTCTACTCTGTGCATCTATGAGTTTGACTATGTTTAGATTCCTTATATAAGTGGGACTATGTAGTGTTTGTTCTTCTGTGTCTGGCTTATTTAAATTAGCATGTCCTCAAGGTCCATCCATGTTGTCACAAATGGCAGGATTTCCTTTTTAAAGGCTGAATAATATTCCATTATGTATAAATAATATATATGTTTTATATATATACAGGTTATATATATACAGAGATATATATATATATATGTAAAAAAATGCCATTGGGTTTTTAATAGGTATTGCATTGAATCTGTGTATCATTTTAGGTAGTATGGACATTAACTCTTCCCATTCATGAACATGGGAACCAATATGCATTGTGGGAGTCCCAGAAGGAGCAGAAAAAGAAAAGGGGGCAGGAAACTTATTTAAAGAAATAATGGCTGAAAACTTCCCAAATCTGGGGAGGGAAATAGACATTTAGATTCATGAAACCCAAAGGACCTCAAATAATTAGAATCTAAATTGGTCTACTCTGAGACACATTATAATTGTCAAAAGTCAAACACAAAGAGAATTTTGAAAACAGCAAGAGAAAAAGGATTCACCACATACAAGAGTACACCTATAAGACCATCAGTAGGTTTCTCAGCAGAAATCTTATAGGACAGGTGAAAGTCGAATGATATGTTAAAAGTACTGAAGGAAAAATAAAATTGTTAAACAAGAACCATATACCTGGGCAAGCTGTCCTATCAAATGAAGGAACCATAAAGACTTGCCCAGACAAACAAAAGCTCAGGGAGTTAGTTATCAGTAGGCCTTCCTTTTAAGAAGTGGTACAGGGAGTTCTTCAAGTTGAAATTAAAGAATACTAAACAGCAACATGAATGCATATGAAAGAATCTCATTCTGATTCTTTCAAAGTAAATACATAGACAAAAACAGAATAATGGAATACTGTAATGGTGGTGTGTTAATCGTTTTAACCCTAGTATAATAACTGAGAAACAAAGTATTAAGATAACTATAACTTAAAAAAAAATCTGTTAATGAATACCCAATACAAAGGATGTGAATTGTGACATCAAGAAGATAAGTGTGGAAGAGAGAAGTAAAACTGTAGACTTTTTGTATGCGATCAAATGAATTTCATTCATTTTTATGGCTGAGTAACATTCCATTATGTATATGATACATATATATCACTTCCTCTTTATGCATTCATTTGTTGATGGACACTTAGGTTGCCTCCATATCTTGGCTATTGTAAATAGTGCTGCTATGAACATTGAGGTGCATGTATCTTTTTGAATCAGTGTTTTTGTTTTCTTCAGACATATATCCAGGAGTGAAATTGCTGGATCATCTGGTAGTTCTATTTTTAATTTCTTGATGAACCTCCATACTGTTTTCCATAGTAGCTGCACCAATTTACATTCCCACCCACGGTGTATGAGGGTTTCTGTTTCTCCACATCCTCGCTAATATTTGTTATTTGTCATCATTTTGATGATTACCATTCTGGCAGGTGTGAGGTGATAGCTCATTGTGATTTTGACTTGCATTTCTATGATGATTAGTGACGTTGAGCATCTTCGCATGTGCCTGTTGGCCATCTGTATGTCTTCTTTGAAAAATATCTATTCAGGTCTTCTGCTCATTTTTTTTACAGGTTGTTTGTTTTTCCGATACTGAATTGTATGAACTGTTAATATATTTTGGATATTAACCCCTTATTGGTCATATCATTTGCAAATATTTTCTCCCATTCAGTAGGTTGTCTTTTCATTTTGTCAGTGGTTTCCTGTGCTCTGCAAAATCTTTTAAGTTTAATTAGGTCCCATGTGTTTTTTGTTTATTTTGTTGGTTGGTTTTTACTTTCATTTCTTTTGCCTTAGGAGACTAATCCAAAAAAATATTACTACAGTGTATGTCAAAGAGTGTTCTAACCATATTTTCTTCTAGGAGTTTTATGGTTTGAGGTCTTACATTTAGGTCTTTAATCCATTTTGAGTTTATTTATTTATTTATTTTTTGAATTTTTGAATTTTATTTTATTTATTTTTCTATACAGCAGGTTCTTATTAGTTATCCATTTTATACATATTAGTGTATATATGGCAATCCCAATCTCCCAATTCATCACACCACCACCACCCCCGCCATGTTCCCCCCTTGGTGTCCATACATTTGTTCTCTACATCTGTGTCTCTATTTCTGCCCTGCAAACTGGTTCATCTGTACCATTTTTCTAGTTTCCACATATATGCGTTAATATACGATATTTGTTTTCCTCTTTCGGACTTACTTCTCTCTGTATGACAGTCTCTAGATCCATCCATGTCTCTACAAATGACCCAATTTCATTCCTTTTTATGGCTGAGTAATATTCCATTGTATATATGTACCACGTCTTCTTTATCCATTCATCAGTTGATGGGCATTTAGGTTGCTTCCATGACCTGGCTATTGTAAATAGTGCTGCAATGAACATTGGGGCGCATGTGTCTTTTTGAATTATGGTTTTCTCTGGGTATATGCCTAGGAGTGGGATTGCTTGGTCATATGGTAGTTCTATTTTTAGTTTTTTAAGGAACCTCCATACTGTTCTCCATAGTGTCTGCATCAGTTTACATTCCCACCAACAGTGCAAGAGGGTTCCTTTTTCTCCACACCCTCTCCAGCATATATTGTTTGTAGATTTTTTGATGATGGCCATTCTGACTGATGTGAGGTGATACCTCATTGTAGTTTTTATTTGCGTTTCTCTAACGATTAGTTCTCCTACCATCTTTTGATGTACTTCTTCTAGGCTTCTGGTCTGGTCCCTACCCCACAAATATATACCTCCACCAGAAATCAATTTTCAATTTTCTGCTTTTAAAAGTCTATACACTCTTCCTGTGAGATTTCAGGCATCTATTAATTTTTTAATTTTAATTAGGTCCCATGTGTTTTTTGTTTGTTTGTTGTTTTTTGCTTTCATTTCTTTTGCCTTAGGAGGCTAATCCAAAAAAATATTACTACAGTGTATGTCAAAGAATGTTCTAACTATATTTTATTCTAGGAGTTTTATGGTTTGAGGTCTTACATTTAAGTCTTTAATCCATTTTGAGTTTATTTTTGTATATGGTGTGTGGAAATGTTCTAATCTCATTCTTTTACAAGTAGCCATCCAGTTTTCCTAGCACCACTTATTGAAGAGACTGTCTTTTCTCCATTGTATATTCTTGCCTCCTTTGTCATAGATTAATTGACCAGAAATGTGGGTTTATTTCTGAGCTCTCTATTCTGTTCCATTGATCTATGTGTTTTTGTGCCAGTACCATACTGTTTTGATGACTGTAGCTTTGTATTATAGTCTGAAGTCAGGGAGCATGGTACCTTCAGCTTCATTCTTTTTTCTCAAGATTAGTTTGGCAATTCAGAGTCTTTTGTGGATCCATATAAATTTTTGGATTATTTGTTATGATTCTGTGAAAAATGTCATGGTTATTTTGGTACAGCTTGCATTAAATCTGTAGATTGCTTTGGTTAGTGTGGACATTTTCAAAATGTTAATTCTTTTAATCCAAGATCATAGAACAACTTTCCATTTCTTTGTATCATTTTCAAATTCCTTCATCAATAGTTTTCAGAGTATAAGTCTTTCACCTCTTTGGTTAAGTTTATTCCTAGGTATTTTATTCTTTCTGTTGCAATTTTAAATAAATGAATTATTTATTTATTTAAAAAATTTACAGAAAAATAAAGGTATTTAAGAGGACTTTAGCCTCCATGTATTTCTCTTGTTTTTTCTTTATTTTTTCCTTCCCTTTTCTTCCCCCAATTATACTCTGTTTCTTTAGTTTCAAGAACTCTATTCTTAGAGAAATCATCACCAGAATGAGAAGGGGCCTAAGATTAGTCTCATAGAAAAAATGAGGTTCAAGGCAAAATTTTCATCATTTCAAAGAACCTAGTAAAACCTAACAAGAACTTATTTAATTAGTACCCTAATATATAAATATACATTCTCTGGAAGGACGGATATTTTAAAAATGAGATTGATAGAAGCACAAACATAAAAAGACAGCTGAGAAGTGAAAATAATCTAGTTTAACCATATGATTTTTACAAATAAGGAGTGCCCTAGGAAAGAGATTTCTTTTTTGTTCATTAATAGATTATTTATAAAGCCTGATTTAGAGCTCAAATCTTCTAACTTCAAATCCAGTTTGCTTGTTTATTTTTTTCCATATGTCATGCTGTGTCTTTTCACTTGTACTTCCCTACTAAGGTATTCTACTCCAGTAAAAATATAATTAAATATTTTGGAAATTTTCTATGTCATTATTTTTATTATACTTCCAGTCACAAAGTAGATACATTATTCAGACCAGTTTTCTAGGATTGAAATTAATGTAACTTATATCTCTTTAGGTGGGATTATATTTCTTTCATAAAGGGGCCAGCCAACCATAGACTGTTATGGGACAAATTATTGGGAAAAATCATGGTTGTTGATCTATGGACCACAATACACAAGACTATTTGTTTTAATGAGGGAGGAGTGATCTACATGCATGGTTGGGTGCTCTGCAGTGAGCTGAATCAATACCTCCTTCTCGAAGGAAAAGGAAGAAAAAATAATCTGTCAAAACTGCTTGACAGCCACCTGATCAATGTGCCATATTTGTTTAATGAAGGCGCTGTGGCTAGTCCAGTCATAATCATCTGTTTTCCACACACACAAAAATTTCCCAACTTTCCTTTTGCCTTTAGTGGGGGCTGGGGCAATTAATGTGCAGCTTACGAGAGCCCTACTGCTGAGCAGCACTAATCAGGGAACTCTTTTCTGAAGATGGCAGAATTCTGAGCTTGCCACGTCTGATTAAGGTTAATGGTAATCACGCATATCAGTGTCATATTATTTGTTCTTCTGAAAGGCCTGATATTATTTGTATAAATAGCACTATCTAAAGGTTATAATCCACAGTTTGCATTTAAACTGAGGTGCATTTTTTTCAACAAGTTAAAAAAATAGACTTGGTAATATCCACCTCAGTGAAAAGCTTTTTATTTGTGTTTATTATTTTTTTCCAAACAGGCTGTTGTAGCAAAACTACATCCATTTTGAACAATGACATGGTTTTATTTCCTATTTTCTTGGGTCCTGTGGCAAGGAGACACGGAAAGAGAGGAATGAAAGAGGTAGAATTTATTAAAAACAACTTGTGATAGGTGCCATAGTAAGTGTTTTAAAATAGCAGTTCACTTATTCTTCATAATATCTGTGTAACAACGCATCGTTTCCTTTCCCTTACAGAAATGGAAATAAGGTCCTAGAGAACTTAATTTATTGACAACATTCTCATAACTCTGAAATGTTAGAGCCAAGAGGAAAACAAAGTTCTGTTTAATCCACATCTCTCAGTGTTTGGATCCTGGATTAGACTATTTTTATCAGGACAATCTGCTGGGGAGATGTTTCATTAGTTGTGTGGTTTTGGACAAGTCATCTTACGTTTAATGTAGCGATATTAAATCATGTATTTTCTAATCTATGTGTCATTTCACCAATCCAAAGAAATCTCTGAGCCTTTTTTTTTCTTCTGTAAAATGGGGATGATTATAATTTCTACCTCATAAAACCTGATGAGCTGGCATATGTAAAACATTTAAAGAATTGGCTGGCATATTGCAAGTCTATATAGATGTGGCAAGATTAAAGTTTATATAAGTAATTGGCAAGATTAAAGGCAATATATGTCTGGTGTATAGCACAGCAAAAAGAATATAGGCATTGATAATTTGGAATAAACAGTGGCAGTGTTAACAGTAATAGCAGCAGTAACAGTTGAGTACCATATTACTATTATGTTAAAACTGATAGGCTAGTCTTGATAAATCAGGGGGTCCAATTTAATAAGCATGGGGAGAACTGATCAATAGCTGGTGGCAAGATTTGAATAGTGAATAACTTTTATAGTATACAAATAACAATCCAGAATCTCTGAGTATACACTGATTGTTTAATAAATTCTTCCATTAGGTTTGAGACTATGACTGTATCACAGTGCCTTAGTTTTACCTTTCTCCCAATTATTTTTTTTCACTTTGCTCTCAGGCTGATCTTTCACATATACAATTTTTATCATGCTCTTCACATATTTCTGTGTCTTACGATGATGTCTCCACTGAATCTTTAAGACAGTTTCTGTTCTTCTTAAAACCTGCTTTTTTCCCTTTGTTTCTGGAAACTATCCCATAGAATAGATAGAATTTAAAAAAAAAAAAAACTTAAATGATATATTGTATTTAAAATATAGGCATGTATAGTATGTCTACTGCATTTTACTCTTAAATTTTGTTAGGCAAAAAGAAAAATATTCATGAACTCTCATACTGATTTAATAATGACTGTAATTGCTTATTGCCATGCAGTGGGCTTCTTTCGAACTTCTGTATAATCACTCTGAGTCTTAAAATCTGGAAAGTAGTCTCCACATGTGGATTTAATTTTCTAACTTACTTTCTGCTTCTACTAGTGTAACTTTACAAATAGCTGTATCAGATTTGGTTTTCCACTTGTCTTGTGGAGCTGCTTTATAATAGTGCATAGGTAAAGAAATAAGATGCTAAGATAAACATTCATATCCTAGTACATATTCATATCCTAGTACTGATTGACCTCAGCAGGAAAATTTGTCCACACATTTTTAAAATAAAAAGCAGGTAGAAGATGCGTAAACTAAGTGGTTTCTTGGGAGATTGAAACAAGAATGAAGTTAAATACTCCTGCAGAACCATAGATAGTCTGAACATTTTAGTGTCTATTACAAGAAGAAGTGAAGTGAAGAATAGAGTTTAAAGTTGGAGAGTGGATGGAGAGAATACACAAGTAACACATATTGCTGAAAGTAAAAATCAGTCCTTACATCAACCCTATTAACTAGGTAACATCATTCCTCTTTATAGATAAGGAAACTGCAGATAAATTTGTTAAATAACTTGTTCAGAATTAAATCTAATAAGTACTGGTACTGGTTTTCCTGGCTCCTAGCTCTTTACTACTGCACCCCACTGCAATAAACAGTGCACACACACACAACAACTTATCTAGCAATAAAAAAGCATACAATACATTGTTTTAAAATATAGAAGCAAATAGAAAAAAAAAGTACAGTTGAAATCGTTGCCTCAGGATGTCATGCCTACAGTGTCTGGAGATGTGAAGGAGGGTTCTATTGTTTTAAAATACTAGTCTTTTGGTAGTATTTTATTTTTTATTTTTAAATTAAGACTTTATTTTTAAAATAAGTTTTAGGTTTACAGTAGAATTGAGAGTAAGGTACTGAAATTTCCTATATAGACCCTTCCCCAAAACAGGCACAGCCTTCCCCATTATACAGATGCCCCAATGGGATGGCACATTGTTTACAATTGATGAGCATACATTGACACATCACAGTCACCTAAAGTCCATAATTTGCGTTACACTTCCCTCGTGGTATTGTACATTGTATGAGTTTTGACCAATGTATAGTGACACGTATCCACCATTGTAGTATCATACAGTTTAGTTTCACTGCCCCCAAATTCCTCTGTGCTCTGCCCATACATCCCTCCCTCCCCCTGCAAGCCCCTGACAACTCCTTCTTTATTGTCTCTATAGTTTTGCCTTTTCTAAAATGTCATATACTTGCAATCATACAGTATGCAGCCTTTTCAGACTGGGATATAGACTTCCAGGATCTGTGATTAGGTGTCTGACATTAATTTAGAGAAATTCTGTCATTATTGTTTCAAATACTTCTTCTGTTCTTTCCATTATTCTCCATCTGGTATTCCCATTATGCACACGTTATACATTTTACAGTTTTTCCACAATCCTTGGATCTTCTGTTTCATTTGTTTCAGTCTTTGTTCTTTGCTTTTCAGTTTTTGAAGGTTCTATTCCTATTCTCTTTATTATCTACTACTAAACCCATCAGAGGAATTCATTTCTTTTTTTTAACATCTTTATTGGAGTATAATTGCTTTACAATGTTGTGTGAGTTTCTCCTGCATAACAAAGTGAATCAGCTATATGTATACATATATCCCCATAGCCCCTCCATCTTCTGTCTCCCTTCCACCCTCCCTATCCAACCCTTCTAGGTGGTCACAAAGCACTGAGCTGATCTCCCTGTGCCATGCAGCTGCTTCCCACTAGCTATCTATTTCACATTTGGTAGTGTATATATGTCAGTGATACTCTCTCACTTCGTCCCAGCTTACCCTTCCCCCATCCCCGTGTCCTCAGGTCCATTCTTTACGTCTCCATCTTTATTCCTGTCCTACCCCTAGGTTCATCAGAACCATTTTTTTTTAGACCCATATATATGTGTAGGACTACAGTATGGGTTTTTCTTTTTCTGACTTATTTCACTCTGTATGACAGACCCTAGGTCCATCCACCTCACTACAAATAACTCAACTTCGTTTCTTTTTATGGCCGAGTAATATTCCATTGTATATATGTGCCACATCTTCTTTATCCATTCATCTGTCAATGGACACTTAGGTTGCTTCCATGTCCTGGCTATTGTAAATACTGCTGCAATGAACATTGTGGTACGTGACTCTTTTCGAATTATGGTTTTCTCAGGGTATATGCCCAGTAGTGGGATTGCTGGGTCATATGGTAGTTCTGTTTTTAGTTTTTTAAGGAATGTCCATACTGTTCTCCATAGTGGCTGTATCAGTTTACATTCCCACCAACAGTGCAAGAGGGTCCCCTTTTCTCCACACCCTCTGCAGCATTTATTGTTTATAGATTTTTTGATGATGGCCATTCTGACCAGTGTGAGGTAATACCTAATTGTAGTTTTCATTTGCATTTCTCAAATTATTAATGATTTTGAGCATCCTTTCATGTGTTTGTTGGCAATCTGTATATCTTCTTTGAAGAAATGTCTATTTAGGTCTTCTGCCCATTTTTGATTGGGTTGTTTGTTTTTTTTGATATTGAGCTGCATGAACTTCTTGTAAATATTGGAGATTAATCTTCTGTCAGTTGCTTCATTTGCAAATATTTTCTCATTTTGAGGGTTGTCTTTTTGTCCTGTTTATGGTTTCTTTTGCTGTGCAAAAGCTTTTAAGTTTCATTAGATCCCATTTGTTTATTTTTGTTTTTAATTCCATTTCTCTAGGAGGTGGGTGAAAAGGGATCTTGCTGTGATTTATGTCATAGAGTGTTCTGCCTATGTTTTCCTCTAAGAGTTTAATAGTGTCTGCCTTTGCATTTAGGTCTTTAATCCATTTTGAGTTTATTTTTGTGTATGGTGTTAGGAAGTGTTCTAATTTCATTCTTTTACATGTAGCTATCCACTTTTGCCAGCACCATTTATTGAAGAGGCTGTCTTTTCTCCATTGTATATTCTTGCCTCCTTTATCAAAAATAAGGTGACTATATGTGTGTGGGTTTATCTTGGGCTTTCTATCCTGTTCCATTGATCTATATTTCTGTTTTTGTGCCAGTACCAGACTGTCTTGATTACTGTAGCTTTGTAGTATAGTCTGAAGTCAGGGAGCCTGATTTCTCCAGCTCCGGTTTTGTTTCCCCAGATTGCTTTGGCTATTCATGGTCTTTTGTATTTCCATACAAATTGTGAATTTTTTTGTTGTAGTTCTGTGAAAAATGCCATTGGTAGTTTGATAGGGATTACATTGAATCTGTAGATTGCTTTAGGTAGTATAGTCATTTTGACAATGTTTATTCTTCCAATCCAAGAACATGGTATATCTCTCCATCTGTTTGTATCATCTTTAATTTCTTTCTTCAGTGTCTTATAGTTTTCTGCATACAGGTCTTTTGTCTCCCTAGGTAGGTTTATTCCTATGTATTTTATTCTTTTTGTTACAATGGTAATTGGGAGTATTTCTTAATTTCTCTTTCAGATTTTTCATCATTAGTGCATGCGAATGCAAGAGATTTCTGTGCATCAATTTTGTATCCTGCTGCTCTACCAAATTCATTGATTAGCTCTAGTAGTTTTCTGGTAGCATCGTTAAGATTCTCTTTGTATAGTGACCTGTCATCAGTTTTACTTCTTTTCCGATTTGGATTCCTTTTATTTCTTTTTCTTCTCTGACTGCTGTGGCTAAAACTTGCAAAACTATGTTGAATAATAGTGATGAGAGTGGGCAACCTTGTCCTGTTCCTGATCTTAGAGGAAATGGTTTCAGTTTTTCACCATTGAGAATGATGTTGGCTGTGGGTTTGTCATATATGGCCTTTTATATGTTGAGGTAGGTTCCCTTTGTGCCTACTTTCTGGAGAGTTTTTATCATAAATGGGTGTTGAATTTTGTCGAATGCTTTTTCTGCATCTACTGAGATTATCAAATGGTTTTTATCCTTCATTTTGTTAATATGGTGTATCACATTGATTGATTTGCATATATTGAAGAATCCTGGCATACCTGGGATAAACCCCACTTGATCATGGTGTATGATCCTTTTAATGTGCTGTTGGATTCTGTTTGCTAGTATTTTGTTGAGGATTTTTGCATCTATGTTCATTAGTGATACTGGCCTGTAGTTTTCTTTTTTTGTGACATCTTTGTCTGGTTTTGGTATCAGAGTGATGGTGGCCTCTTAGAATGAGTTTGGGAGTGTTCCTCCCTCTGCTGTATTTTGGAAGAGTTTGAGAAGGATAGGTGTTAGCTCTTCTCTAAATGTTTGATAGAATTCGCCTGTGAAGGCATCTGGTCCTGGGCTTTTGTTTGTTGGAAGATTTTTAATCACAATTTCAATTTCAGTGCTTGTGTTGAGTCTGTTTATATTTTCTATTTCTTCCTGCTTCAGTCTCAGAAGGTTGTGCTTTCTAAGAATTTGTCCATTTCTTCCAGGTTGTCCATTTTATTGGCATATAGTTGCTTGTAGTAATCTCTCATGATCCTTTGTATTTCTGCAGTGTCAGTTGTTACTTCTCCTTTTTCATTTCTGATTCTGTTGATTTGAGTCTTTTTTTCTTGATGAGTCTGGCTAATGGTTTATCAATTTTGTTTATCTTCTCAAAGAAGCAGCTTTTAGTTTTATTGATCTTTGCTATTGTTTTCTTTGTGTCTATTTCATCTCACTGATTTAAATATCAATTAAGTCCATCTTGTTTAATGTACCATTTAAAGCTTGTGTTTCCTTATTTATTTTCATCTTGGATGATGTGTCCATTGGTGAAAGTGGGGTGTTAAAGTCCCCTACTCTGATTGTGTTACTGTCAATTTCCCCTTTTATGGCTGTTAACATTTGCCCTATGTATTGAGGTGCTCCTGTGTTGGGTGCATAAGTATTTACAATTGTTATATCTTCTTGGATTGATCCCTTGATCATTATGTCGTGTCCTTCTTTGTCTCTTGTAATAGTCTTTATTTTAAAGTCTGTTTTGTCTGATATGAGAATTGTTACTCCAGCTTTCTTTTGATTTCCATTTGCATGGAATATCTTTTTCCATCCCCTCACTTTCAGTCTATATTTGTCCCTAGGTCTGAAGTGGGTCTCTTGTAGACAACATATATACAGGTCTTGTTTGTGTATCCATTCTGCCAGTCTATGTCTTTGAGTTGGAGCATTTAATCCATTTATGTTTAAGGTAATTATCGATATGTATGTTCTTATTACCATTTTCTTAATTGTTTTGGGTTTGTTTTTGTGGGTCTTTTCCTTCTCTTGTGTTTCCTGCCTAGAGAAGTTCTTTTAGCATTTGTTGTAAAGCTGGTTTGGTGGTGCTCAGTTCTCTTAGGTTTTGCTTGTCTGTAAAGCTTTTAATTTCTCTCTCAAATGTGAATGAGATCCTTGCTGGGTAGAGTAATCCTGGTTGTAGGTTTTTCCCTTTCATCACTTTAAATATGTCCTGCCAGTCCGTTCTGGCTTGCAGAGTTTCTGCTGAACGATCATCTATTAACCTTATGGGGATTCCCTTGTACATTATTTGTTGTTTTTCACTTGTTACTTTTAATATTTTTTCTTGGTAGTTAATTTTTGATGGTTTGATTAATATGTGTCTTGGTGTGTTTCTCCTTGGATTTTTCCTCTGTGGGACCCTCTGCACTTCCTGGACTTGATTGACTATTTCCTTTCCCATGTTAGGAAGGTTTTCAACTATAATCTCTTCAAATATTTTCTCAGAACCCTCCTTTTTCTCTTCTTCCTCTGAGACCCTTATAATTCGAATGTTGGTGCATTTAATGTTGTTCCAGAGGTCTCTGAGACTGTCCTCAATTCTTTTTTCTTTATTCTGCTCTGTGGTAGTCATTTCCACTATTTTATCTTCCAGGTCACTTATCCATTCTTCTGCCTCTTATTTCTGTGTTGATTCCTTCTAGAGAATTTTTTATTTCATTTATTGTGTTGTTCATCATTGTTTGTTTGCTCTTTAGTTCTTCTAGGTCCTTGTTAAACGTTTCTTGTATTTTCTCCATTCTATTTCCAAGATTTTACATCATCTTTACTATCATTACTCTGAATTCTTTTTCAGGTAGACTGCCTATTTCTTCTTCATTTGTTTGGTCTGGTGGGTTTTTACCTTGCTCCTTCATCGGTTGCATATTTCTCTGTCTTCCCATTTTGTTTAACTTACTGTGTTTGGGGTCTCCTTTTTGCAGGCTGTAGGTTCTTAGTTCCTGTTGTTTTTGGTGTCTGCCCCCAGTAGGTGAGGTTGGTTCTGTGGCTTGTTAGGCTTCCTGGTGGAGGGGACTGGCGCCTGTGTTCTGGTGGGTAGGGCTGGATCTTCTCTTTCTGTTGGGCAGGGCCGCGTCCGGTGGTGTGTTTTGGGGTGTCTGTGAACTTGGTATGATTTTAGGCAGCCTCTCTGCTAATGGGTGGGGTTGTGTTCCTGTCTTGCTAGTTGTTTGGCATGGGGCGTGCAGCACTAGAGTTTGCTGGCTGTTGGGTGGAGCTGGGTCTTAGCGTTGAGATGGAGATCTTTGGGAAAACTCTCTCCCATTGATATTACGTGGGGCTGGCAGGTCTCTGGTGGTCCAATGTCCTGAACTCAGCTCTCCCACCTCAGAGGTTCAGGCCTGACACCAGGCCAGAGCACCAAGACCCTGTCAGCCACATGGCTCAGAAGAAAAGGGAGAAAAAAGGAAAGAAAGATAAATAAATAATAAATAAATCTTTTAAATTATTAAAATAAAAAAGAACAATAATTTAAAAAAAAGAGAGCAACCAAACAAATAAACAAATCCACCAATGATAACGTGTGCTAAACACTAATGTAAGATAAATATAAAAATCAGAAACAACTCAGTCGCAGGCAGCAAACCCCAAGTCTACAGTTGCTCCCATAGTCTACTGCCTCATTTTAGGGATGCTTTGTTGTCTATTCAGGTATTCCACAGCTGCAGGGTACATCAGGTTGATTGTGGGCATTTAATCCACTGCTCCTGAGGCTGCAGAGAGGACTTTCCCTTTCTCTTCTTTGTTCACACAGCTCCCGGGGTTCAGCTTTGGTTTTGACCCCACCTGTGCATGTAGGTCACCCTCAGGCATCTGTTCCTGCCCCGACAGGAGGGGGTTAAACCAGCGGCTGATTAGGGGGCTCTGGCTCATTCAGGCCAGGGGGAGGGAGGTGTACGGTCGTTATAATTGGAATGCAGTGTGAGCTTGTGGAAGCAGATGCCAGTGTGACGTTGTAACAGCATGAGACGCGCCGTGTGTTCTCCTGGGGACGTTGTCCCTGGATCACGGGTCCCTGGCAGTGGCGTGCTGCACACGCTCCCGGCGGGGGGTCGGGGGGGAGTGTGGATAGTGACCTGTGCTTGCACACAGGATTCTTGGAGGCTGCGGCATCAGCGTTAGCATTTCATGACCATCTCTGGGGTCAAGCTGATAGCCGCAGCTTGCCCCTGTCTCTGAAGCTCGTTTAGGTGATGCTCTGCCTTCTGTGGGCAGACGGGGAAGGAGTTCCCTCTCCTCACCCACCCTGAAACAATGGTCTCTTGCCTCTTAGGCAGGTCCAGAGTTTTTCCCGGACTCCCTCCCACTAGCTGTGGTGCACTTGCCTCCTTCAGGCTGTGCTTTCGCAGCCAACCCCAGTCCTCTCCCTGGGATCTGACCTACAAACCCGAGCCTCAGCTCCCAGCCCCCGCCCGCGCTGGCGGGTGAGCAGACAAGCCTCTCGGGCTGGTGAGTGCTGGTCGGCACCGGTCCTCTGTTCTGGAATCTCTCTGCTTTACCCTCTGCACCCCTCCCTGTTGCTGTGCTCTCCTCCGTGACTCCAAAGCTTCCCCCCCACCGCCCACTCCCTATCTCCACCAGTGAAGGGGCTTCCTAGTGTGTGGAAACTTTTCCTCCTTCACAGCTCCCTCCCAGAGGTGCCGGGTTGTCCCTATTCTTTTGTCTCTGTTTTTTTCTTTTTCTTTTGCCCTACCCAGTTACGTGGGTATTTTCTTGCTTTCTGGGAAGTCTGAGGTCTTCTGCCAGCGTTCAGTACGTGTTCTGTAGGAGTTGTTCCACATGTATTTTTGATGTATTTGTGGGAAGGAAGGTGATCTCCACGTCTAACTCCTCTGCCATCTTGAAGGTCCCCCCTAAAACATAAGTTTTTAATTTGATTTGTACATATTTTTCTACATGAGTTTTAAAGACTGGAAATCTTACATATACATTTATATATATATATACAAGTATCCATATATATTATAGTATATAAACATACCTTATACATATCCATATTTTTTTTCTGTGTCCAAATTTTCCCCATTTAAAAGAAGCACTGTTGGAACTTCTGCTAGGAACATAACTGAGTGAGTCAGTATTACTCATTCGCTGCCTAAAAATCATCTAAAAGCAAATATCATTTTTAGTGAAACTGGGAGACAGAAAGAATCCACAGATTCCAAAATCCACGTAAGGGCTGCCAAAAGTATCTACACTGGAGGAGTCCTCTCAGGAATAAGTAAGGACATGAAATACAGAGAGTGGTGAGCGGATGAAAATGAAAAGAGATACAAGTGCCACCCACCCTTCATGTACTCCTGCAGTGGTGGGAAGCAAGGGTATTTCTTTTGGGTGACAGTGCTATGAAGACTGTGGTGATCAGGTTGGTGTAAAAAGTCCTCCTGTACCTAGTTTTTAATTGATGGAAGCAGAGAGGGAAGAGGAAAAAGAGTGCATAGTGCTAGGGTGTAAACATTTGCTCTTCTTGAAGATCCACCTGGGTGTTATTACCTCTCCTACACCACCATTTATATAAAAGGCATGTCCAAGAAATTCAAGTTCTTCCATGGTCAGTGTTAAAATAGGAATTGGCACAGCATTGATACAAAGACAATGTATGGGAAGAAAAGGAAAAGTATTTTTTAAAAGGTAAATAGCATTAGAGTTTTTACTGGAAAAGTTTGGCAAAGAGAAGGTAATAATTCTGTCAAAATACATCATCAATAATACAAGAAAATTTCATGACACTTTGCCTTTAAGAAGGAAAGTTTAAAAAGCTAGATCTCAGGGCAGAGGTGATGGGAGAATAAAATGAGATGAAACATGAATTGGCAAAATTTAAGAAAGATATAGAAATAAAATCATCCCAGAAATGGGGGAAGGGGGGAGTCACAAGAAATACAAGGGAATATACACACTGTGGAAAATACAGCATAAAGCATATGGGATAGAAATGAAAAAAAAATGCAAAATGGGAGGAGATCAATTTGGCAGAGTAGGAAGATCCTGAGCTCACTTTCTCCCATGGGGACACCACAATTGCAACTACCTACAGAGCAGGTATCTCTGAGAACAACCTGAAGACTAGCAGAAAAGATTTTCCACAACTAAAGATGTAAAGAAGGAGCCATAATGAGACTGATAGGAGGGATGGAGATATGGTCCAGTCAGGACACACAGACCCAGTTGCTGAGCCATGAGCAGGAGGGATATCACAACAGCGAGGTCCTCCCCTTAGTGAGAGGATACAAGTCTCACCTTGGGCTCCCCAGCCCAGGGTTTCTGCACTTGGAAGATGAGCCCTCAATGCGTCTGGCTTTGAAATCCAGTGAGGCTTACATTCAAGGGAGCCAGAAGGCTGGGGAGAATGTGGAGAAACACTCATGCGCTGTTGGTGGGATTGTAAATTGGTGCAGCCACTATTGGAAAACAGTATGGAGAGTCCTCAAAACATTAAAAGTAAAACTACCATACAGTTCAGCAATTCCACTCCTGCGTATTTACCCAAAGAAAACAAAAACACTAATTCAAAAAGATTTATGCACCACTATGTTTATTGCAACATTATTTACAATCAACAAAATATGGAAGCAACCTAAGTGTCCATTTATAAATGAATGGATAAAGAAGATGTGGTCTCTACAGGTATATTCGGAGATATTTCAGGTTCGGTTCCAGACCCACTATAAAGCAAGTCACATAATTTTTTTGGTTTCCCAGTGCATATAGCGGTTACATTTATACTATACTCTGGTCTATTAACTGTGCAATAACATTATGTCTAAAAGAACAATGTACATATCAATTAAAAAATCCTTTATTCTTAAAAAGTGCTAACCATCTTCTGAGCCTTCAGTGAATTGTAGTAGTAACATCAAAGATCATTGATCACAGATCACCATAAAGAAATAATAATGAAAAAGTTTGAAATATTGTGAGAATTGTCAAAATGTGACATAGAGACACAAAGTGAGTAAATGCTGTTGGAAAAATTGCTCCAATAGTTTCAGGATTGCCACAAACCTATTTGTTTAAAAAAAAAAAAAAGCAATATCTGTGAAGCACAATAAATGAGGTATGCATAGCTGTATATACAATGGACTATTAGTCATAAAAATGAATGAAATTTTGCCATTTGTGACAACATGGATTGATCTAGACTAATGCTAAGTGAAATAAGTCAGACAGAGAAAGACATATACCATATGATCTTACTTATATGTGGAATCTAAAGAACAAAACAAAACAAAAAACATGGAGTCATAGATATGGGGAATAAATTGCTGCTTGCCAGGTGGGAGGGGGATGGGAGTGGGGAGAAATAGATGAAGGTGATTAAGAGGTACAGACTTTCAGTTATAAAATAAATGTCATGGTGATGTAATATACAGCATAAAGAATATGGTCATTAATACTGTAATAACTTTGCCTGGGCACATAATGGTTACTAGACTTACCATGGTGATCATTTCATAATGTATTTAAATGTTGAATCACTATGTTGTCTACTCGATACTAACAGAATATTATAGGTCAACTATATAGCAATTTTTAAAAATATGCAAAATAATATGGAAAAGAGTTGGAAAGTGTTAGGGAGCTAATGATAGATATAGTGGACAGGTACAGGAGAACGAGCACACAGGAGAGTATTCTTCCCTAAGAAGAAACCTGGAAAATAGAAGGTAACTAAAATTTAAAGTTATGTTAAAAGTAGATTTAGATCTATGAACTGTAAAGAGTTCACCATGTGCTAGGCAAAACTGATTCAGAACAATCTGTCCTGGATATATCCTAGTAAATACACAAACCTTCAGAAATAAAGAAATAATACTTTGGGCAGCTAGGAGAAAAGATCATGCAACCTCTGATTCTTTTTTCATTAAATTCTAAGAGACAGTGGTGGAATACCTTCAAGATCCTTATGGAAGTAAAGTTGATGCAATTATTTTATAGACAGTTTTCCAAGTACAGAGGCTGTATATTTTTTGAACAAACAGGAACTCAATGCTTACCTTTACTGTGATCCCACCTTGAAGCAACTACTAAAGCTTAAACTTAATCCAACGATGAAGTGCCTGCGGAAAATATGGCAAAAGGACTAGCAGTGACACTTCGTTAATAGTACCAATGGGATAATGCTACAACTAGGAAAAGTACTGTAATAAGCATCATACACAGATGGACTTTTCATATTTTTCATGAGTGTCATAGGTGTTTTCCCATTAAAAAATAAAGTTTTATCCATATTATATATGGATATTCGTGTTATAAAAATGCTATGGAAATTCAACTAATGATTTTTTAAATATTCAAAAGTAGTAAAGTTAGAAGAGAAAATAATAATGTATTCAGTGTTTTGAACAAATGGTTTGGATGAAATATTAATGTCTGTAGTCAATTTTAGGTAAAATTTATGAAACATTCAGACTGATAAATATGATAAAATTTATGGGTTCGAAAGCCTTGGTAGCAACTTCTTTATGACGTGAATCAATATTCTATTTTTACTAGAGCTTCAAGAACTGTAATTTATCAAGGCCAAAAAATAGGGGGCAGAAAATAAAATTCACCCACTTCTGTTTTAATGTTGCAGAGACAGAAAGAAAAAAGGGCTTTCTCCCCCACTAGTTAAGAATCCCAAAGAATGCTTTTAAAATATTTATTGATGTTCCTATGCTACCACTACCCACCAAGGGACATTATCAGATTTTAGGAGGAAAGGATAAATGCAGTCTTTTTAGCATTTTCTGTTGAGAATAAGCTTACTGAGTCTCAGGAGAATAGATGGAAGTGGAGTTGCATGTTTAAGGCATAAGAGCCTGGGGAGCCAGAGAGAAAATAGAGATCTGGAGGAGTAGCAAATTTTCCCTGTTGCAATACGAATATTTACTAGAGGAACAAATACAGCAAGTTCCGGTTTGAAACATTGAATGATGGGGTCTGCAGCTATTTCTACTTACTCTTTGTTCCTGGCACCCATCCAGTTGCATTCCAGCAAATAAACCATGAGGTAACGAATGTTTACGGAAGGGAATTAAGAGTAGCAAAGAAATAGATTGTGATTTTCAAAACCTTAAGCCCTAAGAGGACTCATGACAAAGGAAACCTGATGAATCAAAGGTAGGATTCCTACATCTGTTTGGATAGAATGCCCTCAGAATGATGTGAGGAGGAGAAAAGATAAAGGAGAATCAAGATTGAGTAGATACCATAGGCCCTTCATCCTCTGGGCTTTTGCAGAAATCTCACACAGATGTTATACGTCATTTCCCATTGTGTTTCTGGGAGAATGCAAGGCCCCAGGAGTTAAATAATCTCACTTCGTGGTCTGTCATAAAGGGGTTGAAGTAAATTGCGAAGTTTTCTACTCCATACTCTGGTGTAGGAGAGGTAGAACTCTCTCTGTGTGCCTCAGTTCCCCGAAGGGCCATAGATGGCCCCATGATTTTTCCTGAGGTTACTAGAACATAAAAACAAAAGCACGATACAGGCTGCTTTGAGCAGTGCATTGGAGTATGCAGAGAGGAACCCAGAACAAATGACCTCACAATAAAGATCAAGAGTGACTCAGTCATGTCCCAGGTGGATAGACTGCAAGCACAAGATCTGTCCAGGGAAACTGCCTGTCAGGGAGGCCAGCATGGGAAGAAGGTGGGCAAAGGAAAGCTTCCTTCCCTTTTGCCTTAGCTTACGTGAGCTCGTACAATCTAAATGCTGTAATAAGCAAAGGAAGACAAGCTCCACATTTACCTCTGTCAGATTCCTTCCATTGTCCAAACAGGGACTCATAATAGCATTATGTGATGAATATGAAATTGCCATTTCTTTAGGCTAATAACAATTAAATATTGGCAATTTCACAGGGTTTTACCTAATACTTAAGATCTGTTATAGAAAAATAAGGTTGCATGTATTTTTAGGGAAAGCATTTTTAACTTTTATTTTGAAATAATTATAGATTCACAGAAAGCTGCCAAAAGATTACATAGATTCTCATGATCCCTTAACTCATTTAGATTTGCATTTGAAAAAAAAATTGCATTTCCACTGTTTACAGAACACTTGTGTATTTGTGAACAATTTCTGCATAATTTTCTAATACAACAATCCTTTCTGGCAGGTTTTCTATCATTTCTTTACATGTGAAAAATAAAAATTAAGTTATACAGCTACTAAGTGGTAAACTTGAAAACAGAATTTATATCTGTTTTTGCTTTTATTGGATTCTACAAGCACCAAGTTAATCTAGAGTAATTCTGTCTGCCCACTTAACTTTTTTTTTTTTAATATTTATTTATTTATTTTTGGCTGTGTTGGGTCTTCTGTGGGAGGGCTTTGTCTAGTTGCGGTAAGCGGGGGCCACTCTTCATCGCGGTGTGCGGGCCTCTCACTATCGCGGCCTTTCTTGTTGCGGAGCACAGGCTCCAGACGCGCAGGCTCAGTGGTTGTGGCTCACAGGCCTAGTTGCTCCGTGGCATGTGGGATCTTCCCAGACCAGGGCTCGAACCCGTGTCCCCTGCATTGGTAGGCACATTCTTAACCACTGCGCCACCAGGGAAGCCCTGCCCACTTAACTTCTAACTATAAGAGTGGCTACATAGATGCAGATCTAAATCTAAATTTTTTTCCCATAGTATTTTCATTTTCTCTTTCTGATTTGTAAGAAGGATTTTTATAATAAAGATTTTAATCTCTTGTGTAATATGTCTCTTTTCTCAGTTTTTTCCATGTCTTTTTATGTTTGTTTATAATCATTTGGAATGAATGGATTTATTATTGTTGAGTGTATTGATGAATTCTTTACATTTTTCCTACCTTGAATTTTCTATCTTGAGTCAACCATATTTGTTTCTATTTTATATCATGTTTAATTTTGAAATTTAGTATCTTTGGAATATATATAGCTATTGGTTGTGAATGTTGTGTGACAGGATTCACTGTTACTTTTTTTTTATATATAGTTGATGAGAATCCCACCATCATTTATTAATTTGCCTACTAATTGGAATGCCTTTTTCTATAAATTAAGCTGTTCTGTATAGGTATAACATAGAAGAATTTTCCCTGGATTTTTCTTTTCTTCCCATAATCTTTCTGCATTTATATTCTGTATAAGAGCCATCACAGCATATGAATTATTTCAACTCTAAAATGCTATAATGTCAGGAAATGCAAACGCCTTTTATTCTGTTTATTTTTTGTAAGAAAAAAGTTTTATTAATCTCACCCTAAATATACCTCCAGATGAATTTGACAATCATATTATTGAGATCAATAAAAACTAATTTGGGATTTTATTGGATTAATATTAAATATTTACGTTGATGGGAATATAAAATTTGTGCCATTATAATGCTTGCCATCTAGAAGAACAGCGTTGGGTTTTTTTGTTGTTGTTCCTTGATAAATGCTTTCTATATCTATTAATCTCTCTTTATGGCTTCACTTGTTTGTTTTCTTGTTTAGAAATATTTTTAAGCTTTTGCTTTGAAAGCATAGTTCCACATTCCCAAAAGCGTATTCTCTGAGATATTAACCATGACTCTGACAAAAAATGTTTTATGGTGTTAGATCTGGGACATGCTGATTTAACTTTAACAGCTTTCTTTTCCATTTACTTGTCAGATCTTTTCATATACTGATTTTATTGCAAATTTTAAAGGAGTTTGGCTTTCCTCAAATTTATTTGACCGCAAAACTCATTTCTCATGGGTCATATTAGGGATCTCTTGTTAATGAGAATCCACTAGGACTGTTACCTTGGTTACATCTAGGATCACTTTCTTTCTACAAAAAAAAATATATCTCTTGGAATTTCTTTTGTTAAGGATTTACTGGTGTCAAACTCTGTTTTGTTTTTCAAAAATTATTTCACTTCCATTCTTGAAAGATATATTAGTTTGGAATATAAATGTTTTGTGTGGTACACAAGAAATTATTTTCTCAGCATGTTACAGATATTTTTTATTAGCTTTCATGGTTGGTGGTGAAAAATCATCAATCATTTTTTCCATTTGTACAAGTAGATAATCTGATTAGTCTCTGCTAGTTCCTTTGCAGATATGTTTTATCTTTTATATTATGCACTTTTATTACATATTTAGGTGGAGATATTTCTTAGTCTGATTGGTATTTTTTGGGCTTTCTCAATCTGAGAACTGATATATTTCATTGCTCATGGTAAATTCTTTGCCAGTGTTTCTTCATGTATTTCACCTCTCCTATATTTTTTTCTCTTCGTTCTGAAATTTGGTAAAAATTCTACCAGTTGAGTGTATGTTGGAACTTAGCCGTCTATTCTCTACTGCATTTAGCTTCTTTTCATTACTTTCCGTATTTCTGTCTCTTTATATTGTTCTAGATAAATTCTTACTTTCTATCTTTTAGTTTGTGAATTTTCTCTTCAACTATGTGTATCTGCTCTTAAATATATCCAATGAATTTTAAATATCAATTATTGTATTTTTCTAGAAGTACTGTTTTTTCTTCAAGCACTTATTGTTTCAATTAATCTATTGCCCTTTGCTCATATATTTTAATCTTAATACATGATTAAGGTTTATATGGATATATAAATTTTATACATTTATAACTTACGTATAATATATAGTTATTATATAATGTATAGAAATATATAACATATATATGCAAATTAGTTTTATATGTTGTCTCTGATGTTTTTAGCACTTGATGTCTGGTACAGTTGCCCGTTGTCTGTCAGGATTTATTCACAGCCATCTCATTTCCTTGTGTGATTTGTAAGTTTTGGCTTGGAGCTCAAATTCCTTGGAAGTTTATTTGTGGGAATTCTTTATTACTTGTATTGAAGATGGTTCCAGGGAAGATTTTTATTTGCATCTTCCAGACACTTGAGGACATGACAAAAAGGGATTTTCTTCAAGCTATATTTGGCTTAAGGTATTTTGGACTACTCAGGCAATATTAATTTGAGTGTAAACTCATATGAGGACCATTAACGGTTACCAAATCTTATGAAACATAGATTTCCCCTTTTTTTTCGTTCCACCTAGAATTATGTTTCCAGCCAAGCAATTTTTCTTAACTTTCCCTGGGAGATAAATTTACAGTCAGTTCAATTTTCTATGGTTCTATCTCTGTGATGAGTACTTCCTGTTAGGTATACCAACTTGGTTGTGTCATGGTATCTTTTCCCTGTTTCCTGTGCCTTTCCAAGCAGTGGAAAGTAAAGCTGAAAATTAGTCAGATATGGAAAATTTTTTCAGGGCACAAACTTACTTTAATAATGCTTTTCTCTTTAAGTTCAGTCCAAGACATGTGATGTCATTTCAGCTGAAACCACATGAAACCAATAATTCAAGTTTCTTTTCTTGAGTGACAAGCCTAACCCCAGCACCTGGCTTCAAACAATAAGGCTGGCTCACATGGAAATTTTGGGGTATAATTATCCATTAGACTCTTCTACCCACTTCTTCCTTAGAACCTGAATCCTGGAAGGGCCCCTAAATTCTGCAGTTTCAAAAATGACTTTCTGTTTTATTTCCTCCCCATGGCCTATCAATATACTTATTTTAGATGTATTGGGGCTACACACACACACTCATATATAGTGTATATGTGTCTATATATACATGTATGTACATTTTATATTGATATAAAAGTTTCTTTTCTTATAGTTCACCTCTGATTTCTAGTTAGTTTGGTTAAAATGTTACTTCATATCATGAACTTTCAGAGCCATGTTGACAAGAAGTCCCTATTCTCAGTGCCTTTTATTTTTAAAAAAGATCATAAAGAAACTCACAAATACCAGCTAAATCCTGATAATAAAAAACCAGAACAGTCCACTACATATTTCAAATAATATTTATGTAACTTAGTGGCCTGGCTGAAAGGCTAAAATTTATGGCCTATTATTTTTTTTAAAAATCCTGATGGGTAGAAGCTAGGAAAAAGATTAAAAAGAAAAAAAATAGAAATCCAGTAACCACTAAAATAATAAAACCTTGTATTAATGGTGTTATTTCAAAGTTATATCAGGTTATGTTTTCATTAGTTTGAATAATAAAATTCTCATTTGAGTAGTTACAGGGAAACCTAAGGACAACACCAAGGCTGAATAATAATGCAAACTTTTTTCAAGTACACAAGAGGCTTCCCCTTGTGGTCACTGAGAAATAAATTTAGGGCACATGTGCTGGTAAGAGATAAGTCTCCTCTACAGGACTTGAATTAAAATAGGGTAGTATAGGAAGTAAGATATCAGTATCAGGTTGACATACTGTAAATATTGACTATTTCAGAAAGAGTATACCTTACTAATTTGTTATACTACAATAAACTGAATCAGAAGTAGTTCCTACATCCTCTGTACCTAGTAGGAACCTCTCTCCCCCACCTGTCTTTCCAATCCCAAGTCCCCACATATGCATTTTTAAAAGCGCATCATAAATGTATTGATTTGCTCTCCCATAAAGAAGAAAGGAGATGGGTAACTCAATATGAAACAAAGGTCATGATGCAGGCAGATTTGCTAGGCTAGGGTATGCAAGGGAATTACAAAAGTTTCTCTATGGATATAGAGTGTTCAATATTCTGTACCTTTGGTAAAACACGGGGTTTATTCTGATTGCCTGAACGACATGTATCCCACTGATTCCAATCAATGGTTTGCAGGTACTGAAGATATGCAAAGGGGGAAATAAAAAGCCTCTCTGAATAATTTATTGTCTTAGATTCCTTAAATTATCATCCATAATTCTGACATCATGATTAATAGTAAAATATGAAAAATTATTTCTTAATATATTAAAGCCTTGTTATAAAGTGTTCATTATTATAATTGACGATAAACAATAACTCATAAAAGGCAAGTTGGAAAAAATTGAGTTAATGAATTTATCAAAATTTAATCAGCTTTTATTAGCAAGCCGTATATAAGGGTAAATCTTATATGAAGCTGTTTTCTAAATAATTTGTTAGGGATAAGATGTAAAGGGTGGGCAACAATAGGATGACAAATGGCTGGAAGACCCAGAAATATTATTTTTAAAAGATCTTATCAAACATTGAGTTGCTACAAAGATTACATGCTATATATTGACTTAAAATAATAAAAATATAATTTAAAACCATGTTTTCTCTATGCTTATTAAGAAAGATAACTTTTTATTCAAATTAAAGCCACTCACATGTTCCTTTCTGACCTGATTCCTTCGTCACTCCCGGAGATAAAACTTCTTTTCTTACTTCACTATGTATGTTTGTACTGCTAAACAATATATTGTTTACTTTACCTCTGAACTTTATTAAAATGGATTCATAGTTTGATGAGTTTTTGCTCAAATAGTATGTCTTGAGATTTCTCTAGGAACCAATAGTTTATTTCCTTTACTCTCTATTATTCCATTTTATGAATATGATATCTTTTATTCATCCTCTTATCACTTCTAAGCATTTTCTTGCTTCTAAATATGTCCTGTTAGAGAGTTCTGCTATTTTTTATGATTGTTTATGCCTCTACTTAAAATAAGCAAGTTTCTATAATGTATATACCTTGAAGACAAAATGATGGGTCATAAGTTATTGACATCTTCATCTTTATTAGTTAATGGCAAATGGTTTTTCAACATAGTTGTACCAACCTGAACTAACTAATCTTATATAAAGTTTCACCAATATTTTACTACTAAAAATACATCTTATCCTTTGTTTTTCAACTTTTCAAACGATAAAACACAGCAAAGAGTGCATATATGAAAATATATAACTTAAGGTAATACGCAAACAACTGCCAGTGCAACCCAACCCATGACAACATATAAAACATTGCAAAGAAAAGTCCCCCTTGTGACTCCTCCCAAAAACTATACCTTCCCTACCTCCCTCTAAAAAGTTATTAGCATATTGTCCTTTATAATAATGATTTCTTTGCTTTTACTTTTAATTTTACCACCTAAGTACTCATCAATAATCGCTATTATTTTGTTTAGTTAGATTATTTATTTTAAATTTTGTATAACAGGCATCATATAATATGTTTAATATTGCACCTAGCTTCTCTTGCTCAACTTATATTTGTAAGGTATGTTTATGTTATTACAAGTAACTGTAGTTGTTCAGTTTCATTGCTGAATAAACCATACTGTGTATGTATATAGTGCAATGTGTTTATCCATTCTATTATTATAGCTATTTATTTGGGCTGTTTCTACATTTTTACCGTTATGAACTGTCTTACTATGAGCGTTCTTTAAATATGTCTTTGTGTACAAACTTCTATTGGGTATATTCCTTCTATATGAATTGCTGGTCATAGGGTATGCAAATGTATAGTCAGCATAAGTTGTTGCCAGACATTTATTTTCAAAATGATTCTACCTAGTTCCACGTGTTCCACTTTTTCATGAACACTTGGTTCAGCCAGTCTTTGTAGTCCTAGTCACATTTGTGTGTGATTAATGGTATCACAATGTGATTTTAATTTGCCCTACTCTTAAACTATTTAGCATTATCTGATTTATTAGCCATGGATATCTGCTTATGTTAACTATATTTTTAAAACTCTACCATATTTGTGATTTTCATATTGATTTATATGAGTTCTTTGTATTTTATGTTTGTTTTATGTCTAGAAATATCTTTTTCCTCACTATGTCATTTTTCTTTTTACCATTCTAGTTATGTCTTTTAATCTTAATTTTAACCTAGCTCAGTTTATTAATCTTTACATTTCTGTTAGGTGTGATTTGTTTCCTTTTTAATAAAAGTTTTAACTCCTAGAGATCATGAGCATCGTCTCCAATATTCTTTTCTAGAATTATTATTATGTTTTGCTTTGAAACAGAATCAGATCTGCACTCCATATGGTGTAAATTTTTATGTATGACATATGGTAAAAGTCACATTTTAATTTTTACATATGAATAGCCAATTGCTCCAGCACTACTTTTAAAAATGCTATCCTTTCTCTACTTGCTACAGTACACTAAATGTAATAAATAAATAGGCCCTATATATATTTTTTTTAATATATATATATATGGCATTTTTTTGACACCCTATTCTTTTCATTTTTATATTTAGCTATCCTTTCATCAATAACTCTTGATAAACTTCCACATTGTTTTTGTTATCATTGTTACATTGCAAGTCCATATACATTTTAGAAACAGTTTACAAAGATTCATACCAAAAAGTATTGAATATGAATTGGGGTTAAATTAAATATATAAATTAATTTTGGACTGCTTTACTGACATATTTAAAATATTAGTCATGAAATCTATAAAAATTTAAAAATTTCCTATCTTCCTTTCCTGAACAATCTGGATAGATGATTTTCAAGTAAATGGATTAATTCAAAGAACTGACTTTTAGTGTCAGTATTTTTTTTTTAATTCATTCCTACTTTTTAAAACATCTTATTGATTTTAATCTTACCATTATTATTTCCTTACTTCAGCATACTTTGGGTTTAATTTTTTTTTTTTTTTGCTAGTTTTTTAAGGTGGAAACTTAGCTCTTTGAGACTTTTTTCCTTACTAATATAAGTCCTTAAAGATATAAATTTGCTCCTAAGCACTGCTTTAGCTGCATTCCACAAATTTCGATATGTTGCATTTTCATTACCTTCAGTTCACTATGTTTTATAAATTTGCTTTTGATTTCTTCACTGACCAATGGGTTATTTGTAAATGTTTTGTTTAATTTTAAATTATTTGGAAATTTTTCAGGTATCTTTATTGATTTTAATTTAATTCTGTTGTAGTCTGAGAACATACTTTGTATAATTTCATTCTTTATAAAATTTATTTTGTGCCTGAACATAGTCTATCTTGGTAAATGTTCTGTTTGCACTTGAAAAGAATGTTTATTCTGCTGTTGTACAGTGAGTTTTCTGCAAATGGCAATTAGGTCAAGTTGGTTAACAGTGTTGTCCAAGTCTTCTATATTTTTAGTGATTTTGTATCTACCTATCTTATCAATTAATGAAGGAGCATTGTTAAAAATCTCCAGTGAAGTTAGAGAGTGGCATTGACATATATGCATTACCAAATGTAAAATAGATAGCTAGTGGGAAACAGCCGCATAGCACAGGGAGATCAGCTCCGTGCTTTGTGACCACCTAGAGGGGTGGGATAGTGACGGTGGGAGGGAAATGCAAGAGGGAGGGGATATAGGGATATATGTATATGTATAGCTGATTCACTTTGTTATACAGCAGAAACTAACACACCATTGTAAAGCAATTATACTCCTATAAAGATGTTTAAAAAAAAATCTCCGCAGATGGGTATTCCTTTTTCTATTTTTCATTTCACTTTTACTAGTTTTTATTTCATGAATTCTGAAGTTCTATCCCATTATTGTATTGACCACTTTATTATTATAAATGTCTCTCTTCATTCCTAGTAATATGTCTTACGGCAAAATTTCTTTTGATATTTATTGAGCTATTCCACCTTTATTTTTAACAGTATTTGCATAGTGTACCTATTGATATTTCTATCTTTTCACTAATTTATGTTGTTTCGTTTAATGAGTTTTCTTTGTTGTTGTTGTTGTTGTTGGCAGTATAGAGGAGGCTTGTTTTCTTATTTCACTAAGTATTTCTTCCTGTTAATTGGAATGCTTAGGCCATTTACCTTGAATATGTTAAGTAATTTGGATGGGTTAATCTAACATCTTCCTATTTGTTTTCTTGTTTGTCTCATCTGTTCTTTGTTCCTTTTTCCTCTTTTCACGTCTACTTTGTTGTTTGTGTTTTTTAATAGTGGTTTTTCCAAGTTTATAATACACACGTTTATTTTTTCCATCTTAATTTTGTTAAAGAAAAATTTAGAATAATTGACAAATGTGATTATATATATATATTTAAAGTATACAATATGGTGATTTGATATATATATATATATATATATATACATTGTGGAATGATTGTCAAGATCAACATAATTAGCACGTCCATCACCTCACATAGTTAACTGCTTTTTCTCTCTTTTTTTTTTTTTTTTTGTAAAGGTGCACTTACGAGCTACTCTTAGCAACTTTCAAGTACAATGGCATATTATTAACTATAGTTACCATGCTGTACATTAGCTCCTCACAACGTATTCTTCTTATAACTGAAAATTTGTATCCTTTGACCTACATGATGCCATTTTTCCCACCCCATAGCCACTGGCAACTACCATTCTATTCTCTGTTTCCATGAAATTGGCTTTTTTGTTTGTTTTTAGATTCCACATATAAGTGATACTGTATAGTATTTGTCTTTCTCTGGTTTATTTCACTTAGCATAATGCCCTCCAGATTCATCCATATTGTTGCAAATAGGATTTCCTTCTATTTTATGGCTGAATAATACTCCATTATATATATAAATATATACCAATTTTCTGTATCCATTCATACATCAAAGGACATTTAGGTTGTTTCCATATCTTGGTTATTGTGAATAATGCTGTAATTCACAATATGGGGGTGCATATATCTCTTAGAGATTCTAATTTCAGCTCCTTCAGATATATACCCAGGAATGGGATTGATGAATCATTTAGTAGTTTGATTTTTAATTTTAGAGGGAAGTGCCATATTGTTTTCCACAATAATATTTTGTTGAGGATTTTTGTATCTATGTTCATCAGGGATGTTGGCCTATAATTTTCTTTTCTTGTAGTGTCCTTGTCTGACTTTGGTATCAGGGTAGTATTGGCCTTGTAAAATGAGTTTGGAAATATTCCTTCCTCTTAAATTTCTTGGAAGAATTTGAGAGGTATTAGTATTAATTCTTTTTTTAAATATTTGATAGACTATACCTGAGAAACCATCTGGTCCCAGGCTTTTATTTGCTGGGAGATTTTTGTTTATTGATTCAATATCCTTAGTCATTATTGGTCATTCAGTTTTTCTATTACTCCATGATTCAGTCTTTTTTTTTTTTTTTTTTTTTAAAGAAATAGCGCTGTTCATCCAGTCAACCAAATTTTTTTTTTTTTTAATGCTATTCTTGTCTGCTTACATTCTTTTTATTTTATTTATGTATGTATGTATGTATGTATGTATGGCTGTGTTGGGTCTTCGTTTCTGTGCGAGGGCTTTCTCTAGTTGTGGCAAGCGGGGGCCACTCTTCATCGCGGTGCGCGGGCCTCTCACCATCGCGGCCTCTCGTTGCCAAGCACAGGCTCCAGACACGCAGGCTCAGTAATTGTGGCTCACAGGCCGAGTTGCCCCGCGGCATGTGGGATCCTCCCAGACCAGGGCTCGAACCCGCGTCCCCTGCATTGGCAGGCAGACTCTCAACCACCGCACCACCAGGGAAGCCCATGATTCAGTCTTAGTAAGTGTGTTTCTAGTAATTTATCCATTTCTTCTAAGTTAGCAGATTTTCTGGCATATAATTTTTATAGTATTCTCTTATGATCCTTTGTATTTCTGTGGTGTCACTTATAATGTGTCCTCTTTTATTTATAAATGTATTAATTTGAGTAATCTCTTTTTTCTTAGTTAGCCTAGCGAAAAATCTGTCAATTTTATCTTTTCAAAAAACATAACTCAAGTCTGTTGATCTTTTCTATTGACTTTCTAGTTCTGTTTCCTTTATGTCTGCTCTAATCTTTATATTTTCTTCTTTGTATTTAGTTCTTCTTTTTCTAGTTTCTGAGGTGTAAAGTTAGGTGTATTTGAGATGTTTATTTTTAATGCAGGCATTTATTGCTATAAACTTTTCACTTAGTTTATAACTGTTTGATGTTTGCACATTTCAGGTAGCAGTCACCTCTCCCAGCCTTTTCAGACTGGCTTGGGTGGAGCAAGTCTTTCTACCTGAAGGGTGCTGAGAAGGCACTAGCTGGGTAGGATGGAGTGTCTGCTTTCCAGGAGGGCACGGTGGTGTCTATGCAGCTCTGTCAGCTGAAGTCATTGTTGGTGCACATTGTGGGTGGCTTCTGTGGCCAAGAGGTCCTGCAGGTGGCAGTGGTACCTAGGGCTATTGGGGTCCTTGGAGGCAAAGGCTGCAGGGGTCCTGCTGTTCATTTTTTTTGCATGTGGGAGGAAGTTCTAGTTTAGGGGATCCCTCTTGACCCCTGGTCTGGTGAGCTGGCACTCACAGCAGTAGTGGAGCTGAGGTCCTGGGATCAGGCAAAGACAGAGCTATCATAGCTTCTGGGTGCAGGTGCACTTGCTGCAGCAGTGACACTGGTATTTAAGGTTCAGGCATGTCCAGATCTCCCATAGAACCAGGGTATGTGTGTCTGGGGCTCACCACAGGATTCAAAACAGCTTCAGCTAAGCTCTGACACTGGTGATCAACGCCTGACCTGAGACCTAAAGGGGTGGGGCTCAAGGCAGTAATGCAGCCTCAGTAATGGTAGGACATAGCTCCAACCTGAGGCTGGTACAGCTCTGGTCCTGTATATGGCTGAAGTGTTATGGCATCTTGATCCTAGAGAGCCATACATAGCAGCAACTGGAGCCGCTGGGGAGGTTTCTCACCACAGTGACAGCCCCATTCCTGGGGAGGAGATGCTGCTGGGAGGGGCTTCAGACAGCTCCATCAGCTGGGATCAACGTTGGTGAAGACTGTGGGAGTCCCAGGTAGCAAAGGCTGCTAACTTGCACAGTAGTGAGGCTTCCTGGGGTTCTCCTGTTCTCCTTTTCCCCCAGGGTGAAATTCCTCTCTGTGGATTCTCTCCTGGCACTGAGCTACTGTGTACTGGGGAATGGGGTGACACAGGTAAAATGCTTCCCATGCTTTTCTATACAGTCATCCGCAGGTTGTGAGCTCTGCAGGATTTTTGCTGCCTCTTTATTATATTTCAGAGCTTTCCCTGAGCTATTTTCCTTGGTTTGCCATTTTTATTTATTGTTTTTGTTGCTTTTGTGGGGAAGGTGAGTGTTGGGACCTCCTAACTCTCCATCTTACTCGATCTTTTTTTTTTTTTTTTCGCTGTGCCTTAGGGATGGAACCTGCACCCCCTGCACTGGAAGTGCAGAGTCTTAACCACTGAACTGCCAGGGAAGACCCCTTACTTGGTCTTATTTTAGGATATCACTCCTCAAATACATATATTTAAATTATCGTGTCCTACTTTCAAGGAATACTTCATGCATATTGTAAAAACCTTATAGCTGTATCCTTCCATTTCTCCCAGCCTTCATATATCATTTACTTGATTTCTACTTTGTTATAACCCCAATATATTATTTTTTGCTTTAAACAATTGTCTTTTTAAGAGATTAAAAATGAGTATACTTGTACCACATATTTACCTTTTCTTATGTTCTTTATTCTTTGTATAATCACAATTTCCATCTGGTATTGTTTTCCTTATACAGTTGACCCTTGAACAACACAGGTTTGAACTGCTCACGTCCACTTATCTGTGGATATTTTCCAGTAGTAAATACTACAGTACTACATGGTCTGTGGTTGGTTGAATCTGCAGATGTGGAGGAACCACGGGTATGGAGAACTGACTACAAATTATACACGATTAACTCCCCCTTTTTTAAGGGGCAGCTGTACTTTAAGAACTTCCTTTAACATTTATTTAAGTGCTTGTCTGTCAATGATTAATTCTTTCAACTTCAGTTTGTCTGAAAAAAATATATTTTTCTTCTTCATTCCAAAAGTTAATTTTGCTGGACGATGTATTCTAGATCAGCAGATTTTATTCTTTCATTACTGAAAAGACTTCACTCCAGTGTCTTCTGACTTGCATCTTATCTAATGAGAAGGTTACTGTAATTTTAGCTTTGTTCCTCTAAATGTGTCTTCTTTCTTTTGACTTCTTTGAAGATTTTCTCTTTATTATTAGTTTTCAGCAATGTACTTATATACAGTAGTGTGGTTTCTTTTATACTGATTGGAATTTTTTCTTGTAATTTTTTTTGGCCATTAATTCTTGAATATTCTTTTTCTTCACATTGCTTTTTCTCCTTCTAGACCTCCAATTGCATGCATATTTGACTCCTTGATATTGTCCTGAAGCTCAGATATTCTGTTCAATTTCTTTATTCTTTTACATTCTGTTTCATTTTGGATAATTTCTGTTGCCACTTCTTCAATTCATTAATCATTTTTTATTAACCTCAGTCATTAATCTTTTCTTAATTGCCATGTAATGGTGTATGTGTATGTGTCTGTGAGTATGTGTATGTGTGAGTATACTCATTGATATTTACATTTCACATAATGAAATTTAAATTATATGTGGGTCTTTTATATCTTACTTTTTTTTTGCTCTTCATGTTCACATATTTCCCTCTACTTTCTTGTATATATACAGAATATTTAAAATAGCTTTTTAAAATTTGTCTGCTAATTTTTTATTAAATATATAATTTCTCAGTTGTTTCTATTGATTGATTTCTCTCCTAATGACTGTATTTTCTTGCTTTTTGAGTGCTTGGCATTTTTATTGCATGCTTTTATATTATGTGCTGGATATTTGTTCTGGGACACATTTAAGTTATTGTAATCAGTTTTCTTCTATTTTGTTTGTTCGTTTTTCTTTTCAAAGGTTGCATTTAAGCATTATTAGGGTGGTACAGCCTTTGGTCTAGGGTCAGTTGGACTCACTACTAAGGCAGTGCTTTCTGAGAGCTTTATCTGAGTACTCTACCTTCATATATTTGGAAATCTTTGCACTTTGAACAGTGGAAAAACAAACTATTCCCAGGTCTATGTGAGGTTAAGATATGGTTCTGCTTCCTTCCTTCTGATTGTTCTTTTTCTGACCTTCAATGTTTTCATCACTTCCATACTCAGATCAATACCCAGCCAAAAAAGCTATTACATTTAATGGTAGGAGCTATGTCCTACCATTACTGAGGCTGAATTATTTACATATCTCTGGATTTCTATATCTCTGCAACTCCCTCCTCTTCTATATGTTACTCTATACCTTTTAGTTGCTTTGGCTTCCTTGAAGTCTGAAATCTTGTCTCCTCAACTCAGTGAAAACACCTTGTTCTGTCTAATTTCCCCTTTCCTATTGAAATTCCAGGCAGCAAGTTGGGTAGGTCACAAGCGCTTCTCATTTATTTCCCTGAGATTGTTGCTCTATTGTTCTTATTGCACAAGGATTGAAAACTGATGTTTCCTAGTGCATAAGACAGGAAGGTCATTCTGTTCAGTTTTCCAGTGTATAAGACAAGAAGATCAGCCTGTTTCCTGGGACTTTATCATGGCAGAAGCAGAGATTCCAATTGGTTTTTGAATATTGTTTGTATCCAGCATACTTGCAAAACTTTTAATTTTTAATTTTAACTGTAGTTAGGGGGAATTTTCTATGTTGTATATTATATTTTCTGGAATAATCTAAGTTTCATCTTTTCAATTAAACGTTTTTTTTTTTCTTATTTAGGTGAAGTGTTTAGGATCTCCTTACAATGTAGAATAAAAGTAGTGCTATAAAGCATACTTCTTTTTATCAATGAATGGAATAATTTTAATGTTTCAACATTTTTTTCAGTGTTATTTAAAGATACCCTATATTAGTTCAAGGAAGTCCCCTCTGTTTCTAATTTTAATGAACACTTTTTCCTGAAAGAATGTTAGATTTAATTGTATGCTTCCTTCTATTAAATAGTATTTTGTTTTCCTTTATGGGAATGATATTTTTTTATTATGTCCTTGTTTCAAAGAGTCATTTAGGAAATACTCCTCAGTTTTAAAAATTTTGGAAGTTAGGGAATATTTCTTTCAATAATTATGGAATCCTTGTACATATAATAGTGAAAATTTGTATATGCTTTTTCTGTTTTCTAGAATAGTTTTTTTTTAATCAAATTTAAATTTGTTCCTCCTTGATAGTTCTTAAAACTTGTTAACTAAGTTATCTAGGACTGCTGCTTGCTTTCTCAACAGACTTTAACTTGCTACTCTTTTTTATTAATTGATCAATGCAACAAATATATTTTGAATGCTTATCCTGTACCTGGCACCGTTCTAAATACTGGTTATACACTAGCATAAAACAAAACAAAACAAAATCCCTGCCTTATGGAGTTTACGTTCCAGTGAAAACGTTCAGATGTGAAAATAAATAAATATATACAAAAATAAATTTACCTACTTCAACTATTAATTTGCCAGTTTCTCTTGGTAGTTCCAATAATATCTACTTTACATATCTCATCGTATGTCATGATTTGCATATAAGTTTGGAATTGTTTGCTTCTGAACCCATTGACTTCTTCAGCAATAATAATAATTTATGGTAGTATATTTATTTACTTTTATTTTTTCTTATGTTTGTATTTTAAATATTCCTCATAAAAAACATATACCTGACTTATGGATTTTCAACCTGCCTCATATTCTGTTGTTGTTGTTAAGTAGAAGCATTTAGTTCATTATCATCTATGATGTTGGGAGTTGTCTTTTTTTAAACCTCCTATCTTGTTTTATCTTCCTATCTTATATCTAGGTTTTATCTTCAGTTCCTCAGGCCCTAAGAGTTTGTGAACGAAGTTCAGCACCATTAAGGCTGAAAACCACCATGAATGTCTAGTTTAGCTCTCATTTTTGCTTTCTCTTAATTTTATCCCATAAAGTTAACTAATTTCTTGCCAGAAACTTATAAATATACTTAAATATTCATTATTTTCCTTCTTCCTCAGCTTTTAGGACTTCAGAGCAGATGCTTAAATGACCCACTAGAAAAAAGAAAAAAAACACAGGAATACTGTCAACTTTTACTAAAGAATCACTTAAATAGAAATTACTGTGTTCCAGTAACTTTCAAAGTATTTTATAAATATTAAATAACTTAGTTTAGTTTAGTTAATTTAATAATTGAAGTCTCATAACAAACTTATGGGAAAAGTACTATAGTTAGTTCATTTTGAGATGAGCAAACTGATACCTGGAAAGATTAAATAACTTTCCCCATATTAGAGAGTTAGTGTGATATGAGTTTGGTATTCAAATTCAGGAAGTATGTGCTCTAAACTCTATGTAACTCCATTCCTCCCATGATATCCCTTGAAGGTTCACACAACGCACACATACATACACACACACACACACACAGATGATTACCTGTCCATTGTGCCTTATGTCAGGAATTGTAGTGAAATTCTGCTACTATATTTTATTAAGAAATAAGAACCAAGGAATGACTAAAGTATGACTTGGCCAATCTAAATATGAAGAAACATCAAAATTTATTTTAAGATTGAACTAGAGAATAATGTAGGAAATAAATGTTAATCACTGATAAGATTTGATTGTGCAGTCCTTCATCCCTAAACTTTGTCACCTCTATCCATTAACACACGAAATAGGAATTTTATATATATATATATATATATATATATATATATATATATATATATTTATGTATGAATGCAAGAAATAGAAAAATAAAGTCAGCTTTCATAGAGAAGAAAGACTGAAATAAAAAAGAATGTTGTTGAATAAAGAAACATAAAGTATTTCAGATCACAGTTATTTCACTCCAAGCTTCCCATGTAGAAATCAGCCACATACTCTCCCATCATACCCATTTATTGCTGGAATTCTAGTGAATAGAAAGATCTCTTTTTTATTAATTTTTACTATTGCCTCATTCTAACCAATCTTTCTTTCTCTGGTTTTGCTCCATCAATCTGTTTATTAATCCATATTTCAGGTTTAATAAAATTAAAAACAAAATCTATTCAATTAAATCTGTTCATTAGACCTGCATTTCCCATCAGATATATCAGTTCATATAAAGTGTTTAGCACAGCAAGACAGAAGCTTCCTGATCTTGTCCATTACAGTCTTCCTGTCATTGTCACTCACTCATCTCTCCTTGTTGTCCTTATGTGTGAATGATTAATTAACTAAATAAATAAGCAGATACTGCTACAACTCTGTAGTTTTTCTGACAGCAAATAGAGTTAATGATTAGATGATCATATAAGCAGTATATGGTATTCCTGAGTCTGTTTTGCATGAACCATGTTAAGTGCTTATGGCAATAGTATGGTTTAATATTCCATGATTGTAAAGGTTATGGAGATGTGGAGGATCTGATAAAATTATCAATTTAAGGCAGAGAATATTTGAATGGTTTACCTGTCACCTAGACCAGAGACAAACCTTTATAAAGGGAAAAATCTTTTTGATGACCTTTCTCTTGTCACAACCCTTCACCCTGAGAAAATGTTCCTGCCAAAATTAAATCAGGACTCACTTTTTTATCAAATGCCAGACAGTCACTTAATGGGCAGTAAAGATTGTGTGCCCCAA
Organism: Balaenoptera physalus; assembly: GCF_965194825.1. Taxonomy (NCBI): domain Eukaryota; kingdom Metazoa; phylum Chordata; class Mammalia; order Artiodactyla; family Balaenopteridae; genus Balaenoptera; species Balaenoptera physalus. The sequence continues at coordinate 77,336,950 of NC_138893.1, forward strand.
AAGATGTCAACTTTTGTCAGTATGACCATGTTTATTGGCTTTATTATCCTCTCATTCTCTCTCTCTCTCTCCACACACACACGCACACACACACACGGAATTTCATTTACTAATTACTTATTGATCAATTAGATAATACTGATAGTGAAATCAACTTCATAAAATCATTAGGACAGATAACTGTAATAATAATTTAGTTGAAAGAAAACCTAGTTTGAAGCAGCTTAAGAGTGTCTCTCAAAACAATAATATTTAATAAACAGAGTGCATACCTAGGTCTACTAAATTCAGATTTGGAGCTATTTTTCTACCTATATACTACCACGTATATATAATGCATGTGACTATAAGGAAAATAGAAAATAAATTCAGTATCGATATTCTCAGACAATTGTTATGAGAAGGTCAGAAAGCAAAACATATAGGTAATCTGACATTTTCTTAATTATCAGCTGCAGATGGAATAGTATGCTTTTATGACTTTGACATTTTCTGGAAATAAAATAGATATGGTAAAATTTTTATCTAGAATTTCTTTCTTTTTATGTATCCTTTCCAGTAATTTTATATTTATTTTGGATTTCTGGCTGCTTCTCTCTTTTTAAGGTCTACTTTTTTGGTATAAAAATGTGGATTTTGTACGATCACTTTTTGTTTACTGTTAATTTTCAATATGGCTTTAAGATTGTGATCCTATAGAACAAACTAAGCAGAAGATTAACAGCTAAATAGAAGAATTGAACAACACTATAAAATAATTAGACTTAGGCATATGACAACACTCTACTCAACAAAAGTAGATTACACATCCTTCTCCAGTGCCCAAAATAGATCACCTGCAAAAATAATATATCACATTAATAATAAAATTTTAAAAATGTAAATTTCTATAATCCTCTCAAAAAACAACTCTTCATATTCTTATTTCAGTTTCTTTACAGAATCTTCAAAATATTCACTATTAAGTCATGCATAATATGCCATCAGGTTGTTGCCCCATAGTTTACTTAACAACTGCTTTTGCTGGGTATTAGGTTAGCTTATAATTTTTAACAGTCATGAATAATACTGCACTGATTTCAATGCAACCTATATGAATAAAATATAATTTCAAGTCTTTATCGATATGCTTCTATTGGGATAAAAAGCACACATTCTTTTTCCTTTATTATTATTTTTATAACATTAAATTATGATGTGCTAGAAATGATGGGTGGACAATTTTACTGCGCCTCAGAAAATCTCTTTGAATACTGAGGACAGTGTAGCTAAAATATAAACTATTAATTTATGCTTCATTCTTTGTCAAAGTTTGTTGGTTTTTATGCATCTGAAATGCACCTTAACACATATATGCGTCTCCAACACATCTCATATTTAATTAGTGATTTTTTCATCCCTGGAAAATGAGCCTAAGCATTGTTGTGGAAAATTGTGAACAATGCAGTTTGGTAAAAATAACCCAGATTCCCTTCAAGATACATTCAAAGACTCTTACTACCTGACCAGGTGTGTGGCCTTAAACAAACCCCTTTCCTTTTCCCTTTATTAGCTGTGATTTCACCTCCTGCATAATAAAGTTACACATGCCATCCTCCACACAATTCCGTATTTTTTTGAGAAAATCAGATTCAGACGAACCTCCAAGAACATGGATAACCATATATTTATTAGAAGTAGAATTTGGAAACTTTTTTAGGTTTTAAGTATTTATTGATGAAATTATGTTATAACTGAACATTGCATTAAAAAATCCAGTGGTAGGATTGCGGGGAGATGAGTCAGGCTCTAGGTGAAACAATATTGGTGACTGTTGATAATATTGAATCTGGGGAATGAGTACATGCATAACTACTATATTATTTTATATCTTTAAAAGTCTGTAATTTAAAAATGGATTATTTTTTGGACTATTTTCATCTAATTTCACCCATCTTTGTTTCTTATAACAAGATTAGCCTCTTTCTAAATTGACTAATAACATATATACTCCTTTTGGTGGAGACACCATTATCCACGGAGAGTAACCTTGCTCTGTGGTCCCAACAATCCAATCAAATTTTTTAAAAAAATCTGCATCATGTATGTGAGCACAGGTTCTGGAATCAGACTGCCTAGTTTTGAATCTTTTTTCCACCACTGTTCAGCTATGAGAATCTTTTCTCCACCACTGTTCAGCTATGAGAATCTTTTTTCCACCACTGTTCAGCTTCCTTTAAATGTTCCCACATTTAAAAGGAAGATACTAAAAATAATCATATTTTGTTTGTTGTCATGATTAAGTCAATTAATCCACATAAAGTGCTTTGCATAATATCTGTAATATAGTAAACTCCAAAAAATGTTAAAAATCAAACTTACCGAAAAAGAAAGTCAAACATTAAAATGTTCATCAATTCCAAGTCATTCCATCTTAGATAACATATGTGATGCATGAGCACCACGGTACAGGAAAATCTCTCTAAATCCAGCTCATTTTCTTTTAATGATTGATCCTCTAGTAGGATATGAGTCATTCCTGCTCATCCTTCCTGCAAACTTCAGGTTTCTCAGTCCTTGATTTCTTGTGAATCACCTTCTGAACCAGAACACACACATATATCCACATAGATAAGAAATAGATGCAGGTCAGGCACAGATTAAATGGTGCTTACAAGAGAAACATTTCTCCAAATAAAGGATAGTGACAGGTGATTCAAGACTGTCTACAACATGTATTACTGCTTCTCAAATATTTTCAGTAAGGTGATAGATTTTTGTCTCGTTTTCACATAAATAAGTGAGCTGTTCAGGTGGTTTTATAAGGGCAATTAAATAGCCTGCATAATAAGTGTATTCTATTTGAAATACACTAAAGAGTATGAAGTGGCAATTTATGTTTTCTACAATTCTTATTCCACTTTCAAGTTCTTAACATCATTTTAGCCAAGGTTCTGACTCTACCTCTTTCGCTTCCTCAGTGACACACCAGAAGGTTCTTATAAAGGTTATCAATAGAAATTTAGTTTGAGAATCATGGCATAGGGGATTTATTTTCCCTGGACCTTCCCTTGTCTACCTTTCCAGATTCTCCAAGAATCTGCTGTTTCCTAGACACTATTTTTCATAAATACCGATGCAGTCGTGAGCTGTAAGTATGGGTATAAGAGGTAAAATTAAGTTGTAAGGCATAAGCAATGAAGGATGTTTATATTCAGAACTAAGAGAAAAATTAATTATTAAGCATACCTCACCTCTTTATGAGTTGTAACATTACACTTTATCAGTGATCATTCACTAAATCATTAACACTGCAATGCATAGCCATCTTAAATATTTAAAAATATGTAAATCTCATTTTAGGTGTTTTTCATTTTCATTGAATACCTGTGGATTCAATGTCTTAATTTTTAAAAGCTGTCATCTAACTAAAGAATGCAATATACATGATAGAGAAGAAATTATTTCATGCCACAGCAATGAGTTAAAATGGGATGTTATTAAGTTACTTCAGATGATCTAAATTTTTTCTATAAAAGTATTGTTGCAATTCTCAGGAAGTAGTCTGTAACTTGTGAGAAAATATATCCTATATCTTTAAGAAAAACAAGTCAGTTATTTGTAGCCCTGGCACATACTTCATATCAAATCATCTGTGGAGCTTTTAGTTCATTGTTTCTTTTTCAATTCTGTTAATTTTTAAAAATGATTAATGGGGAAAAATTTTAGGGTATAATGTAGAAAATATGAAATTTCAGAAAAAGTCTCAGAAATACAACGCAGTTTTTGCATGTATACATACATATATGTATGTATATATAAACTTACTGACATATTCAAAGCTCTACTAAAATGCCTTAAAGATTTGAGTAATTTATAAGGCAATTGCAACTGTTTTGAAAGAATAACAGTCCTCAAAAAGCTAATACAATTGGAAAAGCAAGAGCAAAGAAGGAGGATTTGTCCCATCAAGTGATACAACATATTACTTAACCATAACTTCACTCATCCTTAAAAATGTGACACTGTCACTCAAAGGTGCATAAAATAAATCAATAGAACAAAGTAGGTAACCTCCAAAACAGACCAATGTACACTGAACACTAGATATATAATAGAAGTAGCATCATAAAACACTGGAAAAATGCTAGATGCTTTTAATCATTTTAAAACTTGGATAAAACTCTAGGATAAAGTTAGAGTCCTCATACCATATATGGAAAAGAAAAGATCTAAAACTACAAAGGTAATAAAAGAAAAACTGGGGCTTCCCTGGTGGCGCAGTGGTTAAGAATCTGCCTGCCAATTCAGGAGACATGGGTTCGATCCCTGCTCCGGGAAGATCCCACATGCCGCGGAGCAACTAAGCCCGTGCGCCACAACTACTGAGCCCACGTGCCACAACTACTGAGACCCGCACACCTAGATCCCCTGCTCCACACAAAGAGAAGCCACCACAATGAGAAGCCCGCACTCTGCAACAAAGAGTAGCCCCCGGTTGCCACAACTAGAGAAAACCCACACGCAGCAACGAAGACCCAACACAGCCAAAACATTAATTAATTAATTTTTTAAAAGAAAGGAAAAAAAACAAGAAAAAAATGTAGAAGAAAAACTAAGGAAACACCATTATAATGAAAGGGAAAGGAATAATTTTTAAACAAGGGAGAAATGATAAATATGAGTACCTAAAATTTGAATTGTTTAATTCATTGGCAAACACCATAGACATTTAAATATGAGATGACAAATTTAGAGAAGATACCTCAGTGTTTAAAACTAACATGAAATAAAAACTTTAAAATATTCAATGACTCTTGATAAAGCAGCAAAGACAGTAAGTCATATGAAAGAAAGTAAGAGAAAGAATTAAAATAAACACTCAAAGAAGAGGAAATCTAAAGATTATTAATCATATGAATAAATGTTCATCTTTATTAATATTCTGAAATATGCAAATTTTTAAAAGAAAATTTGTGAGTGTCTACAACCTTGATAATAACAAAATTTTTTAAAAAATTAAAATAACATGATATAAAATTAAATAATGTAAAATTCAGTTGCTAGCCAAAATGTGAGGAAACAACACCACATGCACTTCTGGTAGGAGTGTAAACTGGGGCACAGAGGAGGGCAATCAATACTTATTAATCACTTAGCTATCCCAGTCCCAGTCTTGGAATCTTTTTAACCTTGAGAAACTCTCCCAAGGATCTGTAAAGGGAAATACACAAGGAGGTGAATTGCAACAAGGTGTTACGTAACATGTGGCATTCTCATTTTATTAAACCATACAATATCCAGAGTGGATTTGCATAGGTCTTTAAAAAGACGAAGTTGAGCTTATCAAGTAAACAAAAGAAAAACATATCTGTAGAACATTATCATTGAAAAATTTAACACACAGATACATTTAAAAAATATGAACAGAAAAAAAGCGAACAAAAACCCAAAACAAATAGAAAGGAAGGACTAAACATTAGAACTGAAACAAAAAAAATAAAAAATAGAGTAAATCAGCAAAGGCAAAAGATGGTTCATCAGAAAGAGCAACAAAATTGACAAACCTTTAGTTAGACTAACTAAAAAAGAGAGAAGACTCAAATTACTAAAATCAAGAGTAAAAAAGGAGATATTACAACCAACCTTACAGAATTGTAAAGGAATACTGTGAAAAATTTTATGCCAACTAATTAAATAACCTAAATGAAACGGACAGATGCCTAGAAAAATACAAAACACCAAAATGAGTTCAGGAAGAAACAGAAAATCTGAATATATCTATAACATGTAAAAATATCAAAATAATAATTTTTAAAAAATCTTCCTACAAAGAAAAGCCCAGGACTGGATGCCTTTACAGGTGAATTCTATCAAATGTTAAAAGAAGAATTAATATGATTACTTCACCGTATCTTGTGAAAAATAGGAGAGAAAGCAACACTTCTCAACTCATTCTATAAAGTCGTTATTACCTAGATACCATGACCAGACAAAGAACTTATAAGAAAATTGCAGACCAATATCCCTTATGAATATAAATACAAAAATCCTCATTAAAATACTAACAAATGGAATCTGGCAACATATCAAAAGGATTATACACCATGACCACGCAGGATATAACCCAAGAATGTTAGGATGGCTGAACATATGAAAATCAGTCAAGGTAATATCATATCGATAGAATAAAAGACAGATACCTTCATATGACCATCTGAATAGATGTAGTAAAAACATTTGACACATCACTTCATGATAAAAACACTCAATAAATTAGGAATACAGGGAACTGCCTCAAACTGATAAAGGGCATGTATTAAAAAAAATACATAGCTAACACAATAATTAATGGTGAAATTGAATACTATCATCCTAAGATCAGGAACAAGACAGGATACACATTCACCACTCTATTACATATTGTACTGAAGGTTCTAGCCAGGGAAATTCAGCAAGAGAGAAATAAATGCATCCAGATTAGAAAATAAAAAGTAAAACAATCTCCATTTGCAGAAGTCATGGTTTATATACAAAAATTGTAAGAGAAAATCTTTTAGGCAATATGTCTGTATCTTAAACTAAGCTTATTAAAATAAAGTTTTTATTATCACTTAAATTTCATCTGGTACAATCAATATTAACAATTTTTGTTGAGGCAAAATTTTAACTAATTATATTTTAGAGAAGTTTCATAAAAGGCATAATTATAAGTGATTGTCTAAAATGCAGATTCATTTAGGAAAATAATGGGTAAGAATATGCATTTCCTAAAATGTTCTACCTTTATTTTTAGATCTATTTATTAAAATTCTGTTAAGTCTTTATGAATAGTAATTATCTTTCATATGAGCTAATTACCTTCTGGAAAATCCTCCATGTTTCTAAAGAGGCAAAAAAAATCAGTTACATTATAATGAAATAGAATTATAGTACTCTTCCTGTCAAATAGGTATGCAAAAATTTTGCAAAATATTTGCTGAAAAAGGGTCATGTATAATAAAATTCAAATGCACAATATTTTATGGGATATTGGCTTGATTAGGTGAAAGTTAAAACGTAGAGTATGAATCAACATGTTCCAGTAAGACTCCATTGTTGGAGAGCAAACTCATGCAGAGTCATTTGAGAGAACTGTGTCCAATCAAGGAAGAGAGCATTCATAACAAAAAGAGAATTCCAAGAATGAATACCACCATAGACAGACGGGAGTGAGAACTAGTAAGTCATTATACAGAATGGAACAGATCCGAAAGACAGGAGTCCTGTAGGTAGGAGGAGGGTTAGGGGAGGAGATGGCAATTAGAAAACTAGAGGTGATAATAGATACTAAAAAGTTTAATGACTTGATTCTAAATCAGTACATTTTACTCTGATGACGCAAATGTTCATAATCTTCACTGTCCAATAGGGTAGCCACTAACTCCATGTGGCTAATGAACACTGAAAATGTGACTAGTGAGACTAAGTAACTAAGTTTTGAATTTTCTTAAATATTAATTATAATTTAAATGGGCACATGTGGAGATTTAAACAGGCTACCATGTAGGGAAGCACAGATGTAGTATGTCCAGGGTCAGAAAGTAGTCTCTCCTAGGAGAAAAGAATTGTTTATTATTAGCTTTTTTTTTTGAATGTACGTCCTCAAGTCTATGAGGTTCTCTACACTGCAGTTTTGTAAGAAAACATTAGTAGTTTCAGACAATGTAGAAGCTAAAAAGAACATGAAAGTTGAGTGTATGTCACCCAGGCATTAACATAATTTGTATCAGCTCCGCATAATGTTCATCATACTCATAGGTGACCTTCATCTTTATCTTGTAGGTGTTTAGAAACATTGGAGATCTTTAGGCAGGATGTTATGATCATATTTTTATGTAAGATATCACTCTGCTTGCAGTGTAGAGAGGCAACAAATTTTGGGGGTAAAAAGTCTAGCTTTCTACAGGTCACTATTAATCTCTATCCAATCCATAAAGCAGAGGCATCTCTCTTTGATGTTATATCAGACAGTTGACTGTCTCCTCAACATTTCCTCTGATTTGCCTATGTGGTTATGGCCTGTGACACTGCAGAATCACCACTGAGGGATTCGCTCCTCAAAGGAATCCAAAATTCTCAGACTACTTTCATACTGAAGGACCCAGGTATATTTTATTAACTTTTTTTTGTAGCAAGAACTGTCTAGATAGCCCTAAAAAACATGGTGCTATAATTAAATAAATGTCAGGATGAAATCATCATAGGCCTGAAAGAAAACTCAGTTGGCAAAATAATTTTTAAAACTTTGTTTTCCACCGTGAGAAGCTGAATTTATCATGTAGAATTTAATACACCTTAAGTAATTTGGTATCCTATGCAAAAGAAGGTGTGTATTGACTTACTGATTACAAAAGTACTGTAGATATAAGTTCACATGTGGCTAGTGATCCTAATGAAGCCTCTTTGAACTTTCCACTAATTATGTCACGGAAGAATTTTAAAACACAGATTATTAGTGAATACAAAGTCTAAAAAGTTAACTAGGCTGTGAGTAATTGTGGAATCTCCACTGAATCGTATTGACAAATACTTGTATAGATGCACCTCATGGTATAACTAGATTTTACTTTAGAAAACAAACAACTGTCAGGAAAAGTAATATGGCACTTTGCCATTTTACTGTATCTCCATATGTCTGTCATTCACAGACATAGGGACCATAGCTACTAGAACTTATGAAGCTCTCCTCTGACTCCCCTGGGGCACCTTTTAGGGTGGTTCTGTCCACCATGACCTGCTTTGCTCTGAATTTAAGAACTGCGATATCCAGAACACAACTCTTCAGAAATTGAGAAGACAAAAGAAAATATACTTTATTTTCAAGAAATCCTGGACGATTTTTTTCTTATCTTAAAGGAAGAATAAAATAGATGAATCTTTGCCAATAGTAATCTTAACTTTGAAAAGACCACATGACAGTTTAGGATTCTTTTTTTCAGTTAATCAGCTAATACTTTCTTTATTCTACTATTTTATTTCTGGGTTAAAATTAAATCCCATCTACATTTACTCTTAGTAACTTACTCTCTTGTTCTTTTTTTTTAATCAATTACATTTCCTAATTCTTGAGTTTAAACTTTAGGACATTTATATTTATGTATTTTAGTTTATTAATGGCAGGCTTTTATACTGTTAATTTACCTCAGAGCATACTTGAGCCTCATTTAATAATCATCAATGGTGTCTGTTCTCCTAATGATCTAAATATTCTTAAATTCAGTTTGTTGTAGTCTCCTTGACATGAGTATTATTTTCTAGTTCTGTTGTAATCAATGTAATTTTTATTATATTTTTACCCTAATCTCTTTTTTAGCACTGTAGTCAGAAACTGTGGCCTAAAAGTAGAATTATTTTTCTGCATTTTCCTTTATGGCTAAGTTTTTAGAAATCTCTAAAAAATCGTCCATTTCTTGAAAATAAAATATATTTTCTGTTAGTAGAATAAAACTCAATATTTGTCCATTATATTAATCTTACTGTGCAATTCAGATACCCTTTCATTTCTAATTTATGTTCTTGTGTTTGGTCTGTCAAACCCTGATTCTCATATGATTATATTTAAATCAATTTTTCTCTGTTTTTATTTCTTTCCAAAATTTTTTTCCCTATTACCAAAAAGATAATAAATTATTTACTTGTCAACAGACAGAATGTGAACCTATTACCAAAAAGATAATAAATTATTTACTTGTCAACAGACAGAATGTGAACGTATCACCTCACTTTGTTCATTTGTGTAATGGATAAATGGTCCTTTCATATCTGGATCAGAAGTTCAGCTCCCATTCAAGTCTTGGTTTCCAGCAGATTTTGCCAAGTATTGCTCTGCTACTCAATCTGGCATTGTCTTTTGACACATTGTGTGGGCCTCTTCTATACTCAGCTGTTCATACTCAAATACACAATTCAAGCATAGTCCAATAATTTCATTACTCTTTTTACTTAAAAAATTGGGACAAAAAATGGTTTTGTTAATTATCTCTAAGTGTATTTCTCTAGATGTGATGGCTCTGTGTAAAACCTGACTTGTCACACCTCTTCCACTACACCCTGATGTGAACAATAGTGATTTAATTAACAAACATAAGTGCAATTACAAAAATAATGAATTGGAAACACAATTCCAGCATTGATTTTTTAATAAGTTGGAATATATTAATACTTGTATGTATTTACAGTGCCAAAATTGAAAGTGCCATAAATGGGGAAAACAAAAATGAAGATGGGGGAAAGATACTAGCATGATGCACAGCAGTGTATCACTTTTTTCCTCCCTCAATAAAATCTAGCTAGCATTTTCCTTTTCATTTGAACCTCTGTCACAAATTAACCCTGCCTCATTAAAATGATATATAGCCAAAGCAGATTTTTTTTTAAACATCTTTATTGGAGTATAATTGCTTTACAATGGTGTGTTAGTTTCCAAAGCAGATTTTAAGATGATGAGAGAGGCTGTAGGATGACAGTTAACTGAACCAATGAGTTTGCTGACAGCTTACAATAAAATGTATGCTTTCAAATAGAACATGTAAATGGAAGTACCTAAATTTTAGAGACCCACTCAGATACATGTGAGTATGCCTATTCAGGCATATTAGACTAAGTGTAAAGACCTGACAAATTGATAAGCTCACATTAATTCTATTTTATTCTATATTTAAGCAAGGGCAAATGACTAGTGCAATCTTCACCAAGTTTATTCTAGACTTCACACTGTTCACTTTTAATTTTGAGGAAAGTAATTAAACCAAAAATAATTCTTCATTGGGAAAACAAACACTGTGAGGAGAATGGAAGAAAGATTTTTTAAATGGATGGTATACTATAAGAACATTAGACACTACTCTTCTACATTTACTCAACTAGATAATGCTGTTTTCATAAATCTGCTACTGACTGTGCTACAAATGTCCCTCTTGCCCAGGACAATGAAATGAACCCTCTTATCAGAGTTAGCTCTGCTATTTGTTGTTAATTCCATCCCCTTCTTCTTTTCTGGAATATCCCTTCATGAAGTAGCCCAACTTTTAAAAGTCTTCAAGACTGCGGCTGTGTCTCTTTTTGATTAATGATATTATATATACTTTCTCTGTTTTTCTTTACCACTTCACCAGAGATCCACCAAATTTGTTTATCTTCACAAGGAACAAGTTTTTATTTTACTTATCCTGTTACTTAGCTTACTATTGCATTAATTTCTAATATTATCTTATTTCCTTTCTTCTACTTTTTTCACTATTCTTTTTCTAATTTTTTAAGCTAGATGCTTAGCTCATTTATCTGCAGTCTTTCTTCTTTCCTAATATGTATTTAAGGCTATAAATGTTCCACTAATCATGGTATTACTTGAATTTTATGTTTTTGTATGTATTATTTTTATAATAATTTAATTTTAAATATGCTAATTTTTATTACTTGTTTCTTGGATCCCTGAATAGAAGTGTATTTCATAAATTCCAAACACATGGGATATTTCTAGCTAGCTTTTGTTGTTGTTGTCTAGAATACTAACTCTGCAGTCAAAGAACATAAAGTTGTATTATTTCACTTCTTTTAAATTTATGAAATTGCATTATCACCAGGCATATGGTCATTTGGTTTGGTATGTAACCCATATGTAATTCAACAGTTTTTTGGGTTTTTTTAACCTGCAGTTTTGGAATGCAATGTTTTATATAAGTCAGTTAAATCAAGTTTGTTCACCGGAATGATCAAATCTCCTAGCTGCTTACTAATTTTTTTGGTATGCATGTGCTATCTAAACTGGCATAGTTGTGTTAAATCGCTCGCAATGATTTTTTGATTTATCAAGTTCTCCTTTTATTTATTTTAAATTAGCCTTATAAATTATAAGAGTATTTATCAGGTACACGAATTGTACATTTTTGTTGTCCCATCTCCATTCTCTTCACCTATCATTTTTCTCTAGTTGTTTCTATGTCAAATGTAGCCTGGCAGTACTTTGTTTAGTAATATAATGTACCTCTTAATATCTGCTGCAAACTTTCTCTTTCTCCATCAAGTGTCTCACCTTTAGCAGCCCACAAAGCCATTTTGTTGCATACACAAACTTGGAAGCACAAAAAAGTTAACATTTCCAGAGTTGTCTGTTGATAAAAATTCACAAGATGCAATTTTAGCATACTAAAGTCTGTTACTAATTAGTATTTTACTTTTTCCTGGACAGAGCAATGATTTTAATATAGCGTAATATCATTTACCCCATCACAACTTAGATACAGTTTCTCATGAATTTTAATTATGTCTGTGTATTATATATGTCAGTTTCCTTCAAATTTATATCTCTATCCATCTATATTTATATCTAGATGCACACAATATATAGATATAAAGCAATCCCACTAAAAATCCCAGATTTTTATTGTGGAACTTGAAAAGTCAATTTGAATTTTATTTGCGAGTGTAAAGTGCCAAGAATAGCCAGGCAACTCTTGGAAAAGCACGTGTTGGGGGGACTCAGACTGTAGCAATGAAAGCATTTTGTTATGTATGCAAAGACAGATAGCAGCCCAACTAATGGAAGATAATGGAGAGCTCTGAAAGAGATCCGTACAAGATAGCAACCAGAGGTCACACCGCAGATCAGCAGTCCCTGGGGGTGGCAGGTAGGAGAAGGGGAGAATAGTCTTTTCAGTAAATGGTAATGGATCATTGGGAATCCATTTTTAAAAGATTAAAGAAATTGTATCTCTCATTACATCACACACACACACACACACACACACACACACACACAAACACAATTTCCATGTGTATTAAACAATGAAATGTGAGAAGGAACCCTATACAGCTTTTAGATAAACATACAGAAGTGAATAGGTCATATTAGCTGTGAGAATAAGTTGCTTTAAGTCCTTGATAACAGGTTGCTTCTCTAAAATATAAGGCTGTAGGTTAAGTATCATTCTTCTCTTTTTAAAAATGTTATTCTGAAATAAAGTTGGTTTGGAGAAGTGTTCCTTTATTAATAGAAATCAGTAATTTAGCAAATGGAGAAGAAATAAAATGTACTTTTTCCTGCTGAGTGACATAGGGTAAAAATGCCCTGTGGTATTTATGGGATGGAATCATAAAGTCCAGTACGTAAAATGTTAAATCTCTCTATAATCTGAAAAGCAGTAAACCTGACTATCTTTATTTGCACCCTTAGGGATATAGAAGCAACAGTAAGGGTATATCCACTGAGAAGCATGTTAACTGCATCAGAGCTGTAGGATATTCCTTACAGAAGAATAAATCTCATGCAGAATGAAACAAAAGGATTCATGAGTAATATTTAGAAATACAGAATATGTAAATACATAACATCAATTTAGCAGCAGTGACTACTAAAGAGCTTTTCTTTTAAATTTATAGTGGGGTACTATAATATATACATTTCTCATTTGAGGGACTAGATAATATATTTTTTGTGTCAGTTAACAATGGAATTGTCAAAGGAGTTGTCAAAGAATCTGTGGTCATTTATTAAATAATTTTTAAAGTTATTTGCTGTGAAAAGGAAAAGAGTTTTTAAAAACCCTAATTAACAAAGTACAGTAATAAAATAAAAACAACTAAAATGTTCTAGAATTTAAAAATTCTAAAGTTGCTTGCTAAATGATAGGAATGGGGTCAGACAGTTCTGGATTAGAATCTTAGCTTTATCTCTCGTAAATTCTATGAGTTCAAGAAAATTACTTAACTTTTGAGAGCATCAGTTTTCCCAAAAGTTAAAAAAAAAGAGGATATATACCTCTAAGAGTTTAAGAACTATCCAGTATAATATATGTAAAGAAGTTACCGTTATAGTGGCTGGTGCATGGTAAAAATTCATACTAAAGTGCTCTATAAGTTTGTCATTTTCACTTTGACTATGCACGAATTTGATTACCGGAGCACAATAAACCCTCCAGGTCTATGAGCAGAGCTTCCAAATGGAAAATGTGAAGATTTCTGGAAAGAAGTTTTGAGAGCTGACATTTTTGCCTTTTTTTTTTAAACTTAGGTTGAAACATCAGTCTTTCCCCATTAAGGATAATATTATCTATAGCTTTTTAATAGATGCCCATATCAGATTGAGGACTATCCCTTCTCTTGCTGGTTCAATGAAAGATTGTATTATGAATTTGAGTTCTGTCAGATGGTTTTTCCACATCTACTGAGATGATCATATAATTTTACTCTTTTATTAATATGGTAGATAACATTAACTGATATTCAGATGCTAAAATAACCTTGCATTTCAGTAATAAATCCCACTTGGTTATGGTGCATTATTCTTTTCATATATTGCTGAATTTTATTTGTGGATATTTTATTAAGGAACTAGATCTGTATTTATATGAAATATGGGTCTATAGGGCTTTTGTTGTTGTTTTATGTGATGACTTTGGCTTTAAAATCAGCATGATACTGGCCTCAAAATGAGTTGCAGAATGTTCTATTCTCTTTTATTTTCTCAAAGATTTTTTTAAATATCAATATTATTTCTTCTTTTAAATGTTTCATAGTATTTACCGCTGAATCCATTTGGACCTGAACTTTCTTGTGGGACATTTTTAATTACTAATTCAGCTTCTTTACTTGATTTAGATTTGTTGAGGTGTTCTGTGACTTCTTGAGTTTGTTTTGGTAATTTGTATTTTTCAGGGAATTAGCCCATTTCACCCATTGTCAAATGTATTGACATATTCACAGATTTCCCCCATCCTTTTTTTTTTAAATTTTATTTATGTATGTATGTATGTATGTATTTTTGGCTGCATTGGGTCTTCGTTGCTGCACGCAGACTTTCTCTAGTTGCGGCGAGTGGGGGCTACTCTTTGTTGCAATGTGTGGGCTTCTCATTGGGTGGCTTCTCTTGTTGCGGAGCACGGGCTCTAGGCGCGTGGGCTTCAGTAGTTGTGGCATGCGGGCTCAGTAGTTGTGGTGCATGGGCTTAGTTGCTTTGCGGCATTTGGGATCTTCCCGGACCAGGGCTCAAACCCGTGTCCCCTGCATTGGCAGGCAGATTCTTAATCACTGCACCACTTGGGAAGCCACCCCCTGTCCTTTTAATCCTTTAAAATCTGTAGAGATGACACCTCTTTCAATCCTGATAGTGTATTCTTCCTTTTTTCTTGATCAACCTAGCCAAAGATTTATCAGTATGTTTTTTCTTTGGAAAGACCCAACTCTTGACTTTATTGATTTTCCCTATTATTTTTCCATATCCTATATGAGGTGTCAACAAGCTTCAAGTCACAGGACAAATCTATCTTGCTCCCTGTTTTGTAAATAAAGTTGTATTGGAATACCAAGCCCATTTGTTTGTTATTACCTGTGGCTGCTTTTGCATTACAACAGCAGAGTTGAATAACTATGACAGAGACCATATGATCTATAAATCTTAAAAAATTTACTATCTGGTTCTTTACAGAAAAAAATGGGCTTTCCTTTGTCCTGCATCATTGATACACACTCTCATGTTTACTATTTCCTATCTTCTACATGCTTTGGGGTTTCATTTGCTTTTATTTGTCTAGTTCATTAAGGTTGAAATAGAGCATTGATTTGAGAGTTTCCTTTTTGTAATACAGTCATTTAATGCTGTACATTTTCCTCTAAGCATTGTTTTAGTTGCATCTCACAATTTTGATTGTGTTTTCATTTTTATTTATTTCAGTGTATTTTCTCATTTTTGTGTGATTTCAAGTGTGAATCATGTGTTATTTAACAGTGTGGTGTTTAATTTTTATACATTTAGGGATTTTCCAGATTTCCTTCTGTTTTGATTTCTAAATTAGTCCTTTTGGGATTAGAGAACATACTTTATGTTATTTCAGTTTTTAAAAATTGATTAAGACTTATTTTATTGCAAGTATATTATTTATAATGGTGAATGTTTCAGGTGCCCTTGGAAATAATGGATATTATACAACTGTTGGGTGGTGTGTTTTCTATACGTAAGTTAGATCAAGTTGGCTGATGGTGCTGTTCAATATCTTAACTATTTTGTCTACATGTTTTATCAGTTACTTACAGAAAAATACTAAACACTCTAACTACTTTTGATTTATTTATTTCTCCTTTTAGTTCTGTATTTAAGTATTTTGTAGCTCTGTTTTTTAGTGTGTAGACATTCACAATTATTATATCTTCCTGTTGTGCTACCTACTTTAAAAAATCCCTATTTATCTCTAATATCCCTATTTATCTCAAAATATTAGAATATTTCGGCTGATATTAATATAGCAACTTTACCTATCTCAAATTAATTTATTGAGTCATGTTTTTTATACTTTACCTTCAAACTTTTTGGCTTTTTGAACTTAAAGTGCCTTTCTCTTAGCAAGTAATTGAATCCTGTTTTTTATACAGTTAACAGTTTCTGCCTTTTGATAGATTGTTTACTTATTCACATTAAATGTAACTGTCCACATGACTGGACTTAAATCTACCATTTTGCTATTTGCTTTTGTATGTCTCTCTTGTTTCTTTGTTCTCAGTTCCTCCTTTACGATCATCTTTTGTATTAAACAAATATTTTTATACACCATTTTATTTTCTTTATTGACTTCTTAGCTTATTTCTGTGCATTATGTTTTAGTGCTTGTCTTGGAATTACAATGACCATCTTTATTTCAAATTAAAATTTATGTATTTCTGGCAAATTATAAAAACGTTGCACAAGAAGAGTGCCAACACTTCTTTGAAATGTTATTGTTATACATAGTCCATCCATGTATATTGCAAACCCAAGAATATAGTGTAATAAATTTTGCTTTAAACAGTTATTTCTTTTTAAAAAAAGAAAAAGTATATATATCACATAACCATAGCACATACAGCACATAGTATAATTTTATGTTTAGCCAAATATTTACCATTTCTGTTGTCTATTATTCTCTTCATAGATTAGCACTGTCATCTCATGTCATTTCTCTTCAGCCTAATGGAATTTCTTTAGCATTTTTTGTAGTCCAGGACCACTAGCACTACATTTTCATAGTTTTAGTTTATCTAAAATTGTCTTTGGGACTTCCCTGGCAGTCCAGTGATTAGGACTTGGTGCTTTCACTGCCGTGGCCTGGGTTCAATCCCTAGTCGGGTAATTAAGATCCCATAAGCCATGTGGCACAGCCAAAAAAAAAATTTGCCTTTAATTTGCATTTAGTTTGGAAGCATAGTTTCACTGGATATGTAAAGCTTGGATGACAGTTTTTATTTTTTTTCTGGTTTCCACATATTTAGTAATTTATGATTCAAAACTGTACATTTTAAATAATATATTTTAGTGATGCTAAATTTCTTTTTAATCTTATGTTGATCTAGACAATTAACTTGTATAGACTCAAACTCTGAAGTTTCTCTCCCCTGGAGTGTGAAGCCACTGCTGTCTCTGCATAGATTTTGTTTTATTTTGAGATTGTGTAAATATTTGGGCCTGGCTCTCTAGGAGGTTTTTCCTTGAACCTGTGTATTTTACAGTCAGTCCATGATTTGCAGAGATTATTCTTAGACACCTAAACTCGATAAAACTATTCTGTACCCTCGAATCTTGTGTGGGTTAGGGAACACAAGCACAGCAAAATTGCAAGTCTCCTTAGGCTTTCAACTTTTGGTACACTCCCTCACAGAGTTTAACAGGTGAGGGATGTGTGGAGAGTATATTCTCAGTCTTTCCATGGTTCTCTCACTTCCAAAAATGTCCTCAAGAAAGAACGCTATTCAGTCTGCTCTATCCAAACTATTTTTGACAGTTTTCTATGAGTAAACACTTTTGATATTGTTGTCTACTTTTCAATGATTCCCTGAAAAGGTTGCTTTTAATAATTTTGTTTAATTTTGTACGTGTTTTCTGTGGAAGAGAGTATCCTAAACTCCTCATGTTGCCTTTATCATAAAGACAATCCCATGCATTAAATTTTTAATTTCTGTTATTATGTAAATCAGATCTACACTTTCCAGAGTTTTTTAATATGGAGATTTCAATTCTCTGATGAAATTGTTAAAATTGTCTTGTACATATTAATAATAGTATTTTCATATCCATATTGACAACTCTAATAATTAGGCCATCTGGTTCTGTGTGTCTATTTTCTACTTTTTCTTTTGGTACTTTTTTTGGGGGGGGGGCATGTCTGTTTTTTTTTTTTACTAAATCTCAAGTATTTTGTGTAAAAAAGTGTGAGGACTTATAGATGCTCACTCTTCTGGTAGGTCACAGCAGGGGAATCCCCTTAATCACATTAGGGACTGAAATAAGCTGCTGGTCCGCCGTTTTTATAAAGCCCTGCTCCTGGGGGAAGGAACTTCAGGATTTCTGATCCTGTGGAGTTTACCATGGCCTCTCTTCCTTTTAAGTTCTGAGTTCCAGTTTTGATGTTCTCAGAAGTAGGAAACTGCTAGAAAGTCTACTCTGATTTTTCTAATTCCTTTTATCTAGCTCAATTGCAGAATTTTTGAGTTTCTATGTATAGGTGTTTTGCCCTTACTTTTAGGCTAAAAATGTGCAGGGATCCCAAGTGAGAGCCTGTGAAATTTACTATGACCCACTTTCTTATATGTCCTAAACTCCAACTTTTGTTTTCTCAGCATTGGGAAACTGCTAAAAACTCTACTCTGCTTTTTCAATGGTTTTCCATTTACCTTCTTAGTCTTTGCCCTTCACAGTTTAAATATTTAACAAATATGTCAAGCTGAAACTACCAGAGTGTTAGTCTTACTTCTTTGTTCTTCTCTTCTTTCTGAGAACTTGGATCTTCAAGTCCTTACTGTCTTAGCAGTCCCAAACTGAAATTTTAAAAATCTCGTGCTTTGAAGGACAAGGGACTGCCAGAATGTCTGCTGGTTTCTTTTCCTACTATTTGCAGCCTCTGGTAACATACCAAAAATCAGCAAATTCTTCTAAGGAAAGATGCTTAAAGAATGTCATCTCTTCTTTCTGTAGTTCTCTTCTTTCCAGAATCTTGACTCCCCAAATCTGGGTTGACCTAGACCTCCAATGCTTTCAAAATATTCTTTTTTTTTTTTTTTTTTTTTGTATTTTGGTATTTTCTTGATTTTTCCTAAGACTGTCAAATTCAAGCTATAACATCATCTCAAAACTAGAAGTCATAAACATGTATTAATCAGTGATAGTGAAAGATGCTTTTCATTGTTCTTTGGCAAAATTGTTTTGAATATTTTGTCATTTATATTACTTTGGTTAATTTTTAAATTGGATTGCCAAATTCCTTTTTAAAAAATCCATTCATTTCTTAGTGGATTTGTTTTGAATATTGATCACTTTTTTAAGAATCAACTTTATAAATATTGAGACTTAGACTTTCTACTCATGACCATATTATGCATTTATTCGTGTATTTATCTGACATGTGAATTTTATGTTGGTTAAATAAGATATGTCATTTATAGTACTTTTCTTTCAATAGTTTCAAGATGCTATTCTGTGGTTTTCTAACTTCCTGTCTTATAGTTTAAAAATACATATGTAAGGTAGATTCTCTTTTCTTTGTTAGTAACTAGTTCAGTCTTTATCAAACTTTGTAATATTAATTCTTTATTATTGGAATTCAAGAGGTTCTCCAAGATATTGCTACTTTAAAATTTTTTTCTGCCAGGGTTTAAATGAGAAGTTTTAATCTAAAGTTTCAAAAAAAGATTAAAAAAATAAAGTTTCTAGTCATTATTATGTTCAAGTAATTTTTCTTCCATTATTTCTTTTATTATTACTTCTCTCCTGTTTGTTGCATTATTTCCTTTCCTTAATATTTCTGCCCCCCCAATTTAATTATGAAAAACTTTAAATACACAAAAAAGTTGAAAGAATTACATAATGAACACCACTTTACCATGCATATTTTAACTAATTTCAGTATTTGCTTAAATTTATTATTATTATTAATATTGAGGTAAATTTGCAGGGAAATGGGCAAATCTTAAGTGTACTAGTCAATAGCCCCATTGTATATCATTAGTAAGAGTCACGTTCCCATTATCCAAGATGACCATTTTTTAACTAGTTTTCTCTCCTCAAAAATCCCCTTACCTCCATCCTTACCTTACCCTCAGCTAATGAGTAAAAGAAGTAATCATGTATCTCTCTGGACCTGCTGTGACGTTTCAGTTCACTAGAGATGTACCAAGCTCTTCTGAGAAGTCAAGCTATTAAAAGGACAGGATGTAACTGTATGTTTAGTAACATGGCAGGTATAACTGATTTTGGTCAGAGTAGTTTTGGTAGAATGAAGGTAAATAAAGAATTAGGTACAGGGAAGTAGACAGAGCTATTATACACAAGTCTTTCATCCAGTTTTGCTTTGGATAGGAGGAGAAAACTAGACATGCCCTTAGGGATGGAGAAGAGGTAGTGACAGGTTTTTCTCAAAGGTGAATGACACCTTAAACAGTGTTCATACAGATGATCTAGTAGGGAGTATGAAGTAGATAAAAGATAAGGAACAAAGAGAAAGGAAGTCCTTGAGTCAGCAAGAGGAAGACATCACCGACCACGTGGAGAATTTGCCTTTGATAGGAATAAAGAGAGTTATTCCTTTGGATAGGTACAAAGAAAGTAATGGATGAGTGGTGTGAGGATTTACACATCCAACATGGACTGAGGTAAATATTAAGTGTAAGGCACATGATGGGATTCAACTATAGCTGAAATGTCCAATATGGTGACCACTAGCCACATGTGGCATTTAATTATAAATTAAAATTAATTAAAATTAAATAAAATTAGAAATTTAGTTCCTCAATCAAACTAACCACGATTTTATATGCTTAATAGCTGCATGTGGCTTATTGGCTACCATATTGGACAATGCAGATATAGAACTTTTTCATCATTGCAGAAAATTCAATTGGACAGCATTGGCCTAGGTTGTCTGTTATGAAAGATTGGGCATACAGTTCATTATTTAGTCTAAAATGTAAAGCTGACAGGTAAGAATATATGAAGAGACTTTTTACTCTATACTGTCAAGTTTGAGAGGATTGAAGCGAATGATCTTGCTGGATATAAAAGGCAGAGTCAAATTTCTCTTTCAGCTAAACTCTCTTATATCTGCAGAACTGGCTGCCTGGCATATGGCTTCCTTTTCAACGTTGCCAGGTGGTAATTAATAGAGGTTACCTTGCTGCTGCTTCAATTTATTTCTTTAATAACTAATGAGAATGAAGTTTCATGTTAGTTTGTTTCAACTAGGATGATTTTTCGTTTTTTAAATTCTGTATTTGTGGCATTGACAAATTTTACAGTTTCAAAGCATATTTTTGCTTAAGGACAGAAAAGATCTCTCCATATTAGAATTTTAATACTATATTTGTTGGTTCTGAAGAACCTAGGGGCAGGACAGGAATAAAGACACAGACGTAGAGAATGGACTTGAGGACACGGGGAGGGGGAAGGGTAAGCTGGGACGAAGTGAGAGAGTGGCATGGACTTATATATACTACCAAATGTAAAAGAGTTAGCTAGTGGGAAGCAGTCGCATAGCACAGGGAGATCAGCTTGGTGTTTTGTGACAACCTAGAGGGGTGGGATAGAGAGGGTGGGAGGGAGACACAAGAGGGAGGAGATATGGGGATATATGTATATGTATAGCTGATTCACTTTGTTATAAAGCAGAAACTAACACACCGTTGTAAAGCAATTATACTCCAATAAAGATGTTAAAAAATAATAATAATAAAAAAGAAAAAGAAGAAGAAAATCCTGCCATTTGTTACAACATATATAAACTTGGATGACATTATGCTAATTGAAATAAGCCAGATGCAGAAAAACAAATACTACACAATCCTACTTATATTGGAAACCTAAAATAGTCAAACGCATAGAAGGAGAGAGAACCAGGGGCTAAGGAGAGGGGGAATCAAGGAGATTTTGGTGAAAGCGTACATAGTTTCAGTCATGCAAGATGAATAAGTTCTAGAGTTCGACTGTACAGCATAGTGCATATTGTTAAAAATTTTAATTGTTCTTATTGCAAAAGAGAGGAAGGGAGGAAACTTTTAGAGGTCATGCCTAAGTTTATGGCATTGTTCATAGTGATGGTTTCATAGGTATACTTAACTCCAAACTCATCCAGGCATATACATTAAATATGTACTGCATTTTTGTATGTCAGTCATACCTCAACCAAAAATTAATTTTTAAAAATGAGGAATTTACCCTTTGATAGAGAAAACTTACAAATATAAAATGTAGAAATATCCAGGTACTTTCATAACAGGGTATGCAGGCAAGTACAGATATTTAAAGTCAGGAATAAAACAAGACTTTTTTTTCCCCTTATTCATGAAGTTCAGATATATCACCAGTTGCCTATGACATTTTATATCTAAGCTTTTAACACATTTTTCAGCTCAGGGATACTTTTAGTATTTTATTTCTCTTTCTCCATCTTTAATTCTCAGCGTTTATTTTCTTTTTGTTTTGAGAAAATTAAAAGAAATGTACAGAGAACAATATCTAAATCCACAAATCGACATTTTAACATATAACTTTGAATTATTTTTTAATAAAAGCAAGAAGTATTATAGATAAATGTAAAGCCCATTTTGTTATTCAACTGTATCCCATTTCTTTTCCAAGAGATAAAAAGCATCATAAGTTTTGTGTATATCTTTCTAGGCTTTTGTTAAAATTTTTTACATATGTAATTATGCTTATGTTGTATAGTGGATTTTTTTCATTAAAAATGTTATTTTATAGAACTACCATATGACCCAGCAATCCCACTACTGGGAATATACCCTGAGAAAACCATAACTCAAAAAGAGACATGTACCACAATGTTCATTGCAGCTCTATTTACAATAGCCAGGACATGGAAGCAACATAAGTGTCCATTGACAGATGAATGGATAAAGAAGATGTGGCACATATATACAATGGAATATTACTCAGCCATAAAAAAAATGAAATTGAGTTATTTGTAGTGAGGTGGATGGACCTAGAGTCTTTCATACAGAGTGAAGTAAGTCAGAAAGAGAAAAACAAATACCGTATGCTAACACATATATATGGAATCTAAAAAAAAAAAATGGTACTGATGAACCTAGTTGCAGGGCAGGAATAAAGAGGTAGACATAGAGAATGGACTTGAGGACATGGGTAGGAGGGCAAAGCTAGGGAGAAGTGAGAGTAGCATCGACATATATACACTACCGAATGTAAAATAGTTGGCTGGTGGGAAGCAGCAGGATAGCATAGGGAGATTGGCTCAGTGCTTTGCGATGACCAGGATGGGTGGGATTGGGAGGATGGGAGGAGGGAGGCTCAAGAGGGAGGGGATATGGGGACATGTGTATGCATATGGTTGATCCGCTTTGTTGCGCAGCAGAAACTAACACAGTATTGTGAAGCAATTATACTCCAATAAAGAGCTATTAAAATAAATAAATAATAAAAATGTTATTTTAGATATGCATGATTAACTTATATAATTTGTTAGTAACTTTACATAAAGGCTATAATAAATATACGTGTCATTCTACAGCTTATATTTCATTGATTTTAAGAATTAGGAATGTTAATGTATAGAGATCTAGATTATTCCTTGTATCTAATATCACATTGTATTATTCATCTTTCTAAGGATGGGCATTCAGTTACTTCCATTTTTTTCTATGATAAATGATTAAATATTAAGAACATTTACATATTTATATTTCCTTGTACACATGATCTGCTTTTATTAAGGTATTGCACTATCAGTGCCCTACCTTTATTCTTTCAGTCCCCCTTTCTGTATGCTGAGGGCTGCTTACTATGAACACCTGCTTGCTGTGGACACCGTGAAGATAGTTCCTGGATAAGAGCAATTCAGCTAGCAAATAGGGCAAGCTGGAAGTACCCGAGTCAGTGCTCCCAGAAGTAGCCCTCAGTGATGCAGAGAGTAGGGAGATAAAAACCCCAGATTACTCACCCTTGACTAGGATAACTCTGAGGGCGTGTTCTACAGTGTCCCCTACAGTTCCTCAGTCAGATGGAGCTCCAGGTGCCCACAGCCTTTCACAGCTTCCTTCCCTGTCTCACTTCCCCACTGGCATTTTCTGGAACCATCTCACAAATACACTATTTGGACTGAAATTTTAGTCTCCAGGTCTGCTTCTGAAAGCAGGAACCTAGGAACCTAGGTTCAAACCTAGGAACAATATACCTCGGAGTGAAATTATTGGGTTGTGGGGTATGACTATTTTGGATAAATACAAAGTCGAAAGTGTGTGCATGTATGTATGTATAATATATATGTATGTATTGTCAAGTTGGTATCCAAAGTAGTTGGGAATCTTATCAACACTGAATGACAGTTGTCTTTTCAACACTTGATATTATCAGATTTCCTTTTAATTTTTATCCATCATATGAGTGGGGAATGGTATCTTGTCATTTTTATTCCTTCATTATTAGTGAGTCTCGTCTTTCCTTATGGAATGAGTATTACATATACATGTTGAGTTAACTAGATGTGTCCTCAATATTTCTCAGTTTTAGTTAATCATATTTCTCTCTTAATCTTTTCCCCTGAAAGTCATGGAGAATTCATCAGTTTTCTAACTTACTGATCTGGTTTTCTGACAAAATTAATATGCTACCACTGGATTTATTGTTTTTGCTTTTTGAAATCTGTATATGTCTTCCTGAAATAATGCTTTCTTGAAGATACAAAGTATGTTATTTAGTTGTTTCATTTTTCTTACAACATGTTTACTTTGGTGGTGGGAGGGAAGCTTGCTAATTTACCTACAAGATGTCTCATTGCTTGAATTACTTCAACTTCTGATGTGTAAGTTTTATTTGCACTAAAAATGGAAGTCTGTGCATGTGCATGACCAGATTTAAGAGAAACTCTTTTTTATATTAGATGGATTACTGTCTAAAACTTTGATTTGGGGACAATAAGAAAAGAAGAACATTTTCTCTAATTTTAAGGAAGGAGACAGTTGGAAGTGTATGATGTGGTTTTTAGTCCTGCCAAAAATGAGACAGAAGTCCTGGTGAAGACAGCTGTATGGCAGAGATTTACCAGTAGGAAGTGTTTTCTTTTCCATATTGGTCATAGTAGTTCATCCTTACGTGGGATACAGTCCTTCTTCAGGTAGCAAACTGCTCTTGTGATGTTGTAGACAGGATTCTTTCCTGATTTCTAATCTTGATAGAGACTGCGCAATTTACCTTTGTTGTGTTGGTTATTTTCCAGTGGGAAGTTGTGAAGCAGGGAAATAAATGCATGGGCTCAGAAAGCTATCTTTGATTAAATGTCTACATTTTTAAAGCAAAATTTCTACAATAATAAAACAATGATGAATGCATTTAAAATTCCCTAAGAAAAGGTAGATTTATTTTATTATTATCATTTTCTAGAAAAATTTATTAGCTCTGAATTCAACTGTAATCTAATTCAATTATACCTAAACCCTAATAATTTGCTATAAAGCTTTAAAAATTATGCTTTTTTGACATTGTCAGTATTAGCTTTTTAAAAATCCATTTTATCTTCCTTTTGACATTGCTTTACTCCAGACCAATTACAAATGATGAAGCCTCAACAAGATTTTAAAAGCTCAAACATACTATGAAATGATGCAGAACAGAAACTAAAATTCATGTATTAATTTTCTTTTTTATTTTCATAACTATTTCTACCTAGTATGCTACAGAGACCTTAATATGAAAAATTTAAAATATTTTTCTCTCTTTAATGACTCTTTGTTATATTGGCAAAATAACATTGAAAGTCAATTGTTTATTGTAGGTTATAATATTCTATACAACTGTCAGCGTCACTTTCAATCTTTATGGTAAATTCAGTGAAACTTCCTTCCTTGACCCCTCAGGAGTAGTCAGGGTTTAGATAATGGCTAAAGAAAAACAACTGGGCTATTGCACGAGAAAGAGTTCATCTGGTAGTGGGAAAAAAAAGAAACGTTAATTTCTCCCAGTGCCCCATAGAATGTTCTCTTTGGAGGCCTTCCTTTGGATTTTGGTGTCTAGGAGTGCCTTTCTTGTGTTCTCCTTTTCTTTCATGCAGCTGTTGCTATAAGAGGATATATGAGACCCCTCCTGGAAGAAATATCAAGTTCTCCACCTGCCTCATTATCTTCCTTGTGAGGCTAAATGACTATATCTAATTAAATTACATGGGGAAAAATGACACTAATTTTCACTATGAGAATTTCCCTTGACCATCGTGTTGGTCCTACCAAAGAGTACCAAACAACTTGGAGTCATGAGAACTAATTTTATTAGGAAATGGGCAGACTTCCCTCTATCCTTCTGCTTTGGATATGTTTCTTCCCTGGCAAACAGTCCTCCACCTTCTTTTGGTAAGAATTATTCTCTCTTTTATGGTGAAACCGTTCTGTGTCATTTAGGAGAAACTTAATCCCTCCCTGCCAACTGCACATCATTAGGAAGTTGACTTTGACCTCATTAATCAGAGTGCGCAAATCCCAAGGCTGATGAATGCTTAAGGAATAGAAATGTCATCAAAAGGAGGCAAATGAAGTTCTCCCCACCCAGGATACTTCATTGCTATCAAGGAAGAAGCTTTCCTTGTGCTGCGATTAAAATACTATTAGGATTGAAGTCTCAGGCTGCCAAGAGCCATCATGCATATCACATAGAGAAAGCTCGTCTGAGAGATGGAGGTACAGAACTTAATGATATATTTTAACCCCATGTATCAAAGCAAGCCTGAAGCTAGCTAATGTTGGAAATTTTGATTGGGGCTAAAAATAGGTATCCTTTAAAATTAAGCCAGTTTAAATTACCTATCTCTGTTACTTAAACTGGAAGAGTCCTAAGACACATGCTCCAACTTTGGCTTTGAGGAAGATAAATATACAAGAGGAAACCCAAGGTAAAGTGCACCAAGTTTATAATTGACTATATTCAATTTTCTACATAGCACATGGAGTGACCACCTGAAAATGTAATTCCATTCATGTTACTTCCTCCTTTAAAACTTTCACATTATTCTCATTGCCATTAAAATGTTATCATCTCCTTCAAAGTCTTGTCTACCTCTGCTACCTTATCTCATTCCATTATCCCCTTTTTCTCCGCATGGCTTTTTCTCTGTGTCCATCCATTCTTATCTCGTGGCCCATAGGATTGCCCACAATTATTTGTATGGTCCGACTTACTTGGAGAGTTGAGCTCAACTGTCACTTCACCACCAAGTGTATCCGTGATGACCCTATCTAAAATAACCAATGCACTTTCTAACTTGTTGCTTTATTTTTACATATCACTTTTACATGATGAAATTATCCTTTAAAAAATTATGTTAGGGCTTCGCCCTGGTGGCGCAGTGATTAAGAATCCACCTGCCAATGCAGGGGACACGGGTTCAAGCCCTGGTCCAGGAAGATCCCACATGGCGTGGAACAACTAAGCCCGTGTGCCACAACTACTGAGCCTGCGCTCTGGAGCCCGCGAGCCACAACTACTGAGCCCAAGTGCCACAACTACTGAAGCCCGTGCACCTAGAGCCTGTGCTCTGCAACAAGAGAAGCCACTGCAATGAGAAGCCTGCGCACCGCAATGAAGAGTAGCCCCTGCTCGCCGCAACTAGAGAAAGCACGCACGCAGCAACAAAGACCCAACACAGCCATAAATAAAATAAATTAATTAAAAAAAATTGTTATGCACTTAGTTGACTCTGTTTGCGCCTGTATAAATGTGAGTTCCACGAGAGCAGAGACCCTTTCAATTTTGCTCATTGCTTCATCCTTGGAGGTTATAATGGTGCTTAGTAAAAAGACACACTAAATGCAAAATTGTTCAATTGATAAATGTTCAAATACCATTTCCCTAATTTTGCTCAGGAGTATTCTGTCATTCTGACTTTATTCCTTTGTAGGTCTTTCTCGGTCTGGCTCCTTTCAGGATTTCTCTCTCTCTCTCTCTCCCTCTCCCGGGTTATCTGTAGTTTCACTAACATACATTCAGTCATAACTTTTTGGGTTACCAGCTTGGGCTGAAGTCTCATCAATTTTGAAAAATTTGAAGTCATTTATTCTTTAAATAAAGCTTCTTCTCTATTTGGATTTTACCCTTTTGGGTTGCCAGCTTTATTCTATCCACCATGCTCTGTGTTGCTCTTCCACTGTCCTCATTTCCTCATATCTCTTGCTGCATTCTGGATAAGTTTTATAAATATGAAATGCAATATATATGTATATATATTTATATATCTATTATATCTATATAAATATATCTCCAACCCATATTATACTTCTTTCTTCAATTACACCTAGTCTGCTACTTAACTTATCTCTTGAGTCAGGTATTTTTTTCATTGACTATGTTGTTCACATTTAAAACTTCCATTCTGTTTGCTAAAGTCTATTTTTCTGATTTTTTTGTTTCCTTTGTAATTTTATGTATTTCCTTAAGCAGGCCATATCCAGATATTTTATATTTTAATTGTGAAATTCCAGTGTCTTCAGTCTTTGGGTATTTAACTCTGCTACTGCTTGTTTCTGTCGCTCATGACTCATGGTGGTTTGCCTTCTTGTGCATTTGGTGTTCTTTATGCAGTTATACTTATGTCATCTGATGCAGTCCTATTGGCTATTAACTGAGGGTCTCCATAGAGAAGTTATCCTCTGTAGTGGCATGGATACTGGCATTTCTTCTGCAACATCCTTCTAAGTTTCCTACATCCAAGCAAAATTTTGTTCTGTATCCTTCTTTTAGGTCTTCTATTTTACCTTACTATAGTGTAATAATTTCTCCATGTTCATACAACAGCTACATACAATTACATTACTTGGAGGTTCCAAAACTTATTGAAGTAACGTCCTATTTATTGAACTGATGTCCTGTTAATAAGCATTTAGATTACTTCTTGCCATGCCAACAGTAATACACACACACCAAAGAAGTAAAGAATGAATGTTGAATGAATATATAGATGATAGATTAGACAGATAGATGATAGAGAAATAGATAGACAGACGGACAGAAAGGTATTTAGATAGAATTATAGTAATATTGGAACTTTCCTTCCAGACACCTGTGTATAGGAATTAAGTATATAAAATAAGTATATACTTATTTTTTTCTGAGTTCAGAGCTAGCTGTATCCCCTACATTTTGCTATGTGTTGTCATTTTCTTTAATTAGTAAAGAGCTTGTAATTACCGTTTTGATTTCCTCTTTGACACATGATATTTAGAAGATTTTTTAAATTGCTGTGTTACTGCTTTTAAATGTTAGTTAAACATTTATTTTTTCTATTTTTTTTTTTAGTTTTATTACCAGAATTATAGAGGCAGAGAAAATGGCCCATACAATTTATGCTTTGAAGATTTTATTGACATTTCCTTTGTGGCCTAACATATGTTAATTTTGAAATTATCAATTGACAGTTGAAAAATGTGCATTTTTCCTACTGTGTAAAATGTTTAATTAAATATATCAGGTTAACCTTAATTTGTGTGGAAATTAGATCTTTTATATTTTTGAAACTTGATTTGAAAAATTAGAGAGGAAAACGTCCTGCATTATTTTTTTTGATATAATTTTTAGCACAAAGAGACTCTTAACAGTTATAGCTTCCTTGTGAATGGTACTCTGTAGTAAATAAAATGATTGACTTTGTCCTGTTTAATGCTTTTAGCTTTGGATTGTACTTCATCTGTTTTTATAGAGGTTGAGAAAATTTCTCAAGGGGAGATAGAGTATACATCCCTCCCTTTGAATCTGGATGGACTTAGCTATGCTTCAACCAATAACATTTGATAAAAATGATAGTCCATAACTTCTGAGCTAGATCATAAAAAGCCACGCACCTTCTGCCTGGTTCTCTTGAAATTCTTGCTTTTGGAACTCTCCTTCTCATAACCCAGCCATCTAACTGGGAGAAGCCTGAGCCACATGGTGAGACCATATATGTATACCAGTGATGGTCCCAATTGAGTCCAGTCTTTCAGTTGTCCTAGCCCAGGCTCTGCAGGTATAAGTGAAGGAGCTTCCAGGTGATGTCTGCGTCCAGGCAAGTGAATGGCCTCCAGCTACTCAGGTCTTCCCAGCTAAGGTCCCAGACATCATGGAGCATAGATGAGTTGTCCCAGCTGTGCCTTGGTGACTCCTGACCTCAGAATCTGCAAAAAAAACCAAAAAGTCTTTTGCTTATGCCACTAAGTTCAATACTAACAGGCATAGACACTAATCTTGAAAACCCTACTTTATTATTGCTTACATGTGCTTTATAAAACTTATTTATCCTTTTACAATTAATGGTGTATCATTTTAGGCATGTCTTTTGATAATATCATACAGCTGCTTACCTTTTAAAAATTTTATAAATTTTTTGTTTTGGGGTGAGTAGGTCAGATTTTGTATTTGATAATGTATTTTAATGGAGCTATATCCTATTTTAAACTAGTATACACTGTTTTGGGGGTCATACTGCTTCTTACATCTATTTAATTTTGCCTTTGTCCAAAGCCCTTTGAAATATCTTCCATTCACCTTTATTTATTCAGAACTTTGGTGATACTGGGAAGATGGTATGTATTTGCCTACCTCATTTTCATTCTTCACTTACCCTGCAAATACGATCTGTGTTTCCTGGACCCTAACACTAGCTTCTCTCTCTGCCTTCCCTGTAATATGGTGGGTAGGCGCTCCGGGAGGCACCAGTGGTCCTGCCAGTGCAGGCGGTCCTGGCGTAGCTTACGGCCGTTCATCATTTTCTAGTCTCTTAAAGGCTAGCATCGGTGTGGCTAAAAATACTTTTAAATCAGGAATTGTTGAATAGCATGAGTATTATTTGTTACCCAAAGGTTATACGAACTTTCTTTAAAACTACCTTGGAGCAAATTTTTATAGAGATTTCTAATCATTTTTTTCAGTTTACCTTACGGTTTGGAGTCTATCAGGTTCACTTTTCTTTTTTTAGTCAATGATAATTATTTATATGTTCTTTGAATGCTGTTCATTTCATCAAGATATTGAAGCATAATTACTATAGAACTTTATATAATATCCTCTTGTGAATTACAACCACTTTCTTATTCTCAATATTTTTAATTAAATATTTCTCTATTTTGTTGGTTTATTTAAAGAACAAAGAATACTGTTCTTTGTGCAGTTTTCTAATTAATTTGTTTCTCTTCTTATGTATTCATGTCTTTTGTTTTTTTGGTATTATTTTATTCTGCCTTATAGTATCATGATTTTTTTTCATTGTCTTCCCAAACATAAAACAATTTTCATATATAACTCTTCCTGTAACTCTTTTTTTGTTCAAGATTATTTTTAATATTTTTGCTGAGACTTCCTCATTATTTCACATCAGTCTTGCTAGGCTTATGTGTATGCCTGAAAAAAATTTCTCAACTTTACCTTTGATGCTTCACCTGCTGTTTAGATGAGCAAGCCCCAGGCTGAATTCAGGAGTTTTGATCTTTCTTGCTATATTTGGGGCTTCTGGATGACCTGCTGGGGATGTGTAATGTGTATGGTCAGGTACTGTGAATAAAGCACCTCCCGATATGAGCTGTTTGTCCAAGTGTGCACAGAACTTGGGGGGACAAAGAGCTGCTTATTTGAAACTGTTTACCATTCTCCTCCTGTTGGGATTCTCTTGATGACCTAGTCTAACATAGGTGTCCTTCTAATGAGGCTTCCCTCGGAGTGGCAGTGGCCTCGAGAAACTTTGTACAGCCTGAGGCAGCTGTCCTTCTTGAAGCTAATGTTTACACCACCTTTTCTCCAAGAAACTCCTAAATAATTTTTGCATATTTAGCACCGCTGTGCTCTGGAGATGCAAGTGGAGATCCAGCAGGATTACTTAATCCAATATTAAACATACAAGCACTCTCTTAGGAGGGTTTTTTGCAGCCGTTTAATAGAACATATGGTTTAAGATGAGATTGAAAGATACGATTGCTCTTTAATTAAGCTTCTGGTAGTGTCTGGGAATGCAGAAAAAGTTCACAACACAAACTGTATCCCAGGACTAATATGTTAACTGTTGCAGAATCAATTTCTGGAGATTCGAATGATCTGGGGACAGCATTGTCCTAACAGAGGGGATCTAAGGACAACCTCATGGAGTTGGTAGAGAGGTAGCCACGGTGGCAATATCTGGAGCCAGTGAATGTGAGACCACATGGTTGGAGCCAGAGATGACATAGACCTACAGTTAGAGGATAACTGTACAGGAGAGGTACAGTGAACAGAGTTAGGCAGAGTCAATTAAGCATCCTGGAATTCAGGAGGAAGCCAGTTAGACTACATGGAGAAAGCATATCATTAATCCAGGTTAAACTGAGCTAAGTTTAGGGTCTGAAGGTAAAATGGATATCAAAGGTAAAGGGCAAAGGAAAAGTTCTATTTGCCTCAGACACTATATCCTTAGCAGAACTTTGCTTCCTCTAGAGCTATGCTGTCTAATAACCACTAGCCATTTAGGCTGTTTAAATTTTAAAGAAAATTTAAAATTCAGTTCCTCAGTCTCACTGGACACATTTTAAAGACTCTATCTGTGGACAGCACAGAATGAGCATTTCCAACATCATAGAAAATCCTACTGGACTTCAATAGCAGGGCTGCTCTTCAGCCGTGGTCCACAAACAGAGATGTAAGACCATCTGCTGAGGATAATATTAGAACTGCCATTCATATTTATTTTCATCTAATCTTTTTAATTTTTATTTTTGTGTATATTTCATGATGTACATAATATATTGATATATATGTAAATTCTAAAAACTGACATTTTATATTTAACTTCATTGCTTTACTTTTTCCTCCTTAGTATTTACCATAATTTAATATATATTTTCCTCATTTATCTTTTTTTATTATTATTTGTGATTTCTACAAAGTCTAAGCTCCATGAAGGAAAGAAGTTTGGCCTTTCTTTTTGTATTTACTGAAATTATCATAGCACAGAGATGTTCAATAAACAATTGTTGACTATTCATAGCCAACCCTTTGGATTATTTAGGCCGTGTACTGCACAAAAGCAAGGCATTTGTATGACAGACAGGGAAGATTAGTATATTTGTTTCAGTAAGCAAATGACAAAGAAATGAATTGTTTTATCAAAACCATTACATTGGGACAAATTTCTGACACAAAAGTAAAGTCAAGGAGAGATTCCTTTCTAATTTGCACAAAAGATCATAAAGGCAGAGCATATATCGAAAGTATAAATACAATAGATTTTTAAAAAATGGGTCCATGATAGACAAAGTTGATATTCCTATTCTGGAGGATAGAAATCTAATAGGGGCAATGGTATTAAAAAATTCTACTCAAAAGAGCAAGTGGAGGTGCCAGTGTAAAGAAAGCCTGTGGAGGAGGACTTCGTGTTGTTACTGTAATCAAGGTCTAAATTAGGTTGAGGTTGGGAAGTTATCAGCACATCTCAGGGGATAAAAACAGGTTTGCTCAGATGCAGTCAGACACCATAAAAGCTGATAGCTTGCCATTCAACCAGCAGGTAACAAGTTCTCAAAAGTACCTGTTGGCTCAAATTCATCACTCAAATGTACATTTGATTGCCATTGTGATCAGCTGTTCTAAAACACACTAGAAGATGACTCTCAAACTTATCACTCATCAGTTGATAGCAGTGCATTCTACTGATCAGGGTGTGATTTAAAGCTTATCAGTAAGGCATGGGAAATAGTAAAATAAAATTTGAAGTCAAAAAGAACTGGGTTATAATCTGGACTCTTTCTCAAGTTGAACATGAGTACATGGCTATATATTAACCTCCGTCTGTCAGTTCCCATATTTATAAAATGGCATTAGTTGTATAAAATTTTACGTCTTTCACAGGGCTTTGGAGGATTAATTTGACCATTCATGTAAGTTCTCTAGGGCAGTCTCTGGCATATGGTAGAGGCTCAGTGATTGAAGATTTCCCTTTTTCTTTCTCATTCTTAAAATTCTAATGTGAACCTAAAGTCTTTCTTTTGAAGTCTTCACCTCCCTTCAGAAAGATGATAGTTATAAAAAGCATAGCAATTGATACGCATTGAAATTTTGCTATGCCAGAGGCTCATGCTAAGTGCTTTACACATTTTTTAAACTACAAGCACAGTATCAAGTTCCAACCACTTCCCAACCCTGCTGCCCCCTTGTGATGCCAAAAATCCCTCCCTCATGGAGTCAGCAACATTGAGAGCACTAACTTGCAGGAGAGTTAACATTTCTCTACTGGTATGAGAGAGTTTTCATTACCTTGTTCACATCAATGTCTTAATATTATCCCCAACCTTACTCTAATCTTTTTAAAGGATTTTTAAATAAATTTAACAAAGACTTTAGCATCAAATTAAGGGGAAGGGGAGGTGTTAGGAATGCTTGTCCAAGGATGATGAACTGCCCTCAGCCTAGCACCAAAGGTCAATTCAGAAAGTCTATCTCTGAGGAAGTTTATATTTCAAAAGACACACTTTACTGACTTGATAATTTTGTTGTGAGCCAACTCCAAACTTCCCATGTTTCTCTGACATGTTGACATGACCTAAATTTATAATATATCTCAGGAATAGTAATTTCTCTCTATTTATAGAAGAAAAAAACCCAGAAAATTTCAAAACATCATAAAGCATATTTTCAGAGCTTCTGGGATGCAAGTGACCTAGAACTCCAAGAACAAAATCACCCTGTCCTTATTCTTCTGTGGTGTAAAAAGAATGCCACATAGAGGAGTAGAACATGCTTATAAATGCTATTCTTAAGAATCAAATCTTCATTCTAACTCTGCTCTTAATGTTTCTTGCCGAGGGGCTGCTTTTGTGCCAAGAATGCACTAAGAAAAAGAAAACCCTGGTAAATAAAAATCCAAAGATTTCTAAAGCTGAAAGAAGTATATTTTCCAATCCAGAAAATCACAGCTTGAATCACATCTCCAGAGTGCAAATCTCTGAGATTTTAAAACTTATTTCCACATTCTTACACCTAACACTTCCTCTTTTGTGATGTCAGGCTATAGGAAAAACAGTTATATTGCCACACATTTTATCTGACAGCCAGGAAACATTCTTATTACATGTATTGCAAGACTTTCCTGAAAGTACACTGCGTTCTACTTTAGCTTTGCATATTTAAAGAGTAAAAACTGGGCCTGGTCGGGGGCAGGATGGGGTTCTGGCTGATGAGGTTGGGTGAGGCGAAACACAATGTGTTTCCTGCCCAGAAAGATCAATTTGATATTTGTGTCTTGGAATAGATTTGTTATTTATTTATTTATTTATTGGCTGCGTTGCGTCTTCCTAGCGGCGTGCGGGCTTTCTCTAGTTGTGTTGTACGGGGGCTACTCTTGCTTGCGGTGTGCGGGCTTCTCATTGTGGTGGCTTCTCTTGTTGCAGAGCACAGGCTCTGGGGCATGTGGGCTTCAGTGGTTGTGGCATGTGGGCTCAGTAGTTGTGGCTCGCGGGCTCTAGAGCACAGGCTCAGTAGTTGTGGCGCACAGGCTTAGTTGCTCCACAGCATGTGGGATCTTCCCAGACCAGGGATCGAACCCATGTCCCCTGCATTGGCAGGTGGATTCTTAACCACTGCGCCCCCCAAGGAAGTCCTGATTTGTTTTTTGAAATAGCGCTCAAAGTAAGTTTACTGGTCCAAGGGAATGGAGGAGGGAATTTTATACATTGTAACTACTTTTTAAAAAAGATTAAATGTCAATATCTAACTTGATTACCCATTATTTCCCCAAATTTGATGTCGAGGGTAAATACTAAATCAGTTATGCAAAGGTAGAGATGTACCGACATTTGAGGGCATTCGCAAAAAAACCAGCATTGAGACTTTGAAGGGAGGACCCCCTCCAAAAAAAGAGTTCCCTGGTAATTTGAAAATGACTAACTTGTTAGTGACATAATAAGCATTTATTGAGTTATTTCTATGTCTGTTATAATAAGCCTAGAGATGTTAGGTTTATCTTTTGAGGATGCAGCAATCAAGTATGTATTTATCTGTTTGAATTCTAGGCCAGGGAGGACCTACCGAGATGACTCAGAGCCAGAGATGGGGATTCAAAGTACCAGGGGTGAGTACAAGGGCCAGCTGTCCTGCTCATGCCTCTAAAAGCAGGAAGATTTACACAGTTTGATCAGAACAGGGATAAATCTGGAAGACAGTTTCAGAGGTCAGAATTTAGGCAAACTTGGAACAGAAAAAAAACAAAGTCAGGAGTAAATTGAAGTTGGTCCAGAGTTGTAGTTGATTCTTTTAAAATACCCACAACCTGCTTCTTTTTTTTTTTTTTTTTTTTTGTATGGATGGTATAAGGCCAAGGCCTAAATTTTTACAAAATTTTTATTGGGGTATAGTTGATTTACAATGTTGTGTTGGTTTCAGGAGTGTACAGTAAAGTGAATCAGTTATACATATATAATATATCCACTCTTTTTTAGATTCCTTTCCCATATAGGCCATTCCAGAGTATTTAGTAGAGTTCCCTGTGCTATACAGTAGGCCCTTATTAGTTATCTATTTTTTATATTGTAGTATGTATGTGTCAATCCCAATCTTCCAATTTATCCCTCCCCCCCTCACGCCCTGGTAACCGTAAGTTTATTTTCTATATCTATAACTTTATTTTTGTTTTGTAGATAACTTCATTTGTAGCCAAGGCATAATTGTTTCTTCTAAGTGTCTACTGTGAAAAGGGGAATGAAAGATAATAAGATTCAGATGATGTGTATGTACATATTTTAGGACATTTGTAAATATAAAATTCCGTGTAAGAATATTTCAGCCTCTACTTGACACCAAAAGCTCAAGCAACGAAAGCAAAAATAAACAAGTAGGACTACATCAAACTAAAATGCTTCTGAACGGTAGAAGAAATAGTCAGGAAAATAAAAAGGCAACATATGGAATGGGAGAAAATATTTGCAAACCATATATCTGATGAGTTAACATCCAAAATATAATATATAAGGAACTCATACAATTCAATAGCAAAAACAAACAATCATATTAAAAAATCAACAAAGGACTTGAATAGACATTTTTCCAAAGAAGACATACAAGGGCCAACAGGTATGTGAAAAGATACTCAACATCACTAATCATCAGGGAAATGCAGATCAACAGTACAATGAGATATCACCTTATACCTGTTAGAATGGCTACTATTAAAAAGACAAAAACAGTAAGTGTTGGTAAGGTTGTGGAGTAAAGAGCATCCTTTTGCAATGTTAGTGGGAGTGTAAATTGGTACAGCCAGTATGGAAACAGTATGGCGGTTCCTTTAAAAATTAAAAATGAAACTACCATATGATCTGGGTATGTATCTGAAGGAAATCTGCACCCCATATTCATTGCAGCATTATTCACAGTAGCCAAGACATGGAAACAACCTAGGAGTTCAACAGGTGAATGGCTAAAGAAGACATGACATATATATACATATATATCTATATATGTGTGTGTATATATATGTGTGTGTGTGTGTGTATATGTATATATATGTGTGTGTATATATATGTATATATATGTGTGTGTATACATATGTATATATATGTGTGTGTATATATATACACACACACACATAGAGAGAGAGGAGAGAGGGTCAACTGGGGAGATGCTGGTAAGGGGTACGAACTCCCAGCTTTAAAAATAAATAAGATCTGGGGATCTAATGCACAGCATGGTGGCTATAATTAACAATACTGTATTATATATTTGGAAGTTAAGAGAGTAGATCTTAAATATTTGGTAATTTTAAATAAAATTACGTGAAGGGGTGGAGGTGTTAAATAACGTTATTGTGGTAATCATTGTGCAATGCAGTTGACCCTTGAACAACATGGGTTTAAACTGCATAGGTCCACTTACATTAGGGGTTTTTTCAATAAAAGCATACTATAGTACTACACGATCCGAGTTTGGTGGAATCTGCGGACGTGGAACTGCAGATACAGAGGGCCAACTGTAATTATATTCAGATTTTCAACTGCACAGAGGGTGGGTGCCCTTAACCCCCATGTTGTTCAAGGGTTAATTGTATATACATGTATCTAATCATCACATTGTACACCTTATACTTGCATATGTTATGTCAATAATATCTCAGTAAAGCTGGGGGTGAAAACGTAGTGGTTATACTTGAATCCATAGCCATTTCTTCAATATTTTCTTTTACCTCCCGCCCCAACACACACACATGCACACACACACTCAAAGAGACACACACAGGCTGAACCAAAATAAAAATCAATGTTGCTATCAAAAAACTCCATTGGAACTGGGACTTCCCTGGTGGCACAGTGGTTAAGAATCCACCTGCCAATGCGGGGACAGGGGTTCGAGCCCTGGTCTGGGAAGATCCCACATGCCATGGAGCAACTAAGCCCGTAAACCACAACTACTGAGCCTGCACTCTGGAGCCCGCGAGCCACAACTACTGAGCCTGTGCACCACAACTACTGAAGCCTGCGTGCCTAGAGCCCATGCTCCACAGCAAGAGAAGCCACTGTGATGAGAAACCCGTGCACCGCAACGAAGAGTAGCCCCCCACTCGGCGCAACTAGAGAAAGCCCGCATGCAGCAACAAAGACCCAACACAACCAAAAAAAAAAAAACCCATTGGAACTAAATATGAGTCTCCTCATTTCTTAGAAACAAGTGCTTAGAATATTTATCATTCTAAACCATTTCATTGATAAAAACATTTTCATATAATATAATATCATGTTTAGCTGATGCTGTTGGATCAGTTATATCTGCTTTAATTTTTCATCACCTTCACTAGTCCCAATCTTTTCCCTCACTTGGATTAATTTAGTACCTTTCTAACAAGTCTTCTTGCATTTAATATTACACCCTTAAAATTGATTCTCAACACTGCAGGCAGGATGATCTTTAAACAATTATTTAGATTGTTCTGATCTCTATATTACCCTTCTCTCCAAACACTAAGTTTCTATGCCACACACTTCTTGCTCCATATATAATTCAGGGTCTGTTTATATGTCACCTCTGTAAGAAAATTTCTCTAGTCACACTATCTAAATTATACTTATGCAATATTCTTTTCCATCAAAGCATTATGTTATTTTGCTTTCTGGCTCTTCCTAAAATGTATTTTTAAATTATTAAATTCTGTGTCTAGTAGTTTATACTTTTTTATCCACTAGACTTTCTGTTTCTTGAGTGAAGGGGCATGTCATTCCTGTTATTTTTTACACCAGTTAACACACATTTCTCACGTGAAAGACATTCGGTAAGAATCTGTGGAATGAATACATGAATTAATATTTTTACTTTTTACTTTACAAAAATGCTTCCAAAAAGGGTAACAAAAACATGGGTAAAAGTTTTTATAAACCAGATATTCGTAAAATCTCTAAGACAAAGAGTATTTATTAATTGCAAAAGAGAAAATGCAGGGTTTTTTTTTAACGTCTTTAATTGCTTTACAATGGTGTGTTAGTTTCTGCTTTATAACAAAGTTAATCAGCTATACATATACCTATATCCCCATATGTCTTCCCTCTTGCGCCTCCCTCACACCCTCCCTTTCCTACCCCTCTAGGTGGTCACAAAGCACCGAGCTGATCTCCCTGTGCTATGCGGCTGCTTCCCACTAGCTATCTATTTTACGTTTGGTAGTGTATATGTGTCCATGGCACTCTTTCACTTCGTCCCAGCTTACCCTTCCCCCTCCCCGTGTCCCCAAGACCATTCTCTATGTCTGCGTCTTTATTCCTGTCCTGCTTCATAACCACTTTTGTTTTTTTAGTTTCCATATATATGTGTTAGCATACGGTATTTGTTTTTCTCTTTCTGACTTATTTCACTCTGTATGACAGACTCTGGGGTCCATCCACCTCACTACAAATAACTCAATTTCGTTTCTTTTTATGGCTGAGTAATATTCCACTGTATATATGTGCCACATCTTCTTTATCCATTCATCTGTCGATGGACACTTAGGTTGCTTCCATGTCCTGCCTATTGTAAATAGTGCTGCAATGAACATTGTGGTACATGACTCTTTTTGAATTATGGTTTTCTCAGGGTATATGCCCAGTAGTAGGATTTCTGGGTCATATGGTAGTTCTGTTTTTAGTTTTTTAAGGAACCTCCATACTGTTCTCCATAGTGGCTGTATCAATTTACATTCCCACCAACAGTGCAAGAGGGTTCCCTTTTCTCCACACCCTCTCCAGCATTTATTGCTTGTAGAATTTTGATGATGGCCATTCTGACCAGTGTGAGGTAATACCTCATCGTAGTTTTGATTAGTGATGTTGAGCATCCTTTCATGTGTGTTGGCAATCTGTATATATTCTTTGAAGAAATGTCTGTTTAGGTCTTCTGCCCATTTTTGGATTGGGTTGTTTGTTTATTTTGATATTGAGCTGCATGAACTGCTTGTAAATTTTGGAGAGTAATCCTTTGTCAGTTTCTTCATTTGCAAATATTTTCTCCCATTCTGAGGGTTGCCCTTTTGTCTTGTTTAAGGTTTCTTTTGCTATGCAAAAGCTTTGACATTTCATTATGTCCCATTTGTTTATTTTTGTTTTTATTTCCGTTTCTCTAGGAGGTGGGTCAAAAAGGATCTTGCTGTGATTTATGTCATAGAGTGTTCTGCCTATGTTTTCCTCTAAGAGGTTTATAGTGTCTGGCTTTACATTTAGGTCTTTAATCCATTTTAAATTTATTTTTGTGTATGGTGTTAGGAAGTGTTCTAATTTCATGCTTTTACATGTACCTGTCCACTTTTCCCAGCACCATTTATTGAAGAGGCTGTCTTTTCTCCATTGTATATTCTTGCCTCCTTCATAAAAAATAAGGTGACTATATGTGTGTGGGTTTATCTCTGGGCTTTCTATCCTGTTCCATTGATCTATATTTCTGTTTTTGTGCCAGTACCATACTGTCT
This sequence comes from Balaenoptera physalus, assembly GCF_965194825.1. NCBI lineage: Eukaryota > Metazoa > Chordata > Mammalia > Artiodactyla > Balaenopteridae > Balaenoptera > Balaenoptera physalus. The sequence goes on from NC_138893.1 coordinate 77,377,845, forward strand.
TGATTACTGTAGCTTTGTAGTATCGTCTAAAGTCAGGGAGCCTGATTCCTCCAGCTTGTGATTACTACAAGAGATTGCTTGTAGTAATCTCTCATGATCCTTTGTATTTCTGCAGTGTCAGTTGTTACTTCTCCTTTTTCATTTCTAATTCTGTTAATTTGAGTCTTCTCCCTTTTTTTCTTGATGAGTCTGGCTAATGGTTTATCAATTTTGTTTATCTTCTCAAAGTACCAGCTTTTAGTTTTATTGATCTTTGCTCTTGTTTCCTTCATTTCTTTTTCATTTACTTCTGATCTGATCTTTATGATTTCTTCCCTTATGGTAACTTTGGGGTTTTTTGGTTCTTCTTTCTCTAATTGCTTTAGGTGTAACGTTAGGTTGTTTATGTGAGATGCTTCTTGTTTCTAGAGGTAGGATTGTATTGCTATAAACTTCCCTCTTAGAACTGCTTTTGCTGCATCCCATAGGTTTTGGGTTGTCGTGTTTTCATTGTCATTTGTTTCTAGGTATTTTTTGATTTCCTCTTTGATTTCTTCAGTGATCTCTTGGTTATTTAGTAGTGTATTGTTCAGCCTCCATGTGTTTGTATTTTTTACAGTTTTTTTCCTGTAATTGATATCTAGTCTCATAGCGTTGTGGTCAGAAAAGATACTTGATACGATTTCAATTTTCTTAAATTTACCAAGGCTTGATTTGTGACCCAAGATATGATCTATCCTGGAGAATGTTCCATGAGCACTTGAGAAGAAAGTGTATTCTGTTGTTTTTGGATGAAATGTCCTATAAATATCAATTAAGTCCATCTTGTTTAATTTGTATTTAAAGCTTGTGTTTCCATATTTACTTTCATTTTGGATGATCTGTCCATTGGTGAAAGTGAGGTGCTAAAGTCCCCTACTCTGATTGTGTTACTGTCGATTTCCTCTTTTATGGCTGTTAGCATTTTCCTTATGTATTGAGGTGCTCCTATGTTGGGTGCATAAATATTTACAATTGTTATATCTTCTTCTTGGATTGATCCCTTGATCACTGTGTAGTGTCCTTCTTTGTCTCTTGTAATAGTCTTTATTTTAAAGTCTATTTTGTCTGATATGAGAATTGCTACACCAGCTTTCTTTTGATTTCCATTTGCATGGAATATCTTTTTCCATCCCCTCACTTTCAGTCTGTAGTGTCCCTAGGTCTGAAGTGGGTCTCTTGTAGACAGCATATATATGTGTCTTATTTTTGTATCCATTCAGCCAGTTTATGTCTTTTGGTTGGAGCATTTAATCCACTTACATTTAAGGTAATTATCGATATGTATGTTCCTATTACCATTTTCTTAATTGTTTTGGGTTTGTTATTGTAGGTCTTTTCCTTCTCTTGTGTTTCCTGCCTAGAGAAGTTCTTTTAGCATTTGTTGTAAAGCTGGTTTGGTGGTGCTGAATTCTCTTTGCTTTTGCTTGTCTGTAAAGCTTTTAATTTCTCCGTCGAATTTGAATGAGATCCCTGCTGGGTAGAGTAATCTTGGTTGTAGGGTATTCCCTTTCATCACTTTAAATATGTCCTGCCACTCCCTTCTGGCTTGCAGAGTTTCTGCTGAAAGATCAGCTGTTAACCGTATGGGGATTCCCTTCTATGTTATTTGTTGCTTTTCCCTTGCTGCTTTTAATATTTTTTCTTTGTATTTAATTTTTGATAGTTTGATTAGTACGTGTCCTGGTGTGTTTCTCCTTGGATTTATCCTGTATGGGACTCTCTACGCTTCCTGGACTTGATTAACTATTTCCTTTCCCATATTAGGGAAGTTTTCAACTATAGTCTCTTCAAATATTTTCTCAGTCCTTTTCTTTTTCTCTTCTCCTTCTGGGACCCCTATAATTTGCATGTTGGTGTGTTTAATGTTGTCTCAGAGGTCTCTAAGACTGTCCTTGTTTGTTTTTCATTCTTTATTCTTTATTCTGCACTGTGGTAGTTATTTCCACTATTTTATCTTGCAGGTCACTTATCTGTTCTTCTGCCTCAGCTATTCTGGTATTGATTCCTTCTAGAGAATTTTTAATTTCATTTATTGTGTTGTGCATCATTGTTTGCTTGCTCTTTAGTTCTTCTAGGTCCTTGTTAAACATTTCTTTTACTTTCTCCATTCTATTTCCAAGATTTTGGATCATCTTTACTATCATTTCTCTGAATTCTTTTTCAAGTAGACTGCCTATTTCTTTTTCATTTGTTTGGTCTGGTGGGTTTTTAGCTTGCTCCTTCATCTGCTGTGCATTTCTCTGTCTTCTCATTTTGCTTAACTTTCTGTGTTTGGGGTCAGCTTTTCACAGGCTGCACGTTCGTAGTTCCTGTTTTTTTTTGGTGTCTGCCCCCAGTGGCTAAGGTTGGTTCAGTGGGTTGTGTAGGCTTCCTGGTGGAGGGGACTAGTGCCTGTGTTCTGGTGGATGAGGCTGGATCTTGTCTTTCTGGTAGGCAGGTCCACGTCTGGTGGGGTGTTTTGGGGTGTCTGTGACCTTATTATGATTTTAGGCAGCCTCTCTGTTAATGGGTGGGGCTGTGTTCCAGTCTTGCTAGTTGTTTTGCATAGGGTGTCCAGCATTGTAGCTTGCTAGTCATTGAGTGGAGCTGGGTCTTAGCGTTGAGATTGGGATCTCTGGGAGAGCTTTCGCCATTTGATATTACATTGAGCCAGGAGGTCTCTGGTGGACCAGTGTCCTGAACTTGGCACTTCCACCTCAGAGGCCCAGGCCTGACACCTGGCTGGTGCACCAAGACCCTGTCAGCCACACGGCTCAGAAGGAAAGGGAGAAAAAAAAGAAAGAAAGAAAAAATAAATAAAATAAAGTTATTAAAATAAAAAGTAAAACATAATTATTAAAAAATTTTTAAATTTAAAAGTGATAATAAAAGATAAGAAAAAAAGAAAGAAGAGAGCAACCAAACCAAAAAACAAATCCACCAATGATAACAAGCGCTAAAAACTATACTAAAAAAAAAAAAAACGGACAGACAGAACCCTAGGACAAATGGTTAAAGCAAAGCTCTGCAGATAAAATCACACAAAGAAGCATACACGTACACACAAAAAGAGAAAAAGGAAAATATATATATCTATATATAAAAAAAAAAGAAGGAAGAGAGCAACCAAATCAATAAACAAATCTACCAATGGTAATAAACTCTAAATACTAAACTAAGATAAACATAAATCCAGAAACAAATTAGATGCAGAAAGCCATCTTGAAGGTCTCGAGAAAACGCAGTTTTATAATGGAGTGTTCTATAAGTCACCATTTTTGCAACGTGATTAGATTTAGTATCACTGATTATAGAATAATCTGACATTATTTATCTTTTTATATGTCGCACAAAGAAATATATAACATCCTATGTAACATTTGCAAAAAACGTTTTACTCAAACCTAATCACAAAGAAACAGCCACATACACAGAATGTGCAACCTGCTACCACATTCTGGAATTCAATGTCATGAAAAACTAAAAGGTGGAGGAAGGACCAGATTAAATAAGATTTTTTTAAAATAAAATGAATGAGTACAGTACATAATCTTCTGTGGATCCTGTCTATGAAATGTTTTTAGGACAGTTGGGGAAGTTTGAACATAAAATGTACATTAGGTACTAATGAACTAAAGTTATTTTTCTTAGGAGTGGTAATGACATTTTGCTTCGGTAGAAGTACATTCCTATTTTTAGGAGATTATTCTGCAGTATTTAGGGGTGAAGTGTCATGATGTCTACATCATGCTGAAATTGCTCAACCAAAAGCAACTTTGTGTGTGCTTTATATGTATATATATAAAGCATAAAAAATAATATGTAAGAACATAAAGAATAATAGATATATACATATAAATAATATATGTATGTATATACAAATAAAAAGCATGACATAATGTTAATGACAGAAATCGAGGTGAGGATTCACCTAGGTGTTCATCAAACTGTTCTTTCAACTTTTCTATAGGGCTTAAACATCTATTAATTCATGAACTATTTGGCATTCTGTGAGAAGAGGAGATATTTCATTCTCAACACTATAGATAAGACAATTCTAAAAAGAATGGCTTTCGTATGCATTTTCTGAGAAGCAATATTGTTACACCATAACTCCATTTATGAGTTATGCATATAAAGGAAGGTGATTCATTTTGAAGTAATTAGGAAAAGTTGAACACAGTGCTTTAATTATTCTTTAGTAACCAATATGGTATGGTATGAGACTGTTGTCTTAAAGGCTTCACTGTGATATGTATTCTAATATAGACAGAAAGGAGAAAGTTTTTTAAAAAAGCATGTTAATTTTAATTGTTACAATCAACTTGGCTAATCAGTGTTGTAAAATAAGGCTTAGCAGGCATATTTGCCATGTGCTAGTGAATAAATCATCTGAGACTCAGGGTCTGCCATCTTGTGGACACTTCAATAATTATACAGTATCAAAATTGACCTCATTTATCATAGCCACGCTGTCCTCCAAGATAGATAAGGCAGCTAAAATTTTTACCTGGAAATAGATTGTCCTGTCTCAACTCTTCATTCCAGGCTGTGGGGTTTTACAATTCTCATGATATTTTTAAGATAAAAGCTAAAAATATCAATTAATGATAATATAAAAATGAATCATAGGCATTTAATACCTATAAAAGTATCCAATATGATTTATTCATTATCTTAACAAAAATTTAAATGTGTCCTTTTATAGTATGATTGTATATACTAACTATGCTCACATTAAGAGACCTATTTACTGCTAGAAGAAAAAAGGAAATGATTGTCACATGCATATGTAAATTCAGTTAAAGATAATAATAGGTACCTTATAAAGAAGACAGCATTGTACAGGGATGTGACTTTTAAGCTATATCTTGGTTTGTTTTCCTGTGTTTATCATTTGTTTTTAATTTGTTTTAAAAAACGTAAATTTAAGCTGAGTTAAATTAGTTTGGGGATATTGAATCATATCCCCCTTTTCCTCCCTCTCACCTTCTGAACTCCTGTGACAACTCCCACAAGGAAGCCATGGAACTTTGGACTGCACAGCATCATTCTGCACTTTGGAATGCAAGAAAGAAAACTGCACTGCAGTTGTACTGGTCTGGAATGAAGGTTGTGTGACTTTAGCAAATGAATTTCTCCCTCCAGATACCTACCTCAGCATTTATAAACTTAGCATATGTATGAGTCATTCTTAGTCCAAATGATCATTCTGTAACATCTACAGAGCACCTAAAAAAATTCTAGACACTGTGGAAGGCAGTGGGATTACAGTGGTGAACGAGTCAGGAATGATCCTTGCTTACAGACTACTGATGACCAAGTCAGAAAACCAGAGTGCAGACATAATCTTTGGCACCAGAAAGAAAAACTCATGTGTGTGTACTTATTTTTCTAAAAATGCTTGGAAAGAATTTGAACTTTATTAATATTTAATATGTGTATTAATAGTACTATAGACATAAAATTGTTAAATAAGTATTTAATTTTTTGAGGTAAATACTTAGAGTTTCACTGATAAATATGTGCAATAACAGATGGAGTCTACTGGTCAACCATCCTCAAACCATATGTATGTTTATGCAAATACGTAGCTCTATAAAATAACAACTGGAAACAAAGTAGCCAAGAGTTACAGCTATAGTTATAACTATATATGTATTTATAGGTTTCACATCTGTTCATGATGACTGAGTCCAGAAGACCTAAATGTTAGATAAAAGTTTAATGTGATCTAGATGAAAAAAGTGTTTTAAATTAAAAACTATAAAAACAGGTGATACTATACTTGGAATCAGCAGTTGAAAAATCCTTCAAACTCTTATTAATTTGCTGTAAAAGCAACTCTTTTTAATGCATTATTGGAAATTATTAGAAAAATAATTTTCTCACATATTCAAGGACTCAAAAAGCATAGCAGGTATTCCCATGGCATAAAAGAAAGAAATTCTTGAATACATACTCTTATCATCACAGAAAGATTGAAATAATGAGATAAGTCACAGGGAAGTCACAGAAATGATTTTGAAGTGAACTCAAACCACTTAAAAGCAGAAATAATTTTAAGTCTTACAAATGTGGTTATAAAGCTGAAAAATATGGTCTAAACATTCTTCTTTAAAGATATATAGGTCAAGAGCAGTTATGTGATAATTGTATGGAAATAAAACACAGATTATATTAAGAAACACTTGAAGTTAGGAGAAAGGAGAAAATGTGTCCTGGATTTCAAACTTCAACTGGGAGACTTCAAAGATGGAAAGATATCTGTGTTCTTGGATTGAAAGAATCAGTATTCTTAAAATGACCATACTACCCAAGGCAATCTACAGATTCCATGCAATCCCTATCAAAATACCAATGGCATTTTTCACAGAACTAGAACAAATAATTTTAAAATTTATGTGGAAACACAAAAGACTCCAAGTAGCCAAAACAATCTTGAGAAAGAATAGAGCTGGAGGAATCGTTGTCCCTGACTTCAGACTATACTACAAAGCTACAGTAATCAAAACAATATGGTACTGACACAGAACCAGACACATAGATCAATGGAACAGAATAAAGAGCCCAGAAATAAACCCTTGCACTCATGGTCAATTAATCTACAACAAAGGAGGCAAGAATGTACTATAGAGAAAAGACAGTCTCTTCAATAAGTGGTGTTGGGAAAACTGGACAGCTATATGTAAAAGAATAAAATTAGAACATTCTCTAATATCGTATATGAAAAAAACTCAAAATGGATTAAAGACCTAAATGTAAGACTGGATACCATAAAAATCCTAGAGGAAAACATAGGCTGAAAATGCTTTGACACAAATCACAGCAATATTTTTTTTGGCTGCATCTCCTAAAGTAAAGGAAATAAAAGCAAAAACAAACAAATGGGACCTAATTAATCTCTTTTGCACAGCAAAGGAAACCACTAACAAAACGAAAAGACAACCTACTGAATGGAAGAAAGTATTTGCAAATGATATGACTGATAAGGGATTAATATCCAACATGTATCAACAGCTCATACAACTCAACATCAAAAAAACAACCCAATTTAAAAATGGGCAGAAGAACTAAAGAGACATTTTTCTAAAGAGGGAAATGCAGGTGGCCAATAGGCACGTGAAAAGATGCTCAACATCGCTAATCATCAGGGAAATGCAAATCAAAACTACAATGAGATATCACCTCACACCTGTCAGAATGGCTATCATCAAAAAGACCACAAATAACAAATGTTGGTGAGGATGTGGAGAAAAGGGAACCTTTGTACACTGTTGATGGGAATGTAAATTGGTGCAGCCACTGTGGAAAAAAATAGTATGGAGGTTTCTCAAAAAACTGAGAAGAGAACTACCATATGATTCAGCAATTCCACTTCTGGGTATATATCTAAAAGCATAAACAAAAACAGAAACACTAACTCGAAAAGATACATGCACTCCGATGTGCATAGCAGCGTTATTTACAATTGCCGAGATACAGATGCAGCCTAAGTGTACATCAACAGATGAATGGATAACGAAGAGGTGATCTATATATACAATGGATTATTACAGCCATAAAAAAGAACAAAATTTTTCCCTTTGCAGCAACATGGATGGACTTGGAGGGCATTATGCTAAGTGAAATAAGCCAGACAGAGAAAGACAAATACTGTATAATATCACTTATATGTGGAATCTAAAAAAATACAACAGACTCACAGATATAGAGAACAAACTAGTGGTTACCAGTGGCAGGGTGGGGAGGGAGAGGCACAAACTATTGGGTATAAGCTGAGTTCAAGGATGTATTGTACAACATGGAGAATATAGCTAATATTTTTGTAATAACTATTTTGTAAACTGAAAGTAACATTTTAAATTACATTAAAATTTTTTAAAATTATTTTTAAAAAAGAAATAGAAAACAATGGTTGAACTGGTAAATTTTATGTTATATGTTTTTGACCAAAATTTAAAATATGTCTTCTAAAATTAAGAAGATAAAGCAGAAAGAAAATGTCTTCCATATAACAAATACAGTAAGAAAAATAGAAATCAGAAGTAAAATTAGATGTAAGATGTTTTAAAGAACTTTTACAATAAATAGACAATGTTTAGGTGTGTGACTCTGGAAATTTGTTTCATCTCCCTAATATTGGGTTGGCCAAAAAGTTCCTTTGGTTTTCAAAGTAAAAATAAAGGATACATTTTTCATTGTCACCAAGAACTTTATGGAACAATGTATTCACCCTTTTGTTCCACTACCTTCTTCAGTTTTTCAGGCAACTTCGTAATTCCATCTTCCCAGAACTTTTTATCTTTTTGAGCAAAGAACTTGTCCAGGTGCCTTTTACAGTCTTCCAGGGAATTGAAGTTTTTTCCATTAAGAGCATTTTGTAAAGACCGAAAAAAATGGAAATCCGAAGGTGCAATGTCTGGTGAATATGGCGGATGAATCAGAACTTCCCAGCCAAGCTGTAACAGTTTTTGCCTGGTCATCACAGAAACATGCAGTCGTGCATTATCCTGATGGAAGATTATGTGTTTTCTGTTGACTAATTCCAGATGCTTTTCGTCAAATGCTGCTTTTAGTTAGTCTAATTGGGAGCATTGCTTGTTGGAATTGATCATTTGGTTTTTCCGGAAAAAGCTCATAATAGAGGACTCCCAATCCCATCATATCCACAACATCACCTTCTTTGGGTGAAGACCGGCCTTTGGTGTGGTTGGTGATGGTTCATTTCGATTGCCCCATGATCTCTTCTGTTCCACATTATTGTACAGTATACCCTTTTCATCGCCCGTCACACTGTTTTAAAAACGAAATGTTTCATCATGTCGAAGTAGAGAATTGCATGCGGAAATACGTTCAAGAAGGTTTTTTTCGCTTAACTTGAACCCAAACACCAAAGCAATTAACAATGACGGTGCAAATGATTTTCAACGCTTGATTTGGATACTTTGAGTATATCGGCTCTCCCGCCTGGTATAACATTGATTGTTCTCAATTAATGTCTCGATTTGATTGCTCTCAACTTCAACTGGTCTGCCTGACCCTGGAGCATCATCTAGCGAGAAATCTCCAGCACAAAACTTCGCAAACCACTCTTGACACATTCGATCAGTCACAGCACCTTCTCCATACACTGCACAAATCTTTTTTTGCTTTTCGGTTGCATTTTTACCTTTCTTGAAATAATAAAGCATAACATGCTGAAAATGTTGCTTTTTTTCTTCCATCTTCAATATTAAAATGGCTACCAAAAATTCACCAGTTTTGACAAGTTTCTTTTTAAATGCACACTGATATGACAGCCATCACAACACAGTCTAACAAAGTTGTTTCGATTGAAGTTAAAGACAACTAAGTGCTACTGGGGCCATCTTACGGAAAAAACCCAATGAACGTTTTGGCCAACCCATTATTTAGCTTTCTCCTCAGAGAAATGGAGAAAAGAAGAGCTTTATAGAGTTGTTGTACTAACTTTAATAAATTAATGCATAAACTATGCCCCCTAGTACCTGCAAAATTTCCTAATGAATGTGGAATAGAAAATAAAACTCTGAGAATTAGGGAACCTATGCCCTTTACAAGGTCACTTTTTAAAAAGCTAGAGGATTAAAGAATTAAAGAATGGATAAAGATATGTCAGACAAATGCAAATTTTAAAAAGAAAAATCTACAGGAAAAAAAATTTTAAATCAGGTATAGGAAAATTAAGTGAAGTAGCAATAAATGATAAAAGAGATAATATTAAATACTATCAAATTCAACTTGAAAATATAACAGCAGTGTATGGGACTTCCCTGGTGGCACAGTGGTTAAGAATCCGCCTGCCAATGCAGGGGACACGGATTTGATCCCTGGTCCAGGAAGATCCCACATGCTGTGGAGCAACTAAGCCCGTGCACCACAACTACTGAGCCTGTGCTCTAGAGCCTGCGAGCTACAATTACTGAACCCGCATGCTGCAACTGCTAAAGCCCGCGTGCCTACAGCTGGTACTCCACAAGAGAAGCCACCTCAATGAGAAGCATGAGCACCGCAACGAGGAGTGGCCCCCACTCGCTGCAACTGTAGAGGGCCCACGCTCAGCAATGAAGACCCAATGCAGCAAAAATAAATAAATTTATAAAAAAAAAACAGCATTATAGCTATTAGCCAAATAACATTACATTGATACAATTATAAGCTCATAACTATTAGAATATTAAGGAAATATTTTAATTATACTAATGTAATTATAAAAGTTTTGAAATAATCTAACTCATATTCACCTATCATTAATAGATAGAATGAAAAAAGAAGTATATAAATTTATCTGAATGATATTATAAAAGTTTAGATTCAGCTAACATTGTTCTAAACCCTTAGTATATATACATCAGAACTAGCTGATCAGCAGTACCCACCCCCCAAAACATTACATTACTATCTCAGTCTTTTCACAGCAAAATATTTCCAATGGAACAAAAACTTAAGCACAAAGCACACAACTATAAAAATACTTGAACAAAAAGGGGGAATAAATTTATAAACTGTAAGTAGAGTCAGTCTTTCTAAGCAGGATATATCAATAGGACCCAGAGGCCATAAGGAAAATTATTGATGAGATTGAGCACAGTAAATTAGAATATAGAAATTGAGAAAACAAATGGCAAACCATGTGTCTGTTTTTGGGAAGGGGAGATGAATGTTTTCAAAGCATAAAATAGATAAATAAGAAGAAGACATGCCATGGAAAGACAAACCAAAAGAAGGCTGCTCTAGCTATATCAATAGCCGGCAAAGAAGAATCTAAGGCAACAGTAATACTCAAGTAAAAAGGATATATCACTATTACAAAAGAATCGATTCAACAGAAAGATACACAATCTTAAATTTGTATGCAACTAATAACAGTATCAAAATGTATTAAGCAAAAGTTGATAGAACCAAAAGGAGAAATAGAAAAATGTACAATCATATGTGGAGATTTGAACTCATCTCTCACAGTAACTGATAAAAAGTCAAAGGCCTAATTTTCTCATTTACAAAATGTAAGACATTCTTCTTAGTTAGCTAATGTTTTACCAACATTAAAAAGTAGGTATCACAATAGATAAATGTAGTGTTTAGGTGAGGTATATCAAAAAAGAAAATGTTTTATCACTGTTTTGCCTCATTATAAAGGGAAAAGTAATATAAGTGAAACTTTCAACTGGAAACATAAGGAGGAAAAATAAAAGAGGTGTCAGTAATATCTGTGCCTTCCAACTGCACTTTGGTAAAAACCAAGGTCCTTGCTGTAGTTTGTGGACCCTGTATTATTTATATAACCCATCCTAAGGCTCTGACACTGTCTCCACCTGTCTCCCATCCTTTCCAAAAGTTCTAATCTTTCTACAATTTCTTTTCTTTTTCTTTTCTTTTTCAGGTATTTTTTTAATGTCACTGTTTGAATGTCACCTCTTCAGAAAATACTTGACACTTCATTTGATGCTACTCCCTATTATTTTCATTATCAAAACCTTATTAATTTCCTTCATAACACATCAGAATTCATTATCTTTGCTTGTTTTCTACTCTTTAAAAATCTGTGTCTACCATAAGAATGTACACTCCATTAGAGAACAGTCTATGTCTGCCTTGTTAACTGTTGTATCTCTAGCATTTAGCACTGTGCCTGACACTGGAAAAATCACCTATGCATATTTGTTGACCTCAGACAAATGTAATCAGGAGAGACCGCAAGTATTTGGAAAGAGAAATGACATGTATTCAGATGTAAAGAAAATCTTAAAGTATAAATTTATACAGTCCACACCCATATAACACACTTGAAAATCTAGATAACACAAAAAATCATGTCTGAATATATATTATCATGGTTTACTCAAACATTATTTTATATACTCCCCACAGAAAGCCTGGGCAGTCGGCTATCTTATGCCTCTTTTGTGGATAACAGTGCTCAAAGCTCAGCATTGTTTAACATTGTTTCATAATAATGAAAAAATTGGAAACGACTTAAGTGCCCAATAAAAGTGTTTGTAAAATTAAATTATGATCAGTCCATTAGAGAAAATAAACTAAAATCATGAAAAATGATGTACAAACACATTTACTTGGAAACGTATCTAATGTATAATATCAAATGAAAATAATACCTTGCAAAACAGCATGTAAAATATTATCCTGCTCATTGTAAAACATACACAAACACACTTTTTTTTCTAGGGAAACACATAGGAAGGAAAAAAGTCTGAAAGGAAACACCAAATGGTATTAGCTCTTGTGAGCAGAATTATGGATGATTTCACTAACATCTTTATAAATTTCTTTATTGTCTAATATTTTTACACAGTTTATATAACTCATAATCAGGATAAAATTTCCCCTTTAAAAATTAATGAACAAATGAATAACATATCTGTGTTTCTAAGACCTTACATATTACAGTCAAATAAAATAACATAAAAAGGGCATACTACTGATCACTTTTCTTTTTGTAATCAATTTCAAACCTGTCTCTATGGAAACAGACAATGTTTCAATCAGTTTTGAAGGAATGATCCCTCCTACTGTGGGAACATGATAAATTAGGAAATTAGGGGAAAGCGTAGATAAATATGGTTCCATTGATGATGAGTAAGGCATCGCTCCTTATGGTTCCACATCTCTTTCTGCCTCCTTGTTTATTTGAAGTGAAATGTAAGTGGTTGACATTAAGCTTTTCTTTGCCAATTATCATTTCAAAACACACCCATCTTGACTAAACACATTGCCAGCTGTATGACATAGTACTAACAAAACAACCAGGTAAGGAACTAGGCCACTCTTACCCATGAAATTCCCCTGGGTGACCTAGCTAACTGACAGCTCGAGTGACTTCCTCTAGTCTCCTGTGTTCTGATTCCCACTCTTATGCTTCAAATTAGCCCATAATGTGTGATCCTGTGAAACTCCAAGAAACCCAACCATTGGACCCTAATAAAGGTAAAGCCCCAGGTCATACCCCCATCCCCACCCCCAAAGCTACCTTGCTGTGTGACCCTTGGGCATGCTGTGTACCCTCCAGAACTTGTGAGTAATACATCTTGTTCCTCAAAGTTCCCTGATGGCTTTTTGCTGAAGTGCGTCCTGTAATCATAATAAGAAGCACAAAGGCCAGCCTAGCCACGACATTGGCTCCAGTGGGGGAAATGTCTATGGGGCTCCTCCAAGTAATATGGCAGAGCAAGTGCCTCAGGCATTTCTAGCAGGATCATTACCAAAAATAGGCTGAGACCTATACAATATGAACAAAGAAAAGATACCATAACATTTTCTAAATGGCTCTAGAGAAGTGTTAATTGTTTCATAAACTTGAAAGATTGCATAACTAATAGATAGCCAATTTCCCCAGTAGTACAAAAGAACAGAACCAAAGGTATAAGCAAAGAATTAAATCTAATTACATTTACCTTAAATTTTCAGTTTTTTAGTTTCCATTATTTTCTATAGAAGAGGCAGCAGTTCCCAACCTAGAAAATTACCTTAATACTATAATATATTTTAAAAAGACTAATTGAAATGTGAAAATTGCCTTTGAGAACTGTGTCTTTTTTTCTTTTTTTGGCTGCATTGGGTCTTTGTTGCTGCGCGCCGGCTTTCTCTAGTTGTGTGAGGCAAGCAGGAGCTACTCTTCGTTGCGGTGCGCTGGCTTCTCATTGCGGTGGCTTTTCTTGTTGCAGAGCACGGTCTCTGGGTTCACGCGCTTCAGTAGTTGTGGCACGCGGGCTTAGTCGCTCTGCGGCATGTGGGATCTTCCCAGACCAGGGATCGAACACGTCCCCCGCATTGGCAGGCAGATTCTCAACCACTGCTGCACCAGGCAAGTCCCAATTGTGTCATTTTTAATGAACAAAGCAATGAGTCCACAGACCTGGACCAGAAAGGCATTATTACAACACTTTGTAATCCTCAAAGCACTTTTGCATGTTTTATTTTATTCTCCCAATGACTCATGAATCAAAGCTTATAAGCGCTTTATTGCATTTGGGAGGCAGATAGGTTTAAATAACCATGCCTTACCCTTGCATGCAGGCTGAAACTCAAATCGAAGTCTTTAGGTTCCCAGGGAAATGTTCTTTTCACTAGTTTGGACCATCCAATCTCTGAGGTAATTGGAAAGTCTTTTACTAATCACGGCTAAGCAGTGAAAATAAATTAAAGACACAAACATGGTCTTTCTTCAGGAAATCTAGATACAAACATTTCAATTATAAGACCTAAGCTGTAGGTTTCAAAACAACCTATAAACAGTTACATGGTGCCATGTATATGTTTGTTATGACTAGTATTTAACACAAGGGAAGGGGAAAGAACAAGAAAGCTAAGTAATTTAGTCAAGGCTTCAAGGAAGAGAAGGGCTAGATTATGAAAAAGATAATCTCATAAGGTCCAGTGTTCTGGTTAGTACTGTTAGCAATTCCGGTAGTAATATACTAACTCAATGTATTCCCAGTGATGTGCACTTGAAATTCTGCCTCTGATTATGATACATTAGATACAACTACTTTTTTGGAGTCACATTGTATCATATATTGCTCTCACTGTTATCTCAAAGCTTGCAGCTGATGAAGCTAACTATTTAATTAGGGGGCTGCCCAGCCAGACTGATGTTGAAATAGAAATCACTCCCACCAGGGAGTAACAAAGATGAGGAGGAGGCAGATGGTTTTGTGGGGTTTTTTTCTTTTGTTCTGATTGCTGAGCACTTATTTGTGATTTCCTCATCTTTTCTTTTCCAAAGTCAAATTTAAATCTAGGGGAAAGTTGTGGTGATGGGGAGAGTGACAGGAAATTCACAGATGAACACTCAGATGATGTAGCAGAAAGGAGTTTGGCTGGATCTCAGGACTGCTTCCAAGCCTGTAGCAGCCCAGGAGCCCTAGGTCATTGCAGAGGCCTGTAAATGAGGAAGTTGTCCTGGTCCTTCATCAGCAGTGAGCATCAGAATTGGGAGAATTTTTGTAACTTTAAATGCTCAAGGCTCATCCCAGGTCCATAAAACTTGGAGCATTCAGGTATATTTGACTTCAAACAATTCATAGATGATTATGATGTGCACCTGGTTTAAAGTTATTGGACTAAAACAATTAACACTCCCCTTGGCTCTCAAAACCTGTGAATTTCATATGGACTTTCTTACTACTTCATTTCCAGAGGTATTTCTGAAAGATAGCAGAATTTGCCACTCACGAATATGCCACTTTGACATAATGATTATTTTGAGCTGAAAGCAATTAAGAAGCTAGTATAAGAAAAGCTCTCTGCCATCCCTCTATTTGCCTGAAAGAAGGATATAAATTTATAAAGGTGTCCATCCTCTCCTATTTGCCAGGGAAAACAAAAGTTAGTCATCAGAGACAACTTTAGACCCTAATGAGCCTGGAGATGGCACCAGAGGAATCTAGATAACAAACTTTACTAACGAGCCTTTGTCTACTGTAAATTTCCTATATATTTGCCTTCCCACTAATTTGCAAATAGTGAATGCACATAGTGAATGGCGAATTAGTGGAAGTTCCTTTTCCTTTGTCTCTAAAAATTTATTGTTCCTTTGCTAAGATGCCCAAGCTCTAGCTACCCTTTGAGTTACTCATCCCTGAGTTTCTCCCATGTATATATGAGGTATACATGTTTGTTAATAAACTTCTATTTGTTTTCCTGTTGTTAAATTGTCTCTTGTTGAAGAGCCCAGCCAAGAACCTAGAAGGGTAGAAAAGGGAAAAGATTTTTTCCCTTCCTACACTACCTTATACTAGAAAATTATAGGAAATTCCTTAGAGTTACATATGTCAGTTTATAGTCATTATCTTCAAATAGAGCACTGATACTGAACTCACCAAATATTTTACTTCTAACTGCTACCTATTCACTTAGTGACAATATTAAAGGAAAGCTGCTGGTGTCCTGATTATAAATTAACATGTCAGAAACCTGGAGGATAAAATGATCAAAATGGAACTACCAAAAAATTGAGGATAACTTAGGAAATTAGCTTTTTGCTATTACCTCACACTATCCTTGTTTACCATAAAATCTCTGTAACCACACTCTAGTTGTCACCTTCTTTATGCCTAGAAGAGAGGTAACCACTATAACCAGAGTCTTATAAAATCTCAAGATTTTAATGCTTGATATCTCCATAATTCTGACCACACTACCGATATCCTGGACTGTGAGAAGCTAGGTTCATATTCTTTTATTGTAATATTTGTGTGTGTGTGTATATATATATATATATATATATATATATATACACACACACACACACACACACACACACACACACACACATACACCCTGAAATTCTCCTTGACATATCAAAGATAGTTTTCTATTTCCCCAAGACTGGCAAAACCATCCTTGACTTAGCTTATTTAACTATTTATGGACACTGTATGAGTTTGCTAGGGCTGCCCTAACAAAGTACCACAAACTGGGTGGCTTAAACAACAGAAATTCATTTTCTCACAGTTCTGGAGGCTAGAAGTCCAAGATCAAGGTATTGGCAGGGTCAGTTTCTTCTAAGGCATGAAGAAAGATGTGTGCCAGGCCTTTCTCCTTGGCTTATAGATGGCCATCTTCTCCCTGGGTCCTCATATCATCTTCCCTCTGTATGTACATGTCTGTGTCCATATTTCCTCTTCTTCTAAGGACACCGGTCATGTTGGGTTACGGCCAACCATAATGACCTCAATTTGACCTATTTACCTCTTTATAGATCCTATCTCCAAATACAGTCACATTCTGAAAGTTAGCACTGGAAGTTAGGACTTCAATGTTTGAATTGGGGGTCAGCTACAGGGACACAATTCAGCCAATAACAAACCCCTTTTTCAATGACATCTTTCTCTGATCACTTTGGTTAGTGGTTGAATTGTCCTGATAACTTGTCATCTGAACAGGTAAATCATTTGGGAATGAGAAGTTGCAGTGAGCACAGTGCCAGAATCTTTATATCACTGATAATTTTGACTTTAACAAAATATAATTTCAATATTACTTTTAATCCTTTTCATCACTATTCCTGGGACACATGATGAACAGAAGGTTCAGTAGTGACAGTCAAAAATTCATGGATTTGGAGACAGGTAATCTGGGATATGTCCTTATGTCCTGGTTTCAACTCCAGGCAGCTTTTGGTAGATTCTCTTGTTAGTAAATCATAGAAAATATCAACTCAATAGAGTATTGTGAGAATTGAATAAGTTGATTATGTGAGAGTGTTTTGTAAACTGTAAAGTCCAATAGAAATTGTTTGTGAAAAAAAATGTGGCTTTTGGAGTTAGACACTCTGAGTCCAGCTCTTATCACAGCCACTTACTTGTTTATTCTTTGGGCAATTCACTTAGCTTCTCTGACCCTCATTTCCTCATTCAGTAAAAAGGGAGATTGTTGATGTCTACAATCTCTAAGACGTATGTCTCTATAAAGGAAAAATGTAAGATATTGGCAATTGTAATTTTAAGCATATTAAATCCTTATACCACTAAAATTGTTCCTTTTATGAGATCTAGGACTCTATTCACAAAGACAGTAAAGCCAATGAAGCCCCTCCCACAACTATCATGCCTACGTTGAAATTTTGCTCCTTTTGATGAGACTGTAGCTTGTAACTTTATGATCCTTTCCTTTGACTAAGCTGGACCATTTGTAGTACTATTCAATGAATTTAGGATAGCTGCTGTTATGACTTCCCATGAAGGCAGTAACAGGTGTGTGTGTGTGTGTGTGTGTGTGTGTGTGTGTGTGTGTGTGTGTGTGTGTGTGTGTGTGTGTGTGTGTGTGTGTGTGTGTGTGTGTGTGTTATTGCTGGGGATGGGGTGTGGGGTAGGTACCAGAGTTGAGCCTAGTGCTATAGAGTCCATCAGTATATCAAGATGCCATGTCTGAAAGGATAAAACTTCCTGAAGATGAGAAAAAGGAAAATCAGAATTAAAGAAATAATCTAGAGAATATTTTAAGCTGGAAAAGAACAAAGCAATAGAAAATGAGAAAGTGATATTGGAAACATACGGCCAAAGATGAGATGTGGTTCACGTGCACAGAAGGATTATTCAGGAATAAGCTCTTGAATAAAGTCACCTGACATAGTGTCCTGGCAATAACCATTTTAGGACAGTTTGGTATGTTTCTCAGTACTAACATAGGGGAAAATTATCACAATGGCCAGCTTAAAAAATTGCTCCTGAGTTCTTACTGGGTAAAAGTTAATAAACAGAACTCTTTCTAGCTCTAGGGGAAGACTGAAATTAGAGACACTCAATTTATTCCTGTTAATTCCCTTGGCAAACATATATTGACTAATACAATTTGCTACATGTGGTGTGAGGAACCAGATAAAAATGATAAATAAAGGCACAGACCCCACCCTTGAGGATCTCACAGACTTAAGGCGCAACGACCCCATAAACAGAACATTGCTCTCAGCGTGCCAAGCACTCTGACTGATGCTGGTAAAGGAGGCTGTGGAGGTCAGAGTGAACTCCCATGAGCTGTCTTCAGAACTGGAAAGGCCAGAGTTTCAATTCCATACTTCAGAACCATACTTCTACTGGATGGCAGTGCTGGACTAAAATACAGGCTTTGGGGCCCTATGTTAAATCTCGTTGCATAGTTACCTTTTAACTCTTCCTATCACAATATTATCTTCTAAACATGCCTCTCAGTCAAGAGGAAGAGACTGCTTCTCCAAAATGATCAGTCTTGCACATCTACTTGGCTACTACTTGCAAATTTCCATGAAAAAGACCAAGGTACTAAACAAACAGGAATTATCTAAAATTCTAAAGAACTTCTTCCTAAATATCTACCAAAAATACCAAAATAAATAGGAAACATCTGAAGTTATTTAAAAAATTCTGCAAAATATACTGAACATGGGACAATACTGAAGAAAATGCAGGTAAGAGATTTCACATATATGAAGAAAAAGCCTTCTTAGAAAGGAAATAGGAAGATAACCCAAGAAGAACCCTTAAATAATCAGGTTTAAAGAAGTTGAGGTTGACTACTACAGAAGTTGAGAACAGACTATGGGGCTTCTGGATAAAGAACTGGCAAATTGATTACTGAGGAAAGTTTACTATAAGTTTTCCAGATTGACAGAGAGGAAGAGAGAAAAGAGAGAGCGAGGTAATGAGAGAGAGAGAGAGTCAGACTTTAACAAAAGGGATTTGGCACCAAGACTTCTGAAAAGATAAGTACTCTAACATTCTATAAAAGACCCAGGTGAGAAATTTCTTTCCAAATTTAACTTCATCAATATATAAAGGCAACCATGATTACCACTCTCCCCAAACCTCACAGCAACAAATTGGAAAAGGGAAGAAGGGATGAAGCTTATAATATGAAGAGGTAGACTTTAAAATAATAGCATAAAGGATGAGAGTGAGTCATTCAGTTGGGGGAAGGAGATGGTCCCCAACCAGGTTGTTGGTATTTAAAAAAGGATGCATGAATAAGATGGAAAATAGTGGGGGCTTCCCTGGTGGTGCAGTGGTTAAGAATCCGTCTGCCAATGCAGGAGACACGGGTTCGAGCCCTGGTCCAGGAAGATCCCACATGCTGTGGAGCCACTAAGCCCGTGCACCACAACTACTGAGCCTGCACTCTGTAGCCCGCGAGCCACAACTACTGAAGCCTGCACACCTGGAGCCCATGCTCCGCAACAAGAGAAGCCACTGCAATGAGAAGCCTGTGCACCGCAACGAAGAGTAGGCCCCGCTTACCGCAACTAAAAGAAAGCCCGCGTGCAGCAACGAAGACCCAACACAGCCAAAAAAAAAAGAAAATAGTCATATGTGGATATTTACAAGAATGAATATAACAGAAAACACATCCAAACTGTTTCTGAATTCTAGCATTTCATTTACGTAGCTATCATCACTGTTAGGAAGCTCAAAGTTGGATTTTATTTTCAATCTTTACAATATACTTGGTTTTGCATATTTTTCTCTTCTTACTTCAACTGTGTTTTCTCCCTTTATCCTTACTGTAGTTATTTTTATTGTTTTTATATAATGAACAAATCTACATATGTATAAATGTATATTGGAAATTCACATCTGTGTGATGCACTATGTAAATTAAAAGCAAGAGACTATTGTTGCAGAGTATAACTTGAAAGTGAAGAAGCAAAATACTAATAGATTCCATTTATTAATACATCCTATAGTTCAGACAATATCCTGAGGATTTGATACTATTTCACTAATGAAATAAGTTAACAACCCTATGCATTTTATAACTTCAATTTTATAGATGAAGAAAATGAGACTTATCAAACCTAAATAACTTGTCTCAATTTATAGCTAGGAGGCAGTGACTCCCACATTGTAAGCCTATCCTTTTGACTCAAAGCCCATGTTCTTTCCTCTACTCCAGGGGTCCCCAGCCCCCGGACCACAGACTGGTACTGGTCCGTGGCCTGTTAGGAACTGGGCTGCACAGCAGGAGGTGAGCGATGAGCGAGCGAAGCTTCATCTGTATTTACAGCTGCTCCCCATTACTCGCATTACCACCTGAGCTCCGCCTCCTGTCAGATCAGCGGCGGCGTTAGATTCTCATAGGAGCTTGAACCCTACTGTGAACTGCGCATGCGAGGGATTTAGGTTGCACGCTCCTTATGAGACTCTAATGCTTGATGATCTGAGGGGGAGCTGAGGCGGTGATGCTAACGCTGGGGAGTGGCTGCAAATACAGATTATCATTAGCAGAGAGGTTTGACCTCACAGAGACCATAATAAATCAATTGCTTACAGACATATCAAAACCCCATTGGTGAGTGGCAAGGGACAGTTAAGCTGCATCTGGTGGCAGGCTTTAAGTCAGAATCCGACACATTTTATTTTATTATTTTTTAACATCTTTATTGGAGTATAATTGCTTTACAATGGTGTGTTAGTTTCTGCTGTATAGCAAAGTGAATCAGCTATATGTATACATATATCCCCATATCTCCTCCCTCTTGCGTCTCCCTCCCACACTCCCTATCCCACCCCTCTAGGTGGTCACAGAGCACTGAGCTGATCTCCCTGTGCTATGCGGCTGCTTCCCACTAGCTAGCTGTTTTACATTTGGTAGTGTGTATACGTCCATGCCACTCTCTCACTTCGTCCCAGCTTACCCTTCCCTCTCCCTGTGTCCTCAAGTCCATTCTCTACATCTGCGTCTTTATTCCTGCCCTGCCCCTAGGTTCTTCAGAATCTTTGTTTTTTTTTTTTTAGATTCCATATATATGTGTTAGTATATGGTATTTGTTTTTCTCTTTCTGACTTATTTCACTCTGTATGACAGTCTCTAGGTCCATCCACCTCACTACAAATAACTCAATTTCATTTCTTTTTATGGCTAATATTCCATTGTATACATGTGCCATATCTTCTTTATCCATTCATCTGTCGATGGGCACTTAGGTTGCTTCCATCCGACACTTATTTTAGTCTGCGCATGGACTGCCCATTATTTTATTTACCACTTCTGTCCGCGCCTCTTTCCCGCACTGAGCACTTGCCTCAGTCACAGTTTTGGTAAGCCCACAAGCTAACCCTAGCTAAAATGAGTAAAAAATAAACGTCTCTGGAGAGCTTCTTTGAAAAGGAGGAAAGACCCAATGATGAGACAGCAGAAGACTCTAAGACTGCCAACAAAAAGAAAGCTGCATTTAAAAGAAAATACCATGAGTCCTACTTAAATTACAGGTTCATTGCAACAGGTGATTCACATTCTCCAAGCCCGCTTTGTATAATATGTGGCCTCCGGCTATCCAATGAAGCCATGAAACCTTCAAAACTGCTTCGCGACATGGAGACCAAGCGCCCTGCATTACAAGACAAGCCTTTGAAGTTTTTCAAAAGAAAAATAAAACATGAAACGAAGAACAGAAGCAGTTATTGAAGGCCACCACTTCAAATGTGTCTACACTGAGAGCATCATTCTTAGTGGCTAACTGCGTTGCTAAAGCTAAGAATCCCTTTACTATTGGTGAAGAGTTGATCCTGCCTGCTGCTAAGGACGTTTGTCATGAACTTTTAGGAGAGGCTGCAGTTCAAAAGGTGGCACGTGTTCCTCTTTTGGCTAGCACCATAACTAGACAAATTGACGAAATAGCAGAGGATATTGAGGCACAATTGTTAGAGAGGATTAATGAGTCACTGTGGTACACAATCCAGTTTGACAAGTCTACCGATGTTGACGATAAGGCAACAATGCTTGTTTTAGTGGGGTATATTTTTCAGGAGGATGTGCATGAGGATTTGTTATGTGCACTTCTGTTGCCAACCAACACTACAGCTGCAAAACTATTCAAATCTTTGAATAATTACATATCAGGAAAACCGAATTGGTCTTTTTGTGTCGGTATATGCACAGACGGAGCAGCTGCCATGACTGGACAGCTTCCTGGTTTCACTACTCGGGTCAAAGAGGTCGCTTCTGAATGTGAGTCTATGCACTGTGTCCATAGATAAATGCTGGCTAGCTGAAAAATTTCACCTGGACTTAACAACATTTTGCAGGATGTGATTAAAATTATCAACTACGTTAAAGTACATGCCCTTAACTCACATCTGTTCACGCAGCTCTGTGAGGAGATGGACCCAGAGCACACACGTCTTCTCTCATACACAGAAGTGGATGACTTTCTAAAGGTAGATCACTGGCCAGAGTTTTTGAGTTACGAGAGCCGCTCCAGAGATTCCTTTTAGAAAAACAGTCACCACTGACAGCACATTTCAGTGACACAGAATGGGTCGCAAAACTGGCTTACTTGTATGACATATTCAACCTGCTCAATGAACTCAATCTGTCACTTCAGGGGAGAATGACAACTGTGTTCAAGTCAGCAGATAAAGGGGCTGCATTCAAAGCCAAACTGAAATTATGGGGGCAATGAGTGAACGTTGGGATTTTTGACATGTTTCAAACAGCAGAGATTTTGAAAGAGGCTGAGCCAGGGCCTTCTCTCTCCCAGCTGGTGCATGACCACCTATCTCAGCTTGAGCATTACTTCCCAACCACAAAAGACCCCCAAACTGGGAAGGAATGGATCCGCAACCCATTTGTGAATAAGCCAGGTGAATCGACTTTGTGCTAGAAGAGGATCAACTGCTTGAGATCGCAAATGACGGTGGCCTTAAAAGTATATTTGAGACAACTTCAAATCTCCATACGTTCTGGGTTAAAGTCAAGGCGGAATATGCTGAGATTGCCACAAAAGCACTGAAAAGCCTGCTTCCATTTCCAACATCCTATCTTTGTGAGGCAGGGTTTTCTGCAGTGACAGCAACCAAAACAAGATTACGGAGTAGATGGGCATAAGCAGCACACTTCGGGTGTCAGTGTCTCCCATCACCCCCAAATGGGACCATCTAGTTGCAGGAAAACAAGCTCAGGGCTCCCACTGATTCTGCATTATGTTGAGTTGTATAATTAATACATTATATATTACAATGTAATAATAATAGAAATAAAGTGCACAATAAATGTAATGCGCTTGAATCATCCTGAAACCATCCCCCCCCACCCTGGTCCATGGAAAAATTGTCTTCCACTAAACCGGTCCCTGATGCCAAAAAGGTTGAGGACCACTGCCCTACTGTATGGTATTTCAGAAAGGACATTTTAAAGTAGAAGAGTCGATAAATACCTCTCTATGCAAAACGTTTTGACTTTAGCTTTGAGCAGTCTGAT
Source organism: Balaenoptera physalus (assembly GCF_965194825.1). Classification (NCBI taxonomy): domain Eukaryota; kingdom Metazoa; phylum Chordata; class Mammalia; order Artiodactyla; family Balaenopteridae; genus Balaenoptera; species Balaenoptera physalus. The sequence goes on from NC_138893.1 coordinate 77,401,557, forward strand.
CATAAGGAGAAATTAAAGAAATACATCAGTTTCTAAGCTTAAAATGATCTTAAATGGTCTGAGCCCTTTCTACTTATAAAATATTTACTGCTTTTCTTTCTTTTATTTATCACATATTTTAAACAGAAAATTTCATTTTGGTTTACTTCCATGTCTATACACTAGAATTATTAATCACAACGTCAATAGTCATAGATAGAGTGGAAGGAAAGTGGGGTTTGTTTACTATCTAATCCAGCAATAATTGAACCATGAAACTGAAAAACACAATATCTGCTTGAAGAAAAAGAGTCTTTCAAATATCTCTTATTCATTATCCATTCAAATGTTTTATGAGCTGCTGTTCCGTGCCAGATGATCTGTTCAGCACTGGAACAATTGAAAGGTGATAATATTTATGTGCTTTCAAGGACTTAGAGTGCAGTGGAAAATGAAATCCCTTTTAAAAACAATAGGATGAAGACTACAATAACTTTTATCTAAGGTTTGTTCACTTGGCCCCAAAGAGTGACTATTGTTACAATTTCAACTGGTATTTGACTTTTTTTCTATTTCCATCTCACATAGTTAAATTTTAGTACTGTATGGAAAGTCATAAGGCAAAAATGATAAGTGATTTAAGAGTGCAAGTTACATCAAGAAAGTATATATAAAAGAAATTAAGGGCTTCCCTGGTGGCGCAGTGGTTGAGAATCTGCCTGCCAGTGCAGGGGACACGGGTTCGAGCCCTGGTCTGGGAAGATCCCACATGCCGCGGAGCAACTAGGCCCGTGAGCCACAACTACTGAGCCTGCGCGTCTGGAGCCTGTGCTCTGCAATAAGAGAGGCCGCGATAGTGAGAGGCCCACGCACCGCGATGAAGAGTGGACCCCGCTTGCCACAACTAGAGAAAGCCCTTGCACAGAAACGAAGACCCAACACAGCCAAAAATAAATTAATTAATTAAAAAAAAAAAAAAGAAATTAAGATAAGACCATGACTCTTAATGAAACATACAGTTTATGTCCGAAAAATGTATGTCCATTATTGCAGTAACAACTAGATGTAATGCTAAGTGAAGAGAAATTGAACCATAAGAGCAGCACAAAATAAAATGCTTCACAGTGCTGTGTTAGTTTCTGTTGCACAACAAAGCGAATCAACCAAATACATATACATGTCCCCATACACCCTTCCTCTTGAGCCTCCCTCCCATCCTCCCTATCCCACCCCTCTAGGTCATCGCAAAGCACTGAGCCGATCTCCCTGTGCTACGCTGCTGCTTCCCACCAGCCAACTATTTTACATTCGGTAGTGTGTATATGTCGATGCTGCTCTCACTTCTCCCCAGCTTCGCCCTCCCACCCCATGTCTTCAAGTCCATTTTCTGTATCTACCTCTTTATTCCTGCCCTGGGAAAACCGGACAGCTACATGTGAAAGAATGAAATTAGAACACTACCTAACACCATACACAAAAATAAACTCCAAATGGATGAAAGATTTAAGTGTAAGACCAGACACTATAAAACTCTTAGAGGAAAACAGGAAAAACACTCTGACATAAACCACAGCAAGATCTTTTTTGACCCACCTCCCAGAGTAATGGAAATAAAAACAAAAATAAACAAATGGGACTTAATTAAGCTTAAAAGCATTTGCACAGCAAAGGAAACCATAAACAAGATAATTTTTAAATAGTCCATTTTTTATTTAAAAATAATTAATAGTCAGGGACTGGACCAATTTCTGCAGGAGAGGTCAATTATTGCTGAAGCATTGCATAAAAGTTGTTTGAGTGAAGAAGTTGGGGGACCACATTCTGGGAACCTATAAAATTTCATAGTTACATTTTCAAGCAGCCCAAAGCCGTATTTCATGCAGATACTATAAGCACAAAGGCAGCATATAAAGCATATTTGTTTATTGTATAGACTGATGGAGAAACGAGCATTTCCACCAGGGCAGACGGCCAATTCAGAGCAGGCTCCCAAAGAACTTTACAAGCTCTGTGGGGCTGGCCAAGTCAGCAGAGGATGGCCAGAAATCCTGCCTTCTAAACTGAAGTTTGACTTCCCAGGTGTGAGGGATCTCTTCTGACTCAAAACTCCCAACAGACTTTATCTAACTCTCTTTGGAGATGAGCAGTCTTTTAACATAACATTTATTTGTGTCTACGTTCTTTTAAGAGACCAAGAATTTCTTTCATAAGAGAACTTGTATTTCATTCAGCCTTGTTTCTGATATACGGTCTAGCACAGACAATAAAAATTCTGTGTTTGGTGGTATTGACTGAATATGTATCTCTGAGGGAAAATACTCAGTTTAACAGAGTTTTTTTGGTAACACGTTTCTATGAACCAACAGAGATTCATGTTAAAATTTACCAATCAGAAAATCATTTAATACTAAAGGTTTTTATTTCTCAGAATCTATAAATTTAAAGCATAAAATTTTAAGAAAAAGTGATTTATACCTCAATTTCCCAAACTCTGTTCCAAGGAATTCTAGCTCTTAATGTTCTGGAGAATCATAATATGCACTTTTACATACTGAGAGATTTTTTAAATAGTGCATTTTTTAAACAGCTTTTTTTTTAAAACTTAGGGTTTTATAAATTTTATTTTATCATTGAAACTTTCTATCTAACACCTATTACCATCCCCTGTGGAATTGATATTCCCAAGCACACACTTTGGGAAATGTTGCTCTGACAGGGGATTTCACGGGAAAATAAAAGAAATATATTTCACCTTGATTCTTCCAGATGTGTTTGTTTTGACAATCTTCAATAAAGAATTTCAAGATTACACCGGTCCTCAGTTTACTTTTGGTAGTTATAGAACAATAAATATATTTATTTATTTAAGTTAAATAGATATACTTATTTCAGTTAAACATATATAAATAGATATGAAACATAACAATATAACAATAAACTTATGAAAATAACTTTTGGTGGTTATATAACATGAAAACAAAAAACAAAATCATCATTTGCCTACATTTCTGGCAAATTAGATTACATTATTAAATTAAATGTATTCTTGTTCAGCAATTATTTGCACCATCCCCCAAGCAACTTTCCTGGAGAATTGGTTTGTTTGGAGATGACTTGCTATTTGGTTGATGGGTGGTGGGCAGAAGTGACAGCAGGTCTGTTTTAAGTCTAACCTTAAGAAATATCATATATTTCTACACCAGGAGCTCCTGGCCTCCGCAACAGAAGAGCATGCCTCAGGTGGCCACTTCCACACCAGTGACATCTCCAGAAGGAGACACCTGCTGCAGGGCCACACCAGGCAGCTGGTGGACCTGTATCCTGAAATTAAACTGCCCCAGCTGACCCACAAATGCACAAGTAAGAAATAAATAGAAATAAACATTTATTGTTTTATGTTGCTAAGACTTCATAGTTGTTTGTTAAAACAGTAAAAGCTAAGGCACTGTCAAATGTACATGATCATTAACTTTTCTACGAAACTTGTCTGTGGAATCTGTCTCCTCTTCAAGTCATCCAATGCTCCACTCAGCCAATACGATTCCTGTTAGGACTCTTGAAACGTATGTCAGCATCACCTGTTCCAGCCTTTATTTTGCCAAACCCAAAAAACACCTCTCCTCATCTTACTCACCATTAAACACACTTGACCTCTCAGTGCTTCTGTAAACACTACTTTCCTCTCTTGGCTTCCTTGTCACCCACTGTCCTGATGGTTTTGTTTGTTTGTGTATTTTCTTGACTTATACTGAGCACTCCATTCTGGACATCTTTGTTGGACCATTCAACTCTGCTTGACCTATTGCAATATTTAAGTTTTGGTCTTGAACTCTCTTTTTTATCTCTATCTACACTTCCTCTCTAGACAATATCATCCAGTTCCAAGACTTCAAATATTGTGTTTGTAATCCAAATACTAAATTTTTATCTCAGGCTCCAAAGTCTAAACTTGTATGTATAAATGTCCACTCCAGCATCTCCATCAATATGTTTAATAAGTGCCTTTATCGCTGAGGGTTCTTGTTGGCAAACAGAACTGTAGCTGTTTCAACAGGAATGTATTAAGGATATACATTAGCTCACAGGATCTCTTTAAGGACTAGAGAATCAGGCATGAGAGCTACAAAGTCAGGAATATGCAACATATTACCATCTGGACTACTCTGCCTTCGCTGTCACTGGGCAGGAGCACCTGAGTCCACCAGTAGCCACTGACACTCTTGCGTGGACCAAGGCCAGTGTGGCCTCTTATCGTTAATGGTTATTGAACAGCATGTCCTTCTCCAGATGGTTCTTTTTCAGATCTAAATATGAAGATACATTTGATTGACAATACCTAAGTAACACTTGTGTTCCTACTGCAAAAAAAGCTGGAAAAAGGACTTAATGACTTCTAGCTTGGAAAGTCAGGACTCATATAGCTGGAAATTTCATAAACATGATATGTCAATCAAGTAGTCTAGATAATGCTGTAGTAACCAAAAAAGAAAAATCTCAATGGCTTAAAACAACAAATGAGGAGGGAGTACATGGAAGGTGCTTAGCATATCTGAGACATTCTGGAATTAAGGCTGATGGAAGGCTCCAATCTCAACATATGACTGCCAAAGCAGAATAAAAGGGCGTGGTAAATTGGGAAAGGGTTCTTAAAACATTCACCTAGAAGTAATACACATTACCTCTTCTTGCAATTCATTTGTCAAAGCAAATCACATGACCATGCCTAATATTGCAGAGGACAGGGAGGTGAGATCCTACCCTGTTCCCAGAATGAGAGGAGAACTGATTTTTTTGTGAACAAGCCTCATGATTACAACATACAGGAACAGTTGTTACAAAGAGACCACAGAGCCCCTTCGACATGTAAGTCATATGGTGAAACTTCTTCCACTTGAAGTCCTCCAATGTCTTGGCATCATTGAGAATAAAAGTCAGATTCCTTGTCATGGCCTTGATCCAGCCTCATCTCATAACAAGCCCCTTGATCACTTGTCTCCAGCCGCTCAGCATTTCTGGTGTGAAGTCTTTGAGCTTGTTTCTTTGCCTTAAGTGTTCCCCCACAAATTTTACCTGCCTTACTCTTTTTCATCGCTCAGTTGTCAGATCACGATTTACCTTACATTCTATTAGGTAAAATTGATGGTTTTTTAATAGTACTTTTCACCAGGTTAAATGATCCTGTTTATGTATTCACTTAGCACTGCCTACCTAATAGAACACCCGACAGATTGTCGGTGCTTATCAGTATTTGTTGAATGTGTAAATCAGTGACAAACTGAATGAGTAAATGAAGCGCCTTATTCATTATACCACACTACCTCTAAATATTTGGACTGAGGACATTAAGTTACAATGAACACAAAGTTTTTCAAACTTATAATTGTTGGAATTTTGACACAAAACATTAACTCTGATATTAGTAAATTACTCTCTAAAAACTTTCAGTGATGCCCCGGATCCTTAGAATAACATAGAAAAGAACTTTATAAATCTGGAAACAACGTATTTTTCTAGATTAAATTACATTAATCTTTACCTCCTTATCCACACTAAAAATTAACCAGAATGGATAATTAACCATTTTTCTAACTTCATACAAAAATATACTCCATTGAAGGAAAAATTCAATCTGCAGGAATCATGCCTAGAGATATTTATGCATATTTGCTATTACAATGAAAGATCTTGCTTCCTCCTCTTCTCTAAGTCCAGTCCCTTCATACTTGCTCTAGATCCATCTCCTTTTTTCTTGTTGGGAGTTCATTCCTTTATGATACCTTTATCTATTTCTTTTTTTAAACAATAATTTTATTGGCGTATAATTGAAACAAAATTAACCACACCTGTTTAAAGTGTACAATTTGGTAAGTGTGGTAAGAGCACACTTTTACACACCTGTGAGGTAACCAGGACCATCAAGGTAGTCAACATATCCATGACCCCAAAAGCCCCCTTTCCTATTGCACTGTCTCCCTGGCTACCGGCAACCACTAATGTGCTTTCATTCACTGTGTACTAGTTTTTGTTTTCCAGAATTTTAGATGAATGAAATCATACAGTATGTATCCTTCTATGTGTGGCTTCTTTTACTCAAGATTATTTTGAGATTTGTCCACGTTGATCCATGTTATTGTTGAATAGTATTCCCTCGGATGGATATGCCAAGGTTTGTTTATCCATTCACCCGATGATGGGCATTTGGGTTATTTTCAGTCTTTTAACTATTACAAATAAAGGTGCTGTGAACATCTGTGTACAAGAACACATATGATCATATGTTTCATTTCTCTAGGGCAAATATCTAGAAGAGGAATGGCTGGACTTTATGGTAAGTGCACATTTAACTTTTTAAGAAACTGCCAAACTGTTTCCCAAAGTGGTTGGAGCATTTTACATTCCCACCATCCGTGTATGAGAATCTCAATTCCTCTACAGTCTCACAAACACTCAGTATAGTCAGTTAAAAAAATGTTGGCTGTTATAACATTCACTTCTCTGTTGAAGTGTCTATTAAAATAATTTACCTATATTTTCCATTGAGTTGTTTAAGTCTTTTTAGTAGTTTTAAGAGTTATTTTTGTATTCTAGCTATAAGTCTTTTATCAGACATATGATTTGCAAGTATTTTTATTTTATTTGACCTCCTAGACAGCCCCATTCACTCTGCCCCCACTGCTACTACTATGTTCCATAGCTTCTTCTAGATAATACCTCAAAAGTATTATCCTTTGTCCCTTCCTTTCTACCCAGAACTAATAGTAGCATCAATTATCATTATTTTCTGGACTCCCTCCTGCTTATCTTATTTCCCCACTGGAATGTAAGCTCTACCAGGACATAGATTTTGTCCTGTTCATCACTGGACTCCTAACACCTGGAATAGTGCCTAGCATGCAAGCATGTATATCCTTAAAGGCCAGACAAAAAAGCACCACTTGTGTAAAGCCAACAAGAAGCTCCCAAGCAAAATTAATTTCATCTTTATCTGTTCTCATGTAGTACTCTGTGTATCCTACTATATCAGCAATGCTTTGCATTATTATACTTACTTTCTACTGCTGAAGGAGTGTTGCTAAAACAAGCACAGTGGCTTACTTGTTCAATGAGATACGATCTCTAAAAGGCCCTAGTGTACTACCTTCATGCATTTTATTTCCTTTATTCTTTCCATAATTTCTTCCCTCCTGTACTCATAATAAGCACCATCAATCAATTAAAAATTGATGGATATTATATATCAAATGAACAGTAACTATTAAATTCATAGAAACATATGTCCATGCATATTACAAACAGATAGGGGGCTCTATGTATCTATATAACACATTTTCAACAAAAGCACATTTTTAAGTTTAAATTTCTCATGGATATCACGTGTGAACCCAGGCAGACACTTCTGTATAAATAGTTGGATACATGTTACATTTCTAACCTATAAATAGTTTCTGAGAGGGTGAATATTATTTCTATATATGTAAAGCTATATAGAGACATCCATATAATACTACATTTATATAGCAGCTTGTAAAGCTTTAAGATATAACAAGTTGCACCATAAAAAATGGAAGATTTTAAAAATAGAAATCACAGCTTTTCACTGAAGGAAAGGGATCACACACAGTGATTTCATGAACACGTTGTGACAAGCTTAGGTTTTTCTTGTGTAGTCAAAGAACTCCTGGGCAGTATACTTGATGTTGCATTTCTCAAAGCGGAGCCCAAGGGCCAGCTACATAAGAGTCCTTCTGTGTGTGTTAAACCTTCAGTATGCAGGACACCTCCCCAACTCACCACATCAGAGTATCTGGGGATCAGACCCATGAATCAGGATGTTTAACAAGCTTGACAGATGATTCTGTTGCACACTGCATTCTGAGAATCATTGATCTAAGGCACCCTGTCTTGGGCAAACAGCCTTGGGTTGAAGAATGAGAGGCACGATGGGAGAACAGCTGTGAGTGGGAAGTTCGATAATCTGCGTGAGGCACAGAAGGCTGGTTGCTGGTGGGTGCTGGCGTGCACCGAGTGCTGGATTCAGCAGGGTGTGGGTGATTACAGAGCAAGGATTGTTTTAACGAGGACCTTATGTTCCCCTTCAAGGTTAAGGAAGCAAGACTCTCAGCTGTCTGCTTTTCCATGTCTCACTTCCCTTTCACTCTCCACCTGTTCTTTGACCTTCCTGTCAACTGTTTCCATCAGAAGTATGTTCTGAATCTTGGCAGAGCTCAGCACTGCCTCCCTCTGTTGTGTCTTGTCATCATCTTGCCTTAGCACATCCAGACTCGGTTATGCTCAGGGGCACAGAGTGTCAGCCACTACCCGGCGTCTTAGGAAAAGTCACTTGTGAAATCTGGTGACAACTTCTCTGCACACAGAGAATATTAGAGATGAGAGGCATTTTCGAAATCATCTAGGCTAACACTGTCCCTCATTTTAAGCTACAGTAACAGCTTTAGAAAGCAGTTAAAAACCTGTAGGATCATAAAACAACCTAGCAGCCAACACGATCCTGTACCCAGGTCTCCGCTCTCCCACTTGATCTTCCAGAAACTCACTGTAATACATCTTTAAATAGAACTATTATCTAGGATCTTCTGTGAACACCACACAAATTTTAATGTATAAATGAAGCACTGGGTGATTAATCGATTACTGACTGAAAGATGAATAAACATATTGAAAAAAGAGAATTAAGAATGGGTTTCAGTATCAGGTAGACAGTCTGTGAATGCTAGAAACCCAAATGTAGTCAATAAACTGCATTTTAGAAAAACATTTTGTTATCTGTAATTTGTTATTTTGTATTTGATAATATATATGACACTCAACCTCACAAAACACTTCCCATGTACAATCCCATTTGACACTTTTAAAAATGTTAACAGATATTCATAAACCTGTCCATAAGCTTTAACAAAAAGCTTGAGGTTGTGAGATGTTAAGAAGTTTGACATTTTATGCAGCTAGCTACAAGCAGACTTAGAATACAAATCCAAATCTGTTGAATCCTTTCTATTGGCAATGAAGGAGAAAAACTACATACAGAAGCCCTTCTCAGAAAGTTTTTAAGGAAACTCAGATAGTCTTACTCTTAGATTATTTAAGCCAAATATGTTAAAAAAAAAAGAAAAGTAAATTAACTACATTTAAAAAAAAGAGCCACAGTAGCTGAATCTAAAATTTAAGAAGAAATAAAGATAGAAATGGAAAGAAGCAGTGCTGTTAAGGACTGGAATACATGATGATTGTGGTGTGCTTTGCTGTTATCAAGCATCTGGCTCCACCACCAGCTCATGCATAGCTCCCACTATTCTAAATCCAATCCTTAATTCTGGCCACGTTAGGCTACTCAGAGTCCATCAGGAAATCATAGTAGGGGCTGCCTTCTGTGTACATACTCAATTGTTTATTTAATGGTATTAAATATTATTTTTTACTAAAAGTTACTATATTTCCAATATACATGCGTGTTTTATGTGTTTATTTTAAAATATAGAAAATATAATCAAAATAATATATTTACTGCTAGTTTATTTATAAGTGACACTTCATAGTTGTATATGACAATTTTTGTCTTAAATATAATTTTTGGCTTAAAATGATATCTTCTTGAAAAATATTTTCAATGGTGACGTGGTATTCTGTCATATAGTTATTTCATAATTAATATAACCAATTCCCAATTGTTGGAGTTGCCATTTATTTCCATTATTTCACTCTTATGATAAGGATACACTAAGGATCTTTATATATAAATAATGTATCTGTGTTTGTAGCTATTTTCACAGGATATATTTTGCTAAAAGTAGAAATACTGAGCACATCAACTCCCTATTTCCTTCGTATCATGCTGAACCTATTAACATGTGACATTGACAAGGCATTCTCTTTCACCTGAGATTGATTATAATATTTTTCTTTGGTTTGACTAAACTTAGACTTATCTTAAGCCTATAATTTTTTAAAGGTTAATATCCTTTAAATAAATTTCTTGATTTAATATAGAGAAGAAATCTAAAACTTAAAGAGATAAAAATTTTGAAGTAGATTTATCATTTGCAATCTATTTACTCACCCACTAAATATCACTTCAAGAGTATACCAAAGCACTTTCTTTACCAGTCATTGATGAAAACATTGGGGAGGGTGGACCAACATTCCCGAACATGACTTAACGCTATTCTTTGAATGCAAGGTAAGCTGGTGGCAAATATTGCTTTTGAAATGGGCTCCTTTATCTCACTAGAGACTGGAGAGTCATGGTTTTCAAAGGAAATATTGGAATGTAACTCAGATCCAAGGTGACAGTGGTTAGCATATTAGGCAGCAGAACTAGACTGGCAATGAAAATGGATTAACTCACAGAGGTCTTTGGTAAAGGCTGATTGATCAGTGATTTGAATAAATGAAAAACACTCTAGATGAAGTAATCAAAATCTGCCTTTGCCAACATAATGCAACATGATATATTAAAGGTCCTCTACCAATTTCTAGGCTTGAGCCAGTTTAGAAACCCAGAGCCAATTAAATATTGGAGAGGCCAAATATCCTTGCAGAAAGACCATGTACAGCCTTTCAAATGTGAACTGTGAATCTTTTGTCTATATATTCCCAAAGTTACCTTTGGCTATGTGGCTATGCTTTGGGGAAGGGGAGGAGAGAAGGAGGAAGAGAAGGAGAGAAGAAAGAGAAAAATGAGAAATATCCTGATGTTTTAGAAATTATTCAGCATTGGCTCTGAACTAACACTAATATTTGCAGATCCAGAATTTCAAGACATTCAACTGGCAAGCGTGAGGCTTATTAAGGTTAGCTAATCAAGAAAGCTTTTACCTAAGTATATCTCGTGGTAGGTCTACAGGAATACATAAGAGCTATGAGCCAAAGGGCCAAATAAAACTCTCTAGAGTTCCTTCACCTTGCAAATAATAGAACAGTACTGTATCCTTGGGGAAAATTCAGAGATTGGTCTCAACTTCAGTGACTTGAAAGGTACAGGTAATTGCTATTCTAACTCCATTTAGCATTAAAGTTAGATTCAAGAAAGATGGATTGAGCAAACCCCTCCTGCTAATAATAATCGTGAACCCTAGAAAGTGTTGGAAGATACTGCAACTTGACTAAAAGCATCCATAAACTAGACAGGAAATAGCTATTGACGCAAATTAGGTCAGCTTGACATTTAATCGATTTCCCTCCATGGGAACCCAGTTTGGATGGTGCACAGAGCATAGAGGTTAAGCAGAATTTAGAAGTTTTGCTAGGCTGATGCATTAAAAGTTAGAGTATAGGACTGCCCAAGTGTGGAAACTGAGTAGGGAACCATGGAGAAGGAAGACTCTAGAGAAGGGAACCATGAAGTCTACATACAAATTTCCCTCACATCCTTGCTGGACAACTAAATTACATGTGGATAAGGCAACCCTTCCAAAAACCCAATGCAAAGCAAAAGCTGGATGAATTGTAGAACTAAGCAGAGATTTCAGCTGCTGCTCAGTGCTGAGGAAAGAGAAAGTACTGGCAGTAAGAGAGGCTTTTTAAACAACTTGGACTTTCCATTGAAAACTCGGAAGCGCCAGGTCTTAGGAGTAAGAACCTATTATACTACAGCCTAAAACCAAGCCTCCAAAGAATTAAGTTAATGCGCTAGTAATTTAACTCCCTGCCAAATTCAAACTCAATATTCTTCGGAGGTAAAATAAACAAGCATACAAAAAATAGAATCCAGTCTCTAAAATATATCACTTACAATGCTTTAGGATGCAATGACAAATTCCAGTCATGAGAAGAAGCAGGAGAATGTGAACCATAATCAAGAGAAAAATGGCCAACAACAAAAACAGATTCATCTATGACCCAGATATTGGTATTGGCAGAGAGGCAATTTAAAATCACTTTCATAACTATTTTTTAAGATGCACAGGGAAAGGTAGATATAATAAGTAAAGAGAAAGGAGACTAACAAAAAGATATGACAACTTTAAAAATAAAAAAAGAGATAGAACTGATCATTATAATCTGAAATTGAAAATTAATTGAATGAGCTCAACAGAAGTTTGGATACTACATAAAGAAGTCTCAGTAAACTTGAAGTCAAGTTTCTGTAAGAAATTATCCAAATCGAATCAAATTTATGCACAGTGTAATAAAAGATTTCAAAAATTAACAGAGTCATAATGATGTATTGGACAAGAGAAACCAGGCTAATGTATGAAATCTGATCTTGAGAAAATTATGAGAGAGAATAAAGCATAAAAATATTTGAAGAAAGAACTTCTGAAAATTTAACAAATTTGGTGAAAAACATCAATCCACAGATCTAAAAAACTCAGGGAATACAAAGGAAGATAAATACAAAAGAAACCACACCTAGGTATATCCTGATCAAACTTCTGAAAATTAAACATAAAACGAAAATCTTAAGTCTGAGTAAACTAAAATGACGTTACATATAGACACAAACAATAAGAATATTGGCGACACCTCATCAAAGCAAAGGAGGCCAAAGACAATGGAGATATATATTTAAAGTGCTGGAAGGGAGAAAGGGAGGAAAGGAGGAAAGGAAGGAAGGAAGGAAGGGAGACAAAAGCCCTTTTGTTGCTGGATATAGAACTTCAGAAGTCCTATATCCAGCAACAAAATCCTTCAGAAATAAAGGTAAAATATTTTCAGATAAACAAAAGTGAAAAATTTATCAGCACAGTGACACACTATAACAAATGCCAAAGCAAGTTCAGTCTAAAGAAAAAATGACATCAGATACACATTTGAATCTACAGAGAGAAGTAAAGAGCTTGTCAAATGATAAATATTTGGGGCAATGTAAAATTCTATTTTTTCTTTTCTTGAGTTCTTTAAAAATAAATTAAATATTCAAAGCAAAAATAATGCATATGAAAATTTTCGACATATGGAAAAGCAATGCATGTGAAAATAAAGCAGAAGATGGATAAATAGAATTTCACCTATATTGTATGTGAAGAGATATAATTGAATAATATTAATTCAAGGTAGACTATTTTAAGATGAGTGCATATTATAATCAGTAGAACAACCACAACAACAATATAACTAAAAAAAATTAAGATAAAATGGAATACTAAAAATATTTTTTGGTATAAGCATAACTAAAAAAAATTTTTTTAAATTTAAGTTGATTTACAATATTGTGTTAGCTTCAGGTATACAGCACAGTGATTCAGATGTAGATATAGATATACCTTTTCAGATTCTTTTCCCTTATAGGTTATTACAAAATATTGAGTAGAGTGCTATACAGTAGGTCCTTGTTGGTTATCTATTTTATATATAGTAGTGTGTATATGTTAATCTCAACCTCTTAATTTATCCCAGGGAGGAAGACCATAGTACTTTGTACTTGAATGGCTAAAATTATTTTAAAACTAAAACTGACAATACCAAATACTAACTAGCAAGCACATGGAGCAGCTGGAAAATCAACATTGCTGGCCAGAATATGAAGTGGTAAAACCACGTTGTAAACTGTATTCCTTTTATTTATCAAATTAAATGCTCAAGTTTCAACCAGGATCCAGTCAGAGTTAGAAACCATGCCAGTAATCTGGATATGGAAAATGTGATAGGGAGAATTGTTAACTGTAAAAGGTATTTAACTATTAAAAGGGCTACAAGAGGTTTCAAAGGGGTCCATAAGCATCAAATGCCAAAAGCAGCTACTACGACAGATGGAGAGAGAGTGAACAACGAAAGAGCTGGAGTCTTAGAAGAGGACCACCACAACCACCTCCTCACACACACACACTGACGGCACACTGGCAGACTTTTTTTTTTAACACCTTTATTGGAGTATAATTGCTTTACAATGGTGTGTTAGTTTCTGCTGTATAACAAAGTGAATCAGCTATACATATACATATAATCCCCATATCCCCTCCCTCTTGAGCCTCCCGCCCACCCTCCCTATCCCACCCCTCTAGGTGGTCACAAAGCACCGAGCTGATCTCCCTGTGCTATGCGGCTGCTTCCCACTAGCTATCTATTTTACATTTGGTAGTGTATATATGTCCATGCCACTCTCTCACTTCGTCCCAGCTTACCCTTCCCCCTCCCCGTGTCCTCAAGTCCTTTCTCTAGTAGGTCTGTGTCTTTATTCCTGTCCTGCCCCTAGGTTCTTCAGAACCTTTTTTTTTTTTTTTTAGGTTCCATATATATGTGTTAGCATACAGTTTTTGTTTTTCTCTTTCTGACTTACTTCACTCTGTATGACACACTCCAGGTCCATCCACCTCACTACAAATAACTCAATTTTGTTTCTTTTTATGGCTGAGTAATATTCCATTGTATATATGTGCCACATCTTTATCCATTCATCTGTCAATGGACACTTAGGTGGCTTCCATGTCCTGGCTGTTGTAAATAGTGCTGCAATGAACATTGTGGTACATGACTCTTTTTGAATTATGGTTTTCACAGAGTCAGACTTCTTAAAAGAGGATGTGGCTGATATGGGGACACAGTATTGAAGAAACTTGCCAGAGAGCTAAACTGCAAGTCTGTTGTGGGGGTGACAAAGAGAGATGCCAGAGTGTGTAAGCACTTGGGCAAATGATCTCAAAGACTTGTCTTCGATTTGGTGTATTAGTTATCTACCACTGCAGAACAGATTAGGTATCTACTGCTGCATAACGTGAGCTTAAAACAATAAAAATTTATTATCTTATTATTTCTGTGGGTCAGGAATTTGGGAGCACCTTACCTTGGTCTTCTGGCTCAGGTTATCTCACGAGGGAGCAATCAAGACGTTTGCTGGGGTTGCAAAGTTCAATTTAGGGAGGATTAGCTTAAAAGCCCACTCACGAGCCTATGGCAAGTCTCAGAAGATTCGATTCCACGATCACTGGCTGTTGACTGGAAACATCAGTTCCTGGCCGTATGTGCCTCTCTATAGAGCTGCTCACAACTTGGAAGCTTGGTTCCCCCAGAATGAGGGATTCAAGAGATAAATGAGAGAGGAAAGCTACAGTCCTTTTGTACCCTAACCTTAGAAGTTACATCCCATCAATTTTGCTGCCTTTTTTTTTTTTTTTTTTTTTCTAGAAGTGAGTACCTAGGTCCAGCCTAGAATCAAAGGGAAGGAATTCCATAGGGGAATGATTGAATACTAGGAGTCAGTGATTGAATACTAATATTCTAATTGAATATTAGAAGCCATGCTAAAGGCTATCAACTTAGAGCTTGAGGAAAAGAAATCTTTCTAGTTAGTATAGCCTGCAGAGCAAGGAATTCTTTCTCTTAACCCTAGGGACCTAGTCTATCTAATGATAGACAAAGTATCTGAGTCAGATCAGGATGCTTCTTCAATAACAACAGTAGGGGACTCACAGTCAGCTTAGCCAAGATCTTGGAACAAAGTTAAGCTTCTTTAACAATAGACCATTTTCCTTTTCTTAAATAGCTCATAGTATTCAATTGGGTCTTGGTAGAGATTGAACACATGATCTTGAGAGACCAAATGATCATGAGACCAAACTGCTTGCTCATGATGAGCTGGAAGTTGATTCAAATATGAATAAAATTAGGAGTAACAAGCAGTCTTCTTCCTTCATCAAGTGGAAATAAATAGTATATTGAGGGCTGTGAACCAACAGGCCCTGAAGAATTGTGACTCTCTTTTCACTGAGTTTTAGCTGAAATAAAACTTTTCAGACTTCATAGTGAGATTTTAAAAGACATATTGATTTATTTCCTTTTCAGGAAAGTTCTGTTCTATTATGTGTGCTGTTGTCACTTTGTTCCAGTGTCTCTGATTTTTCTTCAGGGAGGCATGGATAGAATATTTTATCCTCATAACTATCATTTTCTTTCTCATACTTTTTATTCATTTCATCCTTTTGCATTGAATTCTTGGGAGAACCTCCTGATGTTTCCTTCAATGTCATTGATTTATTATTTCAGAGTGTTGATTCTTAGTCTGGATGCTACTGATGGGATTTTAATTCTGTGACTATGTTTTACCTTTGTTGGAATAATTCTTTATTCCCTATAACATCGTTTTATTGCAAACTGCCTTTCTAAAATTTCATCATATTTTCTCCTTATGACTTTCCACTTCTATTTCATAGAAACTACTTCTGTTGTATTCTGCTACATATATAAGTTTTTAAACTTTGTTTTTTAATTCTTTTCATGTTCTAAAATATTTTGGTCTTCGGAATCCTTTACACTCTTAAAAATTATAGAGGACCCCAAATAGATTTTTATTTTGCAGATTATATCTGTCAATGTTTGCCACATTAGAAATTAAAACTAAGAAGTTTTAAAATATTTATTTAATAATTTGTTTGAAATAATATAAACCCATTACAATAACAGCTGACCTAATGGAAAGGAGATATATATTCCCCTATCTGCTCCTACATTCAGTCTGTTGCAAAATCATGTTATGTACTCTTTGAAGAGAGAATGAAACTACAAAGTGCAAATAACATCTGAGTATTATCATGAAAATAGTTTTTACATAATGGGCCCTCTGAAATGGTCTCAGGGACCCCAAGGGTCCCCAGACCACACTTTGAAAATTGCTGCTCTCATATATTTTTTCAGAGGTTAGCTTTTTTTCTGAGCTAATACTGTAATTTTTCATTTCACTTCATGTCATTTGTTCCTTTACTATTATATTATTGCTTGATAGAAGATGCTTTTATAACACACCATTCAAATAAATATGTTACCGAAATCATTTCAAGTTCACATGGCCAACGGAAGATGTGGTAAATTGCATTCATGTTCCCCACCAGTGCTTCACATTTCTCCATCTCTGCATCCTTTGCCATATAATCTTTCAATGCCCTCATAGGAAGGAAGATTGTGAGGCTCCTGAATCTCAGTTCTGCCATGTGACTTGCTTTGGCTAGAGGGATATAAACAGAGGCTTGAAATAGGCAGTGCTTCTGATGTCACCATGAAAAAAACATGCCTGAGCTACTTCCCTGGTCCAAGAAGGAGGATGAGAGAAACTTGGCAGAGTTGCCAAGACAGTTTAGACCAGTGAAGCCGCAGGCAGTCCACAGAGCCATGAGCTATATAAATAACTTATTATTGTTATAAGTCCCTGAATTTCTGTTTATTACACAGCAATAATTATTGTTTTAAGTCCCTGAATTTGTGTTTATTGCACAGCAATTGTTAACTGATACAAAAAAGGACAAGCAAAAGGGATTGGTGTTATATTACTTGTGGTAAATGTACAAGACACAGTGCTCCTTTTCAGTCAGTTAATATAATCGGAGTAGATAATTATGTTTCCCAGGTTTTCCAAACTAGAAAACAGAATAAGAAACAAAACCTAGGTCTGTATGAGGACAGAAGTCCTCATTGTTTTTCTAGAAAAGTTAATGGGACTCTGTAGGGACCGTTATCAGCAAACAACAGAAATGGTGTGTGTGTTTGGACCTTTAAGGATCTCTCAGGTAGTTAGCTGATTTAGCAGTCGATGTCTATGTGCTGTTCAGCTGGCTCTTTCCAACAAGATTTAGAACATGTTTCTGTGTTATCTGGAGAGTACCTACCCTTGGCTGTCAGTCATTCTTATTCTGTATATTATTGCAACCATAGGAAGCTTTATCCCTGACATTTCTCCCATCAAATCTCAAGTGTTTCCATCAAGAACTATTTTATTGTTTAAACTGTTGAACAACAGATCTTACCATAGGCTTAAGAGTGAATTGTTTTCGATGGAGTTGTGATATTTTTGTTCTTGTCCAGTGGGTTTTTAGAACCAGTTTTTAGTAGCTGCTCTCTGAAGGAAGTTCTGTCATTACTTGGCTAACTCTGCTAATGTCATTCATGAAGAACACAATTATTGTCTTTGATTAACTGAAGAGGAATATGTGGGATTGATATTAAACTTATTCAGTATAGACACAGAGAGCTAAAGGATTGCTAGGAAAGGAAAGGTACAAAGGAGCAGACTTCAGATTAACAAGAGAAAGATGGTTTTTAAAGTTAACATACATCAACTAGTGAGATTCCTGTTAGTGGAGGCAATTAAGTCAAGCATGAATGATCAGTTATCAAAGATATTGCAGTAAGAGGCTCTCATTCTGCTTTTATGGATTTTGGGAAAATCCCTGATGTCCAATATATGCTATCAGAAGGTCTGTGACCATCCCCCCACCTCCTAGAATCATATGACTGTAAGGTCATATGTACTTTTCTTGGAGAGGATCCACAAATGCATTATTCTCAAAAGATCCCTAAGCCTCTGAAGATTAACAATTAGAAAAACACCCATCCATATGAAATGAAATTGGACTAGATGAGCTCTGACATTGTATCAAAATGTAATATCCTATACAGTAAGCAACTGTAATTTTTTTGGTCAACACAGCATCTATAACTGAGATATATATATAGATATATATATATATGTGTGTGTGTGTGTGTGTGTGTGATATATATATATCTATCTCACATTTTCTTTATCCATTCATCCACTGACAGACACGTAGGTTATTTCCATATCTTGGCATGGAAATCTTGGCAACCCCCAATTCATATATATGGCCTTCTTAGTCCACCGTCTTCCTGATGTCCTCTTATTTATTTTTTTCTGAGAAAAACAGTCAGAAACCATGGAGGGTTGTATATATCTGAGGTCCCCCTAGTACTATTTTGTTTTAAATGATGGGGCCTCCTTCATCAGTTGGCTGTTAAGGAAGTTGACCATGCAACTCATAAGTTTAAATCAAGAATTGTAAACAGATAAGTGGAGATTTCTGTATATTAGAGCAACAAACAATCTACAACATTGACATGCTATATGTGCTTGGGTAAAGAGTGCTTCCAAATACTTGGTAAACAGTGTATGCTTGACTAGCCCAGCTCAGAGATGGATAATATAATACTGTGGCTTAAAATAAAGCTGTATTTTTAATGTAAATTGAAGTGTTTTGTTCAAACTTAAATGCCTAAATGTACCTTGCAACAACATCTTCCCAAGGAATAATTTTCAGATTGAAATTGCAGTTGTTTTTACTTATATTTTTGTTTCTAAAAATGCTCATGTAAAAATCTATATAACTTGCCATGTCCTTTGTGAATATTCACAATTATTTTATTTCTATAACATATAATTATGAACAAAAGTAGATATTAAGCACTTATGCTCTTAATTTTACTGCATTATATGAAGTCCTTATCTTTTCATCCTCGGCAGAGGAGGAGTATATAGGTAATTGATCAAGCAGAAGAATTAAAAAGACTGTTCTCGCCCTGAAGGATCTAGTACAAAGAGAATATAGCAGAGAAGCGTGTGATGCCTTACATCTGGTTCCACAAAATGTGCAGGAATAAATTAAGAAGTATGTACATAGTTGTAGCATGTGAGGAAAAGGCTTAAGGGTTTTATGAAATTTTAATTTTGATAAGAAGCAACAGTATGCTAGGTGCAATGAAACTGCACAATGAAGTTACAACTGTCATGACTCTTTATGCACTGAATACTCTTACATCAAAATAGATTTTTAAAAATTACACATGCAAGAAACAAACTGACAGAAAAACATTAGAATTTAGAAACATAATCGACTTCTTTAGCTGTTGCCATGTTAAGTAGGCAAAAAAATAGTAAACATTTGTATAATAAACCTTATAAAATATAAAAATAAAACTATTGACAAAATGCATCATTATAGACCTAAAATGTCTTAATAAACATAGCAATTATATCCTAAAGGAAACTAAGAAATATATTATGAACAAGAAGGATTAATTCTAGGTGTGCACGGATGGCCCAGTAGTACAATATACATTAATATTATTTCTCAAAACAATAGATTAAAGAAGATAACATGTTAGAATTACACCAATAAATGTAAAAAGGCATTTGCTAACATTTAGCCTACATTCTTGGTTTTTTAAATGTTAGAACAAATAAGAAGACTCAATTTTAGTCAATAACAAACTTGTAGAATGTGAACTATTGGCGTTTCATTTTGTGACTCACCTGTTTTCTTATACCATCCTATTGGTTTAATTTTACCTCTTTTATAGTCGTAGATTACGTTACCACTTTTTTACTTGCAAACTCTGATTATCTTTTCTCGTTGGGGTATTGCATCCCAGTACGCCTCCTGGTAACGACTAGCTAGACATTCCCCAGAGTACTCTTTCAGCTAAATATTTTTATTGTGTTTATTGGTCATTTGTAGTTATTCTTTACTGAACTCATACTTTTGTCCCATTTTTTTAACCAGGTATTATAATTTTCTTATTTAAAGAATCTATAACTAACAGAGTATAGACTGCTGTATACCATGGCCTCAATTCAGATGAAAGATGACATTTCCTAAAAATATTAAACCACAATCACTTACTGACCACTCAGTTTACTTACTGCTTCAGTTACTATTCTTTTTTATTTTATGTTCTTTTATGCTCAAATAGTCTTTTATAGAGAACCCAATGAGAAGTTTATATCTACAAAATATACAGTTGTGTGAGACACTAATTTTTTAGAATTGGTTAAATATTAATCAGAATTTTCCTCAACTATTATTATCCCCTTTAATGCTATAATGTAAGACCATATCTAGTTATATTTACTTGGACTCTGAATATTAAATTACTGAAGTTATGTATCTATTTTCAAGTTGGTATTCCCAAATTTACCTAAAACTTTAGACATATTATAGAGAAAAATATTATTATAAAAAGGTAAGGATAAACTAGTATTACTAGTGGGGTGTGGAGATCTAACCCTCTTGTGGCCAGCCTCATATGTAAGTTCCCTTGCTTATTAAACCTGACACCTTCCAATCTAAAGAGGTGGGCATCTTTCTTCATTCTCTCTTTGCCCTCCATATACAGGGGCCCATTTTGAATTTCACCTGGAGAAGCCCCCAAGATTGCAAACCAACCATTGGTGAACCAGCCAGGTAAGTGAAGAAATGGGTCTTGGGAAAGAGGCATCTGTGGAGGAAATCCAGAGTTAGCCATCAACCTCTTTGACGGGAGGAGTGGCCCGTTTGTTAGATGCTTGTGGACCACGTGAGTTCAGGGACACCCTGAAAACGCAGGTCTAAAGTGCATGTTTGAGGAACTGTGCAGAGTGCCCTGTGGCACAGGAGGGAGGAAGCACATGGCTTCACAGTGGGCTGGGCTCTGCTGTGGGCAGGTCTCTGGTCACCGATACCCGATGAGAGGCTGAAGCTCGAGTTAGAGAATTGGAAGAAGGACTGAGGTTAGAGAAAGACGTGCATGTGTCCACTACTCTGCTCGCGTCAGGACTGGCAGGCAAGGTAGGAGAGCAGGATAATTAGCTGGAGACCTTAACGTGCTGTTTTGCAAAACCAATGACAAGGCTTGATTGTAACACCAAGAGGGGGAATCCCTGGAAAAGTGAGGAGAGCAAAGAGGAGGATGTTGTGGTGATTGACCATGAAACGGACGAAGCACCCCTTGCTGTCTGACCCCTCATACGAGGAAAGCAAAAACACAGCAGCAGCAACCCCAGCTAGCAGGGCAGCCCCCAGTTCAGGAAACATTCATGATGAGAGAATACACTCCCACTGAGCTTATTGATATAGCTGCCAGTTTCCAACAAAAGGCCAGGGAAAGTATCCAGGCATGGAGAGTGCGGCTATGAGATGAAGGTGACAATGGCAGGAGGCAGAGAAAATGAGCAATATCACCACACGCTCTGCCCTCCAGCAGTGCCTGCATGGTGCTGGGCGTGGGGGGCACTTCAAGGTACTCTCTCCCTTATAGATTGGATTATTCCATCTTGCAAGGAGCTTGGCCTAATGTGGAGGCTCTCCTGGGGCATGTGGGACCCTGAAAATCTATAAAGGAGCTATAATGAATTCTTAGGGAGTTGGGAATGAGGCAGGCCATCTATGTCCCTGCCTTTGAAGGCCCTGATCAGGCCACATTCACTGTATGAATGAAAGCCAAGACTCTTCAGACCACCCCTAGTACCTGGTATGGAATGCTGATATCCGTGCTGCGCTCAGCCATGGGACAAGACATTTATGACATTGGGTTATCTGTTGCTGATCTGGGAGAAACTGACAAATCCCAGGAACAGGTATGGAGTGTGGGTAACACATGAGACAGAGAGGGAGCTTGAGAAGCCCAAAATGCTATCCCAATCAACTGTAAAGAGTCCAGTAAAAGTAACCCAGAAGCAAATGTGGTTTGACCTCATCGCTACCAGGACCCCACCTGAAAAGACAGACCAACAACCCATGCTATGTTGGTTGGCCTGTGGAAAACCTTCAAACCTGAAGAATGTTTCAGACCTGCCCCTACCACCCCTAGTGCCCTGCCTGCTCCAGCAGAGGCCTCAGGCATACAGTCCTATTCGGGGTGGGTGTCTCCCATGCCCCAGGTATAAGATGCAGGCCAAGATCGCCTCCAGATGAGGACCACTGGGGGCAATTGGAGACCCCATGTTGAGCTCACTATTCACTGGTCCCCTAGAAATAAACAAAAGGTGATGGCTTTGGTTGATACTGGAGCCAAATGTAGTCTAATACCTGGTAACCCTCAGAAGATTTCTGGTCCCCTCAGCAATATTGATGGTTACAGACGGCATTCTGGATACAAGTCATTTATCAGCTACATGGTTTGCAGATATTTTCTCCTAGTCTGTGGCTTGTCTTTTCAATTTCTTAAGGGTGTCTTTTGAAGCACAAATATTTTAAACTTTGATAAAGTCCAGTTTACTGATTTGTTATTTTAGAGGTTGTGCTTTTGTGTCGTACTAAGTACTCTTTACCCAAGCCAGGGTTATTTAGACTTTCTCCTTTTTCCCCCTATGTTTTAGTGTTTTGTCTCTTATATTTCAATCTACAGTTCACTTAATTTTTGTGTGTGATGTGAGTTAAGGGTCTGAATGTATTTGTTTTGCATGTGGATGTCCACTTGTCCCAGAATTACTTGTTAAAATGACTCTCCTCTCCCTACTTGATTGTCTTACCACCTTTGTTAAAAATCAAAAGGCCATAAATATGAGGATTTGTTTCTGGACTCTCATTTTTTGTTTCATTGTTTTCTATGTCCATCCTTATGCCAATACCACATTATTTTGATTATTTTGTCTTTAGAATATGTTTTCAGATCAGGTACTGTTAAGTCCTCCAGTTTTGAAATTGTTTTAATTACTTTCCATTCCTTGAATTTCCAAATAAATTTGAAGATAGGCTTGTCAGATGCTACAAAAAAAAAAAAAATGCTTTCTGGTATTTTAACCATTAGACAGACTTCCAAGTCCAGATTTTCTCTCCTGCATAATCAGAACAATATGTAACAATGCCACTCAATATATTAGACATCAGGCAATGTAGGACAGTAATCACTAAGATATGGGAAACAAATGAAGTGAGCCCTTTGGTTGCACCAAATCACTTCCTGGAGAAAGTTTCCAAGTCACACAGTGGGAGAACATACCCAGGAAGAACTCAACGTACTCCCTGAGTTGAGGAGATGGAGTTGGGGGTCTGGTGAGACCCAGACAACTAGTCTTTGTAGGACAGAGTACTGAAGAGGAACAGTGTCACAGAGAGAAAGCGCCAGAGATCTATAGAAGGTCCTTCTTTAGTATTTGGTTGAATATTACTAATCAGCTTTTGAAAATAAAGTTAAACCTATCTCAGATTGACATCTAAATTTATAAGCCCCATTTGTTACTTTTATTGAAGTACAAAAACAACAACTGGTGGCAATACTTAAATGACAATATTAATTAAGAATCAAAAATATAAGAATATATATTCTTATATATGTAAGAATGTAATACATATTCTTATACAAATATATAAGAATAAAAGTAGAACTTTATTTTTATGACTTTATGAAATTTAGAAGATGGAAGAAAAAGGAAAGGTATGTAAATTTAGAAATCATTCCCCAAATCATCTAGACAACTGAAAATACAAATGAAGCAGTGGCAAGAAAAACATTTGTTGTCACACTTCCCGCCATGAAAATTAACTACCCATTAACCTTTGATGAATCCAGATCTCCAAGGAATTTTTATGAATGCATAAATCATGCACTGAAATTAACAGTCAATGATATATTAAATAACTGAATACAAAGTGACTGTGCTTACTCTTCTCATTTTTTGGTTTCTGTAAAAGTAATACCTTTATGTATTTTTGGAAATAAAATCTGCAGCAATGCAAAATCAATTTTAGAACATCAAATTTTGTCCTAGCATTGCTTTATAAAGACACATTGTCATTATCAGAGTGTCAAAGATGTTTTTATATATTAACTCATTTGTCCTCCAACTGCATCTGCAATCCTGAATATTTAATGTCCTGACATTACTTAAAAGACTTTTTATTTTTATATGAGCAGCATAAAAATGGAAATGCTGGCATACATTACAAAAGTCCTGTACTTTACAGCCACTTTGACACTAGAGAAAATTTTGTAAAATGAATTCTAATTAATTTATTGATTTCCATTATGCAATTTAAATAAATGCAATCACACTGAGGAAGAAAATTAACTTAGACTCCTACCACACTTGCTACAACAAAATAATATCTAAATTGATCAAAAGTTCAGACCTAAGAGGTGAAATATGAAGAGTTTAGAACTAAACATAGTTGAATATACTTATTCTCTTGGAGTGGCTAGAGATTTTTAAGAATCATATTAAAACCATAATGGAAAATTTGGAGAAATTTAAGTATATTAAAATAATTAAAATTGAAAAAAAATACCATAAATAGAATTTAAAAAGTAAATGGCAAACTGGGAAAACATATGTACAATACCCATGAAGGTCAATGAGCAAAATAATTTGCTAAGTAGCTCATAAATCAATTACAAACTTGAACCCCATTAACTTAACAGAAAAAAAAATATATATATATATATCTGGGTTAAGGAAAGACAGTTTATAGAAAAAGGACTAAAAATTGCCTTAAAGCAATAGCTTTAAATGTGCAGCCTCTCTTATTGTTGAAATACATAATGTAAACAATTAACTCAAATGTCAGCTTTGACAAGACGGAATGCTGGCAAGGGTCTGGAAAAACGGGAACTCTCAGACACTGTTTATGAGGTGTGTTGATAGGTGAGATAGGCACAACTGTGTTTAAAATATTATTTTGCTTATCATTGCTTCTTGCACTTATTCCTTCTTTGTTTGATTCCTTCTCCCTGAAGTGCATTCTCAGATGTCCTTACAGCAACACAGATTTTTAGTGGTAAATTCAGCCTTTGTTTAAAAATATCTTCATTTCACCCTTCAACTTGAAAGGTCATTTGATTGTAATTTTTAGATAAATATTTTAAGTTGGAAGTTAATTTTTCTTATTTGTTGTAGAAGTAAAATTTCCAGCCTCATTATTATTTTTCACATTTCATTATGAAAATTTACCAACACACAGCCAATTTGAAAGAATCGTGCAACGAACACTCTTACATTCACCACCTAGTTTCCACACATCACATCTGTCTGTCCCTCTATTCATCCATTAGTTCATCTTATTTTATGCATTTCAAAGTATATTACACATATCAGTACACTTCCTCCTCTTTAAACATGTATATTATTATCTAGAGCTCAATATTTGTTTTCAGGTTTTTTTATGCCAAATTTAATTCAAGGGCATGCACAAATCTCAAGTGTACAAGCAATGAGTTTTGACAGATGCACACACCTGTGGAACCTACATCACTCTTTGGCCTCAATTCTTGATGTAAAGCTTTATTATTGGAATTTTATCTCTGGTTGCCCTTGCAATACCATCTTTGACTTTGATGTTTAGTACTTCACTGCAATGTGATGAGGAATAGATTTATTAAGAATTTTTTTACTTACTAATCCTCAGGTTTTGTAGCTTTTATAGGTTTTGGAAATTTTCCAGCCATTTTTTCTTTAAATACTACTTTCTGTTTTTCTCCTTCTGAAATTCATGTTAGGTATATTTTCTGTCTTTTAAGTTTCTTAACCACTGATTGTTCTTGGGATTATTATATTGAATGAATATAATTGAATGAATCAGTGCCTTAAAATAAATCTTCTCTATATATACTTATCTTACTGGTTCTGTTTCTCTGGAGAACCCTGACAAATACAATTGCTCAAACCACAAAACATTCACTTGTTTAATGTGTATATCCCACCCCACCCCACCACTAGAATGTAAGCTTTATCAGGGCAAGGATTTTGTCTATTTTGTTCACTGCTATTCTTCCAGTACTTGTATTAATTACTTTCCATCTCTTTATCTCTCAGTACTGCATTCCGGATAATATTCTCTGACCTGCTTTCCATTTAACTAATACTACCTTCACCCATTTCTAATCTGATATTTGATTCACTACTTTATTTTTTAATTCCAACTATATTTTTTAAACTAATTTTAGAAGCTCTAACTCTTTTCCAAAACCATTCCTTATTTAATTTGTGTTGTCTTTTTCTTATATTACCAACCCCTTTTGTGTTTTTAAGCATTTTAAACATTTATTTTTCTATTTCATATTTTATTAGAAATTAATGGTAGTCTATTTCTGCTCTTTGTTTTGTCTACTGGCTATTGTTCCTTGTGGATTGTTTCCTTGGGTTTTTTAAAATTTGCTTTAAATGTCAGCTAACCTTTAGTAGATTCCTTTTTTAGATTTAGGACTCTTTTGGGAATATCTTTCCTACACTAATTTTCATTTGATTTTACCAGTACAACACTGGTGCTAATTCTTCAATTTGAAAAAATTGGACCTTTGTAAATAATATAAAGTTTCATCTCAATCTTGCATAGGGCCAGAGTTTGACTTTCCCTAGAGTCAGAGTCATAACACAGAAGTTTCATTTTCTTCTCTTTGTGCCAGTAGATGGATTTGGACCATTTTCTTTGAGGATATAATCCCTTGAAGTTTCCAGTTTATCACAGATTGTGATATCAGATCTGTCTCCCTAATTTTTAAGAGCCAAATTCGATCTCCTCATCCTTCTGGGCATTATACTCAAATCCCCTATGTTACTATGGCCACACCATTAACTCCTCCCATACCACCACCAAAACAGCCAAATTTTGAGCCCTTATTTTTGTCCCTATGTTTTTCTTTTTTTTTTTTTTTTTTAAATTTTATTTATTTATTTATTTATTTTTGGCTGTGTTGGGTTTTCGTTTCTGTGCCAGGGCTTTCTCTAGTTGCGGCGAGCGGGGGCCGCTCTTCATCGCGGTGCGCGGGCCTCTCACTATCGCGGCCTCTCTTGTTGCAGAGCACAGGCTCCAGACGCGCAGGCTCAGTAGTTGTGGCTCACGGGCCCAGTTGCTCCGCGGCATGTGGGATCTTCCCAGACCAGGGCCCGAACCCGTGTCCCCTGCACCGGCAGGCAGACTCTCAACCACTGCGCCACCAGGGAAGCCCTGTCCCTATGTTTTTAAGTTTCTTATTAGTTTCTGGCATTTATATATATTCCTTTCTTTCCTGCGGGGGATACCATAGGAACTGAAGCTTTACCCAGGATCTAAGGTGTTTAGAGTAAAAGTATTTTCAAGTTATGTTATTCTACCATCTTGCTGGATCTAGATTCATTTCTTTCTTCCATTTCTTCCATCTTTTTTCCCCAAATTTGCATTACAGTATTTTAGTTGTAAAGTAGTCTATCACTGGATTTTGTTATTTTAATCCAGTTTTAGAACCTCCATCTTTTTACTACTGAGTGTGATATGTTGATATTTACATTGATTACTTACAAATAGGATTTATTTCTACTGTTTTATTTTGTTCTTTCTATTTACCTTACATTTTCTTTGCTGCTTTCTTTTTTATTTTTTCTTCTTTTCCTGACTTGGATATAGGATAGGTCAACTTTTTTGTCTTCCTGAGCATTAGCGTCTCTCAGTCTTTAGGATAATTATCAGTCTGAGTCCCATTCAAGCTCCTAGTTTGAGGATTCCTACAGCACCAGGTTAGGATGCATAAACTCAGCATAGGCTCAGGGGTTTGATTTCTCATGGATTTTTTTTTTTAATGTTACAATACCAAAAGGACTCTTTTGTCTCTCAAAGGGCTATTTTTTAAAAGTTTCCTTTTTCTCCTTTTCCTGGAAATACATCTCCCAGGTGTCCTGACTTTAAATGGGAGTCTTAGTCCCAACTTCCCATAACTTAAAGGTCCAAGTCCTAACTTCTGTTCCCTGCATGGAACTTAAAGTCTGAGTCTCTAGGGTAGGGCCTAATTTGGGGTTTGATAATCATCTACAGGGGCAACATAACCTCAGTTTACTGGCTTAGTGCTCTGGTTTTCAGTTCCTTCTTTATTTCTGGCAAATGGAACTTCTGTTTTATCTTATGAAGTGAGCCATGCATTATATTTAAATCTGCCATTTGTTCAGTTTATAATTTTAAAAGTTATAGGTTTCCTTTTCCAGCATGTTGTCAGAATAAGAGAACCATTGCATAAAAATTAAAAACTTTGTTAAAGAATACTCTTTTGTTTACAAAAAATATATAAAGTGCTTACAATAATATGTACAGATGCTTTACATCACGTGGAAAATATATGGCCAATATATATGAGGATTTACACACAAAAATTAATATGGCTAAAAATTTTTTTTAATATATATAGTTAAGTAGTATTACAAAATGAAAATTAAACAGACTTTTGTTTTTCAACTCACATTGACAAAAGTTAGTACAATCAATAATTATCAATATTAGTGGATATTTTCTGAGATAGGTACTCATATATTACCAGCATATGTTCCAAATTAAAAATGTATCTCTTTGATCCAGTAATTCAATTTATAATATTCTCTCCTAAAGATTTACTCAGATATTAATACTCTTATATTCATTATATAACTGACATTTTGAAATAAAATGAATATTCAAAAATAGGGAATACATACCTCTACCTTCTTTGCTCTTTCAATGAGGGATCCTGAGGGACATGTTCTATCCTCACTCCAAAGAATCTGACTTCATTAATAGAAAGAGTTTTATTTATATAGTGATTAACTTGATAAATATATTCAGCATTATGCATATAGGCTGATTATATTATTTGCAATAGTGATCCTTTTACTGTAATCTTTTTTTTTTTTTTTTTTAGGTGAATTTTGAAGTGTTTTTAGAGCCACACTTCTGTTCTTATATTTATTTATTTATATTTTTTTATTTTTGGCTGTGTTGGGTCTTCGTTTCTGTGCCAGGGCTTTCTCCAGTTGCGGCGAGTGGGGGCCACTCTTCATCGTGGTGCGCGGGCCTCTCACTATCGCGGCCTCTCCCGTTGCGGAGCACAGGCTCCAGACGCACAGGCTCAGTAATTGTGGCTCACGGGCCTAGTCGCTCCGCGGCATGTGGGATCTTCCCAGACCAGGGCTCGAACCCGTGTCCCCTGCATTGGCAGGCAGATTCCCAACCACTGCGCCACCAGGGAAGCCCCTACCGAAATCTTAATATGAGAATATTAAATAGCTGGAGTTTGAACTGGTCTTTAAGAGAAAACCGGAAAAAGAAAATAAAAAGGCAAATTTACATTTAGTCAGTGAAGGCGATTTCTTTACAATTTTTTTTCTCCTTTCAATCTTTTAGCAACGTTCCAGGAATTTAAAAAGGCAGGGTGAGAGCTCTACTGTTTTGCAATCAAGACTTGATCTCATTTTGAGTAACATTATTTGAGTATAAAAGTAATGATTTTCTTTTAAACATAGGCTTTTCGAAGATTTTCTCTACACGTTAGTGTGATTTTATTACATCTAAAGGCTATGTTTCCCCTCTGCCCCAAGAGAAACAAATTTTCCATTTTATGAAGTCAGCGGGGAGCCAGACTCAATTTATAAAAATTAACTTCACAGGGAACTTTTCCTAAGACTAACTATTGCCACATGAGGAAGTTACACTCTGGTAATCAAAGGCTCACTTGCAGAAACAAATTAACCCTCCAGCATTAAGAAACTGGTTTTTTTTTTTTAAAATGAGAAAATGATGAATGATAGTTTCTTTGAAAAAAAAACAAAGACCCTCATCAGATTGAAACACAATTTTGACATTTTAGGAAGGTGGTGCTCAAAATCAGTGTGCCAGATTACCCTTTGGGGGTCCAAAAAGAATATATTATAACTTTAATTTGCATTTATTTTGCATCACATCCCTTATACCTATGTTTTTGTATATATATATTAGTACAATACTACATACATACATTGAGGATGCATACTCAAAAACATTTTACATGTAGTAACATGTAAACATGAAGTGAGGCTTGATCTAAATGTTTGAATACCACTCCAAGACTTCTAGGGAACAAATAATTGAGAAGAAGCAATTTTATACAGATGGCAGTGCATTCAAATAGCGATCACAAAATCTTGCCATTCTATATATTGAAAAAAGTGACGTTACTTAAGAAAATATTCTGCATTCATTGACTAGTTTTTTTTTCATGTCTTCTATTTTCTAATTTATTATTGTGATGTTTTGCTCAATAGAAGAACTACAGAAGTGTGTTAAATAGTAATCTTGTCATGTAAACAGAAATCCTAACGATTAAACTATCACAGTGGCAAACCATTTCACCATATTTGGTGGGCTAGAACCTTTCAGAAAGCTTTAAAGAAGAGTTTTTGTATTTTGCCTTGAAAAAATAACATAAGAACACTAGGTAAAAGGTCTTCCTTTTTAATACTGTAAAATAATTTTCCTGTGTTATGAATCCATTTTATAACAAATTACAGAGACTATTAATCCCCTGTTTCATTGATTCAGAGCGCATATTCTTTTTAAACATTTAATATATTGAAGGTGAAGTGCCTGTTACAAGTTATGGCATCTAAAGATAGTTGCAGGCAGGCGGCCATTATGATGTAGTTGCCATTTCTTTGGCTTGTGCAAACATGAAGAGTGGCCACATCAAAACGTGCAGAATGGATTTGAGCATCTTGGGAGAGAATTCTAGAAACAAGAGTGGAGTGCTTTCTCAAGAAATGTTGCTTCTCCAATGCTCTTGATGTCTCAGTCCATGTTGGAAAAATACATGGGCTTGATAACCCTAAATTAGGAATTAATTCAGGAAAATCAAACTTTGGAGATGAAGAAGCTTCAGGAATACTTCAATCCATTTATTTTACTTTTACTTTCTTTTGCATGCATGTCCAAGAGTGATATGTAATACAAGTCTATATTTTAAAAAGCATGAGTTCTTTCAGTAAGTATAAAATAAAAATTCTAAGTGATAAGAAAGCATTGTATCTTTTAATTGGTGGCACAGTTTATTTTCTTACTGGTACATTAAAAAGATGATTGTACAATCTACAGTATCTTAGATTCAATGAAATATGATACACCCACTGTAGCACATATGCACTAGATAATGAAAGAGAAACAGTTCTGGTATTTGGCTTCATTTCTTGGCTTTCTTCTGCTCTTTTCAGTTTCAGTTAATATAAGTTAATGTAAACTTCCTCATGCTGCTCCCTATGTATCATTTTTTGCGTATTGGGAAGTAAGATAAGCAGAATAGAGCAAGCTATAAGACTCCCCAGGGGGCTTCCCTGGTGGCACAATGGTTAAGAATCTGCCTGCCAATGCAGGGGACCCAGGTTCGAGCCCTGATCCAGGAAGATCCCACATGCCGTGGAGCAACTAAGCCCATGTGCCACAACTACTGAGCCTGTGCTCGAGATCCTGCAAGCCACAACTACTGGGCCCGTGTCCACAACTACTAAAGTCCATGCACCTAGAGCCCATGCTCTGCAACAAGAGAAGCCACCAAAATGAGAAGCCCATGCACCGCAACGAAAAGTAGCCCCTGCCCGCCACGACTAGAGAAAGCCCACGCACAGCAACAAAGACCCAACGCAGCCAAAAATAAAATAAATGAAATAAATAAATTTTTTTAAAAAAGACTCCCCAGGAAGAGGCATAGATAAATAATAATAAAATCAATATAATATACACTTACATAATGCAGACGTCAAAAAGATGAAACTGCCAATAAACCATGTCATAAGTGGTAATCTAAGGTGCAATAAAAGACATATTTTACAAAAGATTTGGAAGTTAGTATCATAGAAGTGAATGTCTCCAGGTAGTTATTGTTGCAGATCTTAAAGGCATATGAATTGAATATCTTGTAGCTGATGTGAATAAGAAACTGCAAATTTTGGCATGCAAGCTTCCATCATGATTTGGAAAAATAAATTCTGATGATTTTCCATCTCCCAACCTTAATGTGCTCAAGGCACAACATTTTACACAGTTTAAAGGTATTGGGGATGCTCCTGCAGTCATCAGCCAACTGTCCACATTGGATACCATCGACATATCCATCATCCCTGCACTCATGGGTCTCTTCAGGTCCAGTAATTCTGATGATCTTTTGACACATTTGGGGTTCCTACTCTAGGGCTGGGCTGTGAATACTTGGGCTCTGAGCCTAGTAAGCTTGATCTTCACAGCCAGCTCTAAGACAATTTTCACCTCCCTAGTGCACAGCCAAGACGCTGGGCACAGTTCTCTGCTACTCATATTCTTCCTAGGCTGGGGAAGAAAACTACCTCTTACTCTTCTCAAGTCACTCTCTTTTACCCCATCTGTTCTAGAACACCTACAGTCTCCCTCCAAATAGTTTTGTCTTTTATAAAAGGCTAGAAAATTCTTAGACTTACAGAGACGCTGAATTATAAAAGGACTCTGCTAGCTGCTTAAAAGGAAGGGGGTTCTAGGAAGATCTAGGAATGACACACAACAATTACAAATTATTTTGCCACATCCACACCAGAATTTCTTACCTTCAGCTAGGGAATCTCTGGTCATTTTCAGTTAATTGCAACAATAGCCAAGAAAATTGCAGGCCAGTATGAAATGTCCTTTCTCACAGACTATATACCTGCCCAAGCCACAGAATACACCACAGAACCATTATGTTTATTATCATAGAAAGCGCTCAATCATTAAAATATTTTTAGTGAAAATTTCAAATGAGGAGGTACTTTGTTATGCATTATCTAAATGTGCATTCTTTTTAAGTCCTAGATGTTATTTTGTACTTTGCATCATTTTACCACTATAATCGTCAGTGAAACAACCAAGGGGAAATGGTACAGTATGAGGAGGTTGTAGAGTGCCAGTTTATGAGTTTGTTTATTCTGGAGAAATTTTACTGCTGCTCAAACTGACTGCTTCTTTAGTGCCTTAAATCACACAGCATAATCTGTGGACTCGAGATCAGAACAATAAGCTTCACTGAATTTACAGGCTCAGGAGAACAGCATTCAATAGGGCCTTTTATTATGACCCTATCCTGACAACGTTTTCCTGACTTTCATAGCTTCAGGAATTCATAGGAGAGATGCCAAAGCAGTATGCTGTTTTGAGTGTGGACCTTACCCCCACTGTCAATAACACCAAATCTTGAAGAAAACAACTCAGATAGGAAAAGACAAGACAGAGGGACCTCTTATATGGGTGCAGAAAATTGCTCCAATACATGTTAACATACACATTTTTTACATGGAAATGTAGAGCCATTTAATCACAATTTCTAGCTTTCTCACTTACAGTTGCCCATCGGAATTACTACTCGTCACTGAGGTGTTGATGGATCACATACACAGCTGATTTATATAAGAATATAGAACCCAGCGTGGCGAAGGCAGGAAGGTGTAATTTAGAATGTTTTCCCAGATTTTATATGTCTACAAAGGACATATGTCTTTTAAAATCTGACTTCCCGTACCTAATTATTAAT
Source organism: Balaenoptera physalus (assembly GCF_965194825.1). Taxonomy (NCBI): domain Eukaryota; kingdom Metazoa; phylum Chordata; class Mammalia; order Artiodactyla; family Balaenopteridae; genus Balaenoptera; species Balaenoptera physalus. The sequence continues at coordinate 77,435,244 of NC_138893.1, forward strand.
TAATCATATATACACATAAATATATTATTGTATTAACATTATATAAATTATGCAATGTACAATAGCAGTGAATAGGAAAAATATATTAGATAAAAATAAATATAAAGATATTTCTAATAATTTCTCTGGTCACTGGCTATTTTCTCTCTGTTGGATAATTGGATAATTTCTATTGCTCTACTTTCAAGTTCACTGATTCTTTCCTCTGTCCATTCCATTCTACTGTTGATTTCATCTATTGTGGTTTGTTTGGTTTTGGGTTTTTTTTTTTTTCATTTCTAAAATGTCCATTTGGCTGCTACATAGCACAGGGAGATCAGCTCAATGCTTTGTGATGACCTAGAGGGGTGGGATAGAGAAGGTGGGAGGGAGACTTAAGAGAGAGGAGATATGGGGATATATGTATACATACAGCTGATTCACTTTGTTGTACAGCAGAAACTAACACAACATTGTACAGCAATTATACTCCAATAAAGATGAAAAAAATTTAAAAATGTCCATTTGGGTCTTCCTTCTATCTTATTTTCTTTTGCTGATATTTTCCATTTCTTTCCTGAGAGTTACTAGATTTTAATTTGTTTCAAGTGTGTTTATAATTACTTGGTAAAGTAATAACAAGCCAAAATAACAATTGTTATGAAGATAATAAACAGGGCTGTTCGATACAATCTAAAGAGTAGGTATCTCTGATTTTTTTACCTTAACTGGGAAACCTAAGTACAAATTTGTTTTGTAATTAGTGATGAAATGTCACAAACCACAAAAAAAAAACTTTGTTAATCATTAAATGTCAATATAAAACATTCTTCATCCGTTTTAATGCTTTTTGGTTTAAATTCTACTGTGATAATATAATCGCAATCCCTACTTTTAAACAGATGAAGCAGTATCTGTAAGAAATAGAAACAGAAATTGGCAAAATCACAATCAATGTAGGAAACTTGAGAATACTGCCCTCACCTTTTGACAAAACAGAAAAAATAAGGATATGGATTTAATTAAATAATACAAAACTTTAATAAAATTGTATATTTTATGTACATATACAATTTTCTTCTGAAAGTTTCACAGAATATTTTACATTTTATCACTGACTATGCTACAAAGGAAAATTTTAACAAATTCCAAACATTAGTCATTCTTTTGCAATTAATATACATATTAAAAATCACAGGAAAAACACCACCACCTCTCAAATAAACAAAGCAGCATAGAAATATGAAAACATCCTCTAAAATCATTCTTGTTCAAAGTGTAAATCAAGCTGCAATATAGAATTTAGACAAAGCTGTACACAGAGAACAATCAGTAATTCAAAATATTTTTATTATTGAGCATAAAAGGCTACCAAAAATGAATTGTTTTATCTAGAAGTTAATTTTAAAAATCTTAAAAGTAGAAAGATAGTCAATAAAACAAATAGAAATCAATTAATTAGAATACAAAAATAGGATTTATATTGCATTTTATATTTTCTTGCAACTTTCTATATCTCATTTTTAACTTTTTTAATACTTCCCAATGCTTTTTCTTCATTGAAGAGACCTTTTTCCTTCTGATTCTCAGAATCCATTTCTTTCTGCATTCTCTTAAAGATACGAGAGGTTCTGTTTTAGTTGCTTTGGAACTAAAGATGAGTCTAGAAAACATGGATTATTATTGATTATTTTGTGATTATTACTGAAAATAACTGTCATATATAAAAGAAAGTTGTTAAAAAATATTGTCCATTCTGGGAGTCAAATATGTTAGGTATGCAGCTATTCAATGAGCTATTACAATGCAAACACTTGAATAACCACCACCAAACTTCAAAAAATAGACTATTGCTAGTATCCCAGTTGTCTTCCAGTGCTCCCCCGCAAGCACTACTCTATCTTCTTTCTAAATGTAGCCAAGTCCTGATTTCTATCCCTATAGTTTTTTTTTTTTTTTCCCCTTTTGGAACTGATATAAATGAAACAGTTGAGTAAATATTTTTGTGTCTGGCTTCTTTCCCGTAACGTTATCCATGTGAGATTCGTACATGCTACTCTATATAATAATAGTTCGTTCATTTGTATCACTGCATGGGATTCCACTGTATAAATATAACACATTATATACTGTTGATGGATATTTGAGTAATTTTTAGTTTGGAACTATGAGAATAATGCTTCTGTGAACATTCTCATGTGTGTATCTTACTGCATATATATACACATTTCTCTTAGAAATTTAATTGTTGAATTATAGAGTATGTATCTTAAACTAAAGCAGTAAATTATGAATAATTTTCCAAAGTGGTTGCAAAAACTTATACTCCTATCAGAAGTATGTGACAGTTCCCACAGCTCCATATCCTTACCAACACTTGGTATTATTCTTCCAAGTTTTAGCCAAGTTGGTAAGGGTATAATACTATCTCATTGTGGTTTTAATTTGTATTTCACTGATTAACAGGTGAGAGTGCGTGCCTTTTTCATATGATTAATGGCCAATTGAATGCCCTATTTTGTGAAATGGCTCGTCAAATTCTTTGCTAATTTTTCCATTGAGTGGTCTTCTGTTATCAAAAGGAAGGAGATCAGTTAGCTTATGCCAAATTTGTGGTGAATATGGGCCTCTTGAGTGTTAGATCACTGGGTATATGAGGCTAAAACTCAGAAACAAGATCTGGGCTGCAGTAATACCAGCATATGAAATTCAGTCTACAATACTTGGTGCTTTTTACAAACTCAGCATGGTGCTTTGCCAGTCCAGTTACATATCATGTGGCAGTATTAGTGGCAGCTTTGTGGCCCAGCTCTCTGTGGATTATGCTGGAGACTCAGTGAAATATAATGACAGTAATCTCTATAAACCTGGGACAATTATCAGCATAATTTGGAGACTGTTAATAAGCCAAATTTCCGTCAAAATTTATTACTCCATCAGGGCCACCCTTGGCCTGAAGGCAGACAACCAAGTAATAGCTTGTAAAATGGCATTTTTAAACTAGAAAACACATTAAATGTGATTTACAGTGAAATTGCTGGCATCAGAAACTGGATTTTGTAATTCCATGTGACTTAAACCTTTAAAAAGATGTTAATGGTCTGCAAATATATTCTTTTATTTAGCTTTTAGTCACAAGATGCATCCCAAATCATTTACAGATAGGATTTTACTACATATCAGAAAGGTCTTCCTAGATGTCACAAACTGAAATTCTTTCCCTGAGCCTTAATAAAGTAATTCAAATTTTTCCATAATCCCAATTAAAGAAAATAAGGATACTCCATTTTAAACTCACATTACTTTAAGCAGTCTGTTTCTTAGAATTGGAAAATTTTTAATGCAATAGGACAAAATATTGATATTATGGGATATATTCTTTCTATCTCTCTCTCTCTCTCATACACAGACACACACACGCACACACACTAAGACAAAACAAATGTGGAATACAAAAATTTTCAATATTAACCTAATTATAGTAATATCTCTGCCTAACTGTCAAATATGTAGTTGGAAAAATCTAAAGAGAGATTTAGCATATTCTAAATTAAGGGATATATTTTCATAAGTATACTGACAATCTTATATAAATACTTCCCTTATAAATTTTCAAAAATTCTATTTAAAAAAAATTTTTATAACAGTCTGTACATGTCAATTCCAAACTCCCTAACTCTCCCTCCTCCCCACCTTACCCCTCTGGTAACTGTAAGTTAACTGTATGTCTGAACTTTAAGTTCAGACTTCATTCTGAGTCTGTTTCTGTTTTGTAAATAAGTTCATTTGTATTATTTTTTTTTTAACTTCCACATATAAGTGATATCATACGATACTCTCTTTCTCTGTCAGACTTACTTTACTCAGTAAGACAATGTCTAGGTCCATCCATGTTGCTGCAAATGGCATTATTTCATTCTTTTTGATGGCTGAGTAGTATTCCATTGTATATATGTACCACATCTTCTTTATCCATTCCTCTGTCGATAGACATTTTAGGTTGCTTCCATGTCTTGGCTATTGTAAACCATGCTGCAGTGATCGATACTTCTAATTGATTTAGAGAAGTAATATGGTATAAGGGGAAGCATTGTGATAATTGGGAAATAGCCTTTTGTTGGAGTCAGAAGGCCTGGATTTAAATCCAGCTCATGATTTTCAAACTGAATTGCCTTAAATAGCTCTTGCAAACTTAGACTCTGTATTTCTAAATCATAAAATAAAAATAAAATTTTCTGCTTTTTTCCTTTTGGATGCTATGAAAATAAAATAAATAATTGTTTCTGAAAAAGTTTTGTCAAGTGAGATACTATACCAATCCAGTTATTTTTGTCTCCCTTATCAATATACGTCACTCTTGCTAGTATTTTTCAAAACCTCTTCATACCTGAAAGAACTTTCATGGCTGTGCTCAAATGTAACCACCTCTGGTTAGCCTTCCCTAGCACCTAAAGAGACAGTTAAGATCCACCTTCCCCATATGTCCATAGCATGTTAAATTATCACTGTTATAACTCTTGGTTCATAGTAATAGTAGTAGCGTTAGCAGTCATAGTAGTAATTTAACAATAGCAATATTAGTAGTAGGAGTAGCAGTAACAGTAATAATTTCTGTTTATTAAGTGCATCTAAGGAAATGCATGAAGCATGAATTTAAGCTTTGCAACAATTTGATAAGGATAGTGTGTTTCTATATAAGAAAACAAATTTTAGAAAGGTCAGCAAACATATCCGAGATCCACAGTTCCTAACCTCATGTATCAGTTAGCTACTGCTGTATAACAACTCACCACAACATTTAGAAGCTTAAACAACAACTATTCTTTCAGTTTGTGATTCTGTTGCTTGGAAACTCTTACTAGACTGAGCTAGGAAATTCTTCTGGTTTTAGGTGGTTTCCCAAATCTATGGTAAACTTCAGCTTGTCTGTGCAGGACTGCATCTGCTTCTGACAGTTGACTGACTCTCAGTTGGGCCACTGTAGCTTCTCTCCATGTGTGTCTGATTTTCCAGGTGTCCAGGCATGGTCACATGGCATGGACAGGGGATGAGAATGAGCAAGAAAGGGAGGATCCAAGCAGAAGGATGCAAGATTCTTGAGATGTAGTCTTAGAACCACACCCTGTCACTTCTACCACATTCTATTAGCTGGAGAAAGTCACAAGGCCAGCCCAGAGTCAGAATGGGAAGGAATTAGATAGTTATAAAACAAAAGCATAAACACAGAGATAACATTAATTAATACCATCAACAATCTACCACAACCTACATCATGCTGCTTCCCTAGTTCTTGATTTATGTGTCTTATTTGCATATAAGATTGAAATCACTTCAGGAGCAAAAACCAAGCTATAGGATCCCAGCACTTATTCCTTGCCTGGGGATTTATTTTAAGTTTTAATTTTTGTGTGCAGAGACAACACTTGATCCAACTTACAAAGCTAATTGAAGGAAATATTTACAGATCTATTCATTTGACTTTTACTGAGTTACTACGACGTACTAAGCAAATCTTTCTAAAGATGACTCTTCTAAATATATGCAGAATTATCATGGTATTTATTAAAAGGCTCAGAAACACATTTCTAAGCTTAGACTTTGTATTTCTGTTTAAAAGCAGGAAAAAATAATCTTGGGTATTGTTTAAATCCTCACAGCACAGCTACTTAAATTCTAAGACATTCAAAGAAGCTTTGTCTCACTACATTAGGCATCAGTCTTGAAAATCCACAAGAAAATATTAGTGATAAGATTTGCTTTTTATGATATTTTGTTTGCCATCTCCTATCCCAAATCAACTAATCTTTATAGAAAAACTGCAAGTTAACGTAGTCAAATCATAATATCAGTCTGTAATATACTTTATAAGAAATCCTTTATAATCCCTAGAGCTGATTTTGGAATTCAAAAATTTAGTACTCAATGAGAAAATTCTTGTTGTGATAAACACTCAAATAATATTTTCGTAATTAAAATGAACATTGAAAAGTGTATAAGTTTCTAACACATTTAGTGAGAACCTACTATGTACAGAACTCTGTGGATATATGCCCTAGGGGGTGCTGGGCATTTTTCCCAATTGAAAGATTTGTATTCTATTGAGAATAATAGAATGAACATAACTATAAAACTTTAGTAAATTATGAGGAACCTCCATATATGTACAGAATATTTTTTGTAAGGAATAATTCACTTCACAAATATTCTCTCCCTAATATTTGTACCTCAGCTTTTTTTGTTTGTATGGCAACAGGCATGGACAGGAACATTGTAAAAGACAAATTAATCAAATTCATGATAAGAAATTGTACCCCCAAAATACCACTCAAAGTACTCAAAGAGCATGCAGCAAACATTCACTCAACCATAATTGAAACATTTTTGCAAATATTCTATGGCTTAAAAGGATTAAAATAATAGGCTAAAAAATCTTGAGCATAATTTTTGCCTTCTATTATTATATTCACTCAATTCACACTATTACAAGGAAGCCCTCACTTAGTCTCTCTCTAGCCTACATTACTTTGCTTCTAACATCACAGTCTTACCCTTTCCTCTGAAGTCTCGCCCTACCTCATTAAATGGAAAATAAGACTATTATTAACTTCAGAGCTTGTAATAGACTTTGGCCTCTTTCACTTCATTATCATTCATTAGCAGCACCTCCTCCTCCCCCATATTGTTACTGTTCCATGTTTCTTGTTGCCTTTGGTGTGCTGTCTCCGCTGTTTCCTTGGTTTCTAAGAGCAGAGGTGGCATTTGGTGACCTGCCCTGGTGTTGACATTCAGTTACTGCCTCCATTAAAGATGGACTAATTAGAGCAGGCCATGTGTCGGCCCAGAATTAATGAAAGGGAATGCAAGAATCAAAGCAGGGCATTGATTATCCAGGACTCTGAAATACGAATTCAGCCTCACATTTTGGAAGTCTGGGTTATGATTATTGATCTCGTTATGCATTAGTAGTATTTTCATATCCAAAGTCAGTGACTAGATCCATTTTTATCAGTGCTGTGCCAGTGTGTGCATGCACATGTGTGTGCATGTATGTGTTAGAATTTATTTGATTTCTCCTTTGAAAAGAATTCTATGTGAACAAGCATGAGAAGATATCATTAGTGAAAAGCATTAACAATACTAAGAACAAGGGAATATCAGATTGCTTGCCATCAGACTCCTTATTTTGATTTGATTCATCTAATTTTTTAAAACACTAAAGACCCTTTAATTTACATTAAAGGTCTTTCTAGGAATAGGAATGCTTGACAAGGGTCCTCCCTGCCATCTCCCCTACATAATTACCAGCTACCACATTTCTAGCCTGACCTTTATTTTTTGCATCAATTCATAGAACCTGCCTAATCAATGTCTGGGAACATCTGTCAGACACTGAGGAGAGCTCCACACTTTTAGATGTCAACTCACTGAAGAGATTAAAGAACATTCACCACGCCCCTCAGATTTCTTCTGTGTGCTGACTCTGTCCATCCTGTTGGCCATCAAAATGCTATGAGCCACATAATGAAATGACATATACAAAAGAGATGGTCAGTTAAGATGTGAAAGATGAAGATGTGGAAATTAAAGAAGTCTAAAGATTATACTTTTTTTTTAAGGAGAAAGAGTGTAAAGCTGTATTAGAGCAGTGCTTCTAAAAGTTCAATTTTCTTAAGAATCACCTAAGGAGCCTGTTAAAATGCTTTGCTGATTCAGTAGGTCTGGAGTGGGGCCAGGGATTTTGCATTTTTAGCAAGGTCCTAGGTGATCTACAAACTCTATTTTGAGCAGCAAGATGCTAAAAGCTTTGGTGACTTGGTCGAACAAATCAACATATTAAGATCTATTTCCTCCCCTATATTCTCCATGGTTTTATTGTAAAGAGACATTATACTTCCAAATGAAGAATAAAAATATTGCAATCACTCCCCAACCCTGAGGGTGAGGTTCCTAAAATTTTAAGTTTTCATAAATGATAGGGGAACTTAAGAACTTAAGGTAGGGTGTAGAGAAGAAGATGGATATTCACCATATGAAGATATTTATCATAATTTTATTACATACATAAAAAGAAAAAGAGAATAGCAGAATAAAAAGAAAGAAAATAAATTGCACCCACGTGTCTTAATGAGTAATAATGACCTCTGTTAAATAAGTTCTACTTAGCTTTATCTCAAGATGACTTCCTGTGACTTGGATAATATTTTAAAATTGATTTGATAGTGATGGTGTTTCTAAGGAAGGAAGACAGGGAGGTGAAATTTTTTTAGGAAAAGAAGTCTTGGGAACTCTCTTTCCCTCTAATTCATGGATCTACAAGCTCTTTGGAAGCCCAGTCCTTCTTCATCCCTCTAAATGGAAAGTGAAGTCATTCTTTGAAGCCCACTTTGCACCTCTTGGTCAACTGTGTCAACTAACTCCAGGTTCGCTTAGGACTTGCTAAGACTGCTTATGCACTTTCATAAAATATAGTCCTTGAGTACCAGGTCATAATGAACTCATTTTCACAGAAAAGTTTGCTTCCTTAGGGTTTGTTCTGTATCAGGCAGCCTGATAGGCAAAATGAAGTTTTTGAGACGATGCAGCTATAGGCAGATGCCTGTGCTTATGCTGTGTACAGTGTGAGTGTTGCCTCTTCTACTGTTCAGGTCTGGACATTTCAAGTTCCCACTAGTGAGGAGAATTACTTTCTGCTTTCAGTTGATCATTATTTCTTCAAATAGTATTTATGCCCCATTCTTTCCTTCTTCTCCTCTCCTTTCTGAACCAAACCTACATATATGTTAGAATATCTGACACTGACCCAGAAGTACCCAAATCTTTGCCATTTTTGTTCAGTCTTTTTGGTTCTGTCTTTCAGATTGAATAGTTTTTAATGATCTATCTTCATCTTCACAAATTTATTCTTCTATCACCTTCATTCTGCTAAGCCCAACTAGTGAATTTCTAATACAGATACTGCATTTTTCAGATATAGAAATTACATTTGGTTCTTCTTATACAGTTTGTGTTTCTTTGATTCAATGTGAATATGTTTTCCTTTACATCACTGAGAATAGTTTAACAGCTACTTTAGAATCCTTTTCTGCTGATTCCATCTGGGTCATCTCACAGTTGGATTCTTTTGAATGTTTTTTTTCCTCTGCCTCTCTAGACTGGTTTACATTTTCCTGCTTCTTTGTGATTATGGGTCATATCCTAGACATTGGCAGTGTTATGTTGTGGAGACTCAGGATTCTGGCAAATTTCTCCAAAAAATGTTATTTTTGTTTGTTCATTCATATTAGCAGGCAATTAATTTCTGTCGACCCAAACTGCAAACATCTCTTCAACATCAGCTCAAATCTCATTTCAGTTCTTTATTCTTAATTCTTTATTCTGCTTGCAAACTGCCCCAGCAACTGAGATCATGAGTCAGCCAGAGATTGGGCAGAGAAAATACAGAGTTTGGGTCTGTCTTCCTCTCTCTGTCTCTTTCTCCCCCTCTCCCAGTCCTCACTTTGTAGCTGCTATATTAGTCTAATTCTTGTCCTCCAGAAAGACTATTGGGGTTTGAGCTACCCCATGCTGTACCAAACATGGATATCTTTCAGGCTAAAAGCTACAAAAAATGGGGAAATCACCCTGTGATATTCGCTCCTTCCAAACGTTGACTCCCCTTTAGAAACTTTCTGCTTTTGTTTGTCTTCAAATGTCTTCAAGTAGTTTTTCTTTTTAATTTCTTCTTTTTTATTTTTTTTGGTATTTTGTCCAGATCAGTAAGAGGTTTGGTCTTTAGGAGCTTACTCAGCCATATCAGTAGTAGAACTTCAATTTATTATATACTTAGGTCTATTTGTTATACAAATCTGTCACTAATAATACAGGAGTTTAGACCAGAAGTTGGTGCTTCCAAAATAATACACAAAATGTTTAGCATTGGCTTAGTGGTTGGACACAGATATTGCAAGTTGGAAATCTGGTAACTCTTGGGATACTTCTGCATAAATAGGAAGACAAGCAGCCTAAGCATACTGAGCCTGTTGATCTAAATGCTATGGAAAGTGGTTGCTAAAAGTAAGAATGTCAGTGTGTGTTGAGGTTCATAGCCACTTTAGGAAAGCTCTCACAAGAAAGGGATAAACTTAGGCAAAATTTGTCCCAAACTGAATCAGTTATAAGAAGCAACGTAGAAATGGGGTGACCATATAATTTATCATCCAAACCAGATTATATTTGTGAGTGAAAGGAAACATTATTAATAATTAATTGGGACAAAAGGAATAAACAGGCAATATCTAGTACACACTGGTCACAAACTCTGAAGAGACAATCTTAGAAGGAAATAAAATTGTAGTATCAATCCCTTTTGTAACATTTCTCATTGATAGTCTTCTGTCAAAATGGGAGGCAAGTCCAGTAATAAAAATCAGATTAAGAGGATAGCCTTCTGACCCAACCTACTTCATCTATCTTCATGAAATTGAGAAAAGAGGGATAAGCAATCCATAGAGGACAATAATTCTATTTCAAGTGAGTCTTCAGGCTTAAGAATCATGTCCAGATGAAATCTTAAGCTCTGATTTTTTACATGTGGAATTGAATGAAAACAAGTAGACCAAAAGTGGACTAAATTTTGAGGGATTATGCTATCTAATAGTCATGAATATAGACAACAAAAAACTATGATTTTTCTACCTTAATGAAACACTTGAGTCTCCAAACCTATACAAGGTTATGACTTCATGGAGTCTATGATTTGGTTTTATTTGTTTTATAGAGTTTCATATTCAGGGTTTTGATCAAACATATTTATAATTCTGGGCTTAATTCAATTAATTAGAATGTGGGTTTTCTTTTTTGGTGAAAGATAAGCCTTTAGGACAATATAAATCTGTTTGGTCACAGATTTTAACCCTTTTACTCCTTAAAACCCTATTTTCTCAACTGCTTGCACTTTTGAGGATAATGAGGACAATGCTATAATTAATTAACATTAAAATTTATTAGTTTGTTTCATTGCCTGACCTATGAGATAGTTTTTCTCTTGTAATCATGTAATTTCCAATAGGGAGTTAAATCATTTAATATTTTCTTTGCCAATACAATTTCATCAATACTTCCAGAAATCCAGAAAATAAGCATACTATCACTAAACCATATTCATCTCCAATACCTTGGGATATTGAATGAAATTCTTTGGTAAGTTTAGAAGAGTAGAGATAGGTCACATTGTAATAGCTGTCCTTAACAGGATTCCCTACTTTGTAAGCTTCACAGCTAAGGCCCAAGGCATGTTAGTGGTTAGTCCTAACAAATTTACATAAGATTTGAAGCAAACCAATGCATTCCATTCTGAATGATCATCTTTCCTTTATTCACCTGAGACAGAGAACATGTGAATCAGAACAGGAAAAAGGGCAACCATTCTGTCAATTGCTCCTCGTCCTCAGAGATTGCCTGGACATAAAAATTCCCACAATTTTTGTTCCTATTTTGGATATTGATTTTGTACACTTGCCACTTTAGAAAGGCAGAGCATAGGTAAAGGCTCCCTTATTTTTTTAATTAAAAAACAAACTGAGCTACCAGGGAGAAAATAAAAAGCAAAAGACCACTGCCTGAGTTGCAAAATCAGCCAATGTGATTCTTTCTGAGAAGTTGGTATTAGTTTTTCTTTTAGTCCAAATTCCCTTTAACTCATATAGGAACAGAGGATACTTCCTATTAATACAAGGATACAGTATTAGCAATCTTAAAAAATAAGAAAAGAATTTAATCTCCCCAAGGGGAGATATATTAGAGACCATAAGCACAGAATATCTAACAATTTGGATAGAATTTTATACAATAATTGACAACAGCAATGGAAGACAAAACACTGACAAATAGAAGTCTTTGATCCATTGTATATTCTGGCCTCCTTTGTCATAGATTAGGTGACCATAGATACGTGGGTTTATCTCTGGGCTTTCCATCTTGTTCCATTGATCTATGTTTCTGTTTTTGTGCCAGTACCATACTGTCTTGATTACTGTAGCCCTGTAGTATAGTCTGAAGTCAGGGAGCTGATTCCTCCAGCTCCGTTTTTTTCTTAAGATTGCTTTTGCTATTTGAGGTCTTTTGTGTTTCCATACAAATTGTAAAATATTTTGTTTTAGATCTGTGAAAAATGCCATTGGTAATTTGATAGGTATTGCATTGAATCTGTAGATTGCTTTGGATAGTATAGTCATTTTCACAATATTGATTCTTCCAGTCCAAGAACATGGTATATCTCTCCATCTGTTTCTGTTGTCTCTGATTTCTTTCATCAGTGTCTTACAGTTTTCTGCATACAGTTCTTTTGCCTCCTTAGGTAGGTTTATTCCTAGGTATTTTATTCTTTTTGTTGTGACGCTAAATGAGATTCTTTCCTTAATTTCTCTTTCTGATCTTTCGTCATTAGTGTATAGGAATGCAAGAGATTTCTGTGTATTAATTTTGTATCCTGTGACTTTACTAATTTATTGATTAGCTTTTCAATAAGTGGTCCTGGGAAAACTGGACAGCTACATGTAGAAGAATGAAGTTAGAGCACTCCCTAACACTGTACACAAAAATAAACTCAAAATGGATTAAAGACATATATGTAAGGCTAGACACTATTAAACTCTTAGAGGAAAACATAGACAGAACACTCTTTGACATAAATCGCAGCAAGATATTTTTTGACTGACCTCCTAGAGTAATGAGAATAAAAACAAAAATAAACAAATGGGACTTAATGAAACTTAAAGCTTTTGCACAACAAAGGAAACTATAAACAAGACAAAAAGACACCCCTCAGAATGGGAGAAAATATTTGCAAATGAAGCAACTGACAAAGGATTAATCTCCAAAATATACAAACAGCTCATGCAGCTCAATATCAAAAAAAAATAACGCAATCAAAAAAATGGGCAGAAGACCTAAATAGACATTTCTCCAAAGAAGACATACAGATGGCCAACAAACACATGAAAAAATGCTCAGCATCACTAATTATTAGAGAAATGCAGATCAAAACTACAATGAGATATCACCTCACACTGGTCTGAATGGCCATCATCAAGAAATCTACAAACAATAAATGCTGGAAAGGGTGTGGAGAAAAGGGAACCCTCTTGCACTGTTGGTGGGAATGTAAATTGATACAGCCACTATGGAGAACAGTATGGGGTTCCTTAAAAAACTAAAAATAGAACTACTATGTGACCCAGCAATCCCACTACTGCACATATACCCAAAGAAAACCGTAATTCAAAGAGACACATGCACCCCAATGTTCATTGCAGCACTATTTACAATAGCCAGGACATGGAAACAACCTAAGTGCCCATCAACAGATGAATGGATAAAGAAGATGTGGTACATATATACAATGGAATATTACTCAGCCATAAAAAGGAACAAAATTGGGTCATTTGTAGAGACGTGGATGGACCTAGAGACTGTCATACAGAGAGAAGTAAGTCAGAAAGAGAAAAACAAATATCGTATATTAACGCATATATGTGGAATCTGAAAAAATTGGTATAGATGATCTCATTTACAAAGCAGAAATAGAGACACAGATGTAGAGAACAAATGTATGGATACCAAAGGGGAAAAGGAGGGTGGGATGAATTGGGAGATTGGGATTGACATATAAACACTATTGATACTATATGTAAAATAGATAACTAATGAGAACCTACTGTATAACACCGGGAACTTTACTCAATGCTCTGTGGTGACCTAAATGGGAAGGAAATCCAAAAAAGAGAGGATATATGTATACGTATAGCTGATTCACTTTGCTGTACAGTAGAAACTAACACAACATTGTAAAGCGACTATACTGCAATCAAAAATTTTTTTTAAAGTCTTTGAGTTTTTCTTTTCCATAAAAGTCTTATATAATTTTTTATTTTTATGGACACTATAGCCACTATTTATCTTTCCAATTCTAAATTTAACAGATTTAAAATTGAGCTATATTTTAAGGACTTTAAATATATTTATAAAGCCTAACTTACAAAAGATAATGGAGAAAGTCAATACTTGTAAGCCAAATTAGTATCAAGATAAGTCACTGAGACTTTTGAACTTGACGTCAATTTTTTTTTTTAACATCTTTATTGGAGTATAATTGCTTTACAATGTTGGGTTAGTTTCTGTTTTACAGCAAAATGAGTCAGCTATATATATACATATATCCCCCATCCCCTCCCTCTTGCATCTCCCTCCCACCCTCCCTATCCCACCCCTCTAGGTGGTCACAAAGCACCGAGCTGATCTCCCTGTGCGATGCAGCTGCTTCCCACTAGCTATCTATTTTACATTTGGTATTGACCTCAAATTTTTGTGAGCCCATATTTTTACAACATTATCAGGGTTCCACAATAATTTAGTCACAAAAGAACTTAATGTATGTTATTAACATATGTTAGGCTGTGCTTTCATATGTAAATTGCCTTTAGAAGTCACTGCCTTTACCTTTGGCCTTTCTGTATTAGGAGATTCCTCATTCATGCTTAACAGAGGGCCTACTATACTAAGCCATTTTATATAAGAAACTTGAGCATCTAAGGATTTTGGTATCCAGTAGGGTCTTGGAACCAGTCCCCCCACAGACACCCAGGGTCAACTGTATGAGTAATTTTCAGTCAGTTTTAGCCTATCTCCAGAATTTTGCCCCTAACTCTGAGGTCCAGACTTCTGTATCCAACTGCATACTCTTCACCTCTATTTGGACATCTAGTAGGCCTTTCAAATTCAACTTGCCCAAAATAAAATTCTCGATTACCCTCATACTAACCTTAAAATTGCTCCATTCCCAGTATCCCCCACTATTGCAATGCTCAGCTAATCCTCTGAGCTCAAACTTTCAAAATATACCTGACCCTGCTCTATACTACTCTCATTTTAAGCCAAGCCACCATCATCTCTCAACTGAACTAGTGCAATTGCCTCGTAACTGTTCTCTCCGTTTTCACTCTTACATACCTACAATCAACTTTCCTTAAAGCAATCAACGTAAACATTTTAAAATCCTGACATAGTCAGAAAAGAAATCCAATATCCTCACCACGATCCACAAGATACCATACCACATATCCCCTGCTTAAGGTGTCCATTGGAGCCTGTTTGCTGGATAAAGTTTTTGTAGCCACTGGATGGACCTCCGAACAAAATTTGGTTCAGACGTTGAGAATGATGACACTACACACACACCTACCAAGAGGGGAAATATTTATTACTTATATAATGAAGCCTTCTGGGGGGAGCAGAGCAGGCCTCTCAGTCTGTCCCAAAAATGGCTTGAGAGAGAAAGGAAAGGAAACTCATGGGTTTTCACAGTGGCTAAGGGTTGGGGCTGAACTGAAGGTTCACATGTGTAGTCAGGGGCTTGTGTAGTTGGAACCTCCTACTCAGGGATAGTGCATATACTGTTCTCTCTGACTAGAACACTCCCACATCTGAGAATGCATTGCGTAGGTTTTGCCAGACATGTAGAATTATGGAAGGTGGCAATAAGTGGAAGGTATTTGCCAGGGCATATCATAATAATGGGCCATGGAATCCAGGTAAATAGCAGTAAAAGAAAGGCAGACGATTTTAGCACATTGTAAGAAGGTAGTGGAGTCATTGATAGGAGGTCTCAATGAGGCTGAAGTAGAGGGTATTTGAGCAATGAGATGGAAGAATAGGAATGTGATTCTAGGAAGAGGCTTTTGAAAAGAGTGGCTGAAATGCAGTAAGAAATTTTGATGGAGGTGAAGAGACCAAGGTTCAAAGAATTAAACCAGATTGGTCTATATTTCATCTTCTTGGATGCTGTAAACACTGAAAATAAAGGCAGAAATTGGGGTAGAGAGAAATACTGTTAGCAAGACATTAAAGCCTTCAATTAATAAAGAAAATAGATCAGAGGTTGGTAATCCACAGAGGGGGAGGCGACTGCTGTAGACAGATGGCTTGTGCTTCAATCTAGATACTGTTGCCACTAGAAGTCTCTAAATTATGTTTCAGAAAGCTGATGGACTCAACCTGAGTGGAATTTTTTTAAAAATCAGCAAATATTAGTGGGTATATTCCTGGGGAAATACATATATTTTTGAGCCAAGCTTTTAAGTGTTGTAATATATTATCATCACATTGCAGAGATACTAACCATTATTGCCAGGGCTCAACTTCTCTGAGAAGAGGAGAAAAAGAGAATCAATTTGTAATAAAGGGACTGAAGCCCAAAGATTAAGAAACCTGGAAAAGTTCATACAGGTAGCAAAGGCTCAAAGGGGAAACTGTCACCTCCTGGCTCTAAGTTTCCCTGATAGCTCTGACTGCCCTCCTCCTGCCCACAGCTATCAGCAGTTATATCTTGCCAGCTATGAGTCACATAAACACAAACAAAAATCACAGTTCTGCCTGTCTTTTAATTTAATTTGTTATGAAAATATCATTCCTATAAAAGGTTATATTCCTAATATTATTCCTAATAATATATTTATTATTATGGATATATATCCAAAAAAATGAAAACACTAATTTGCAAAGATACATGCACCACAGTGTTCATAACAACATTATTTACAGTAGCCAAGATAAGGAAGCAACCTGTATCCATCTACAGGTGAATGGATAAAGAATATGTGGCATATTTATATTTATACAATAGAATATGTCTTAAAAAAGAATGAAATTCTGCCATTTGCAACAACACAGATGGACCTGGAGGACATTATGCTTAGTGAAATAAGTCAGAGAAAGACAAATACTGTATGATATAACTTACATGTGAAATCTTAAAAATAAGCTTGTGAATATAGCAAAATAGAAACAGACTCACAGATATAGAAAACAAACTAGTGATTACAGGTGGGGAGATGGAATAGGGGAGGGGCCAGATAGGGGTAGGGGATTATGATGTGCAAACTACTATGCATAAAATAAATAAGCTACAAGGATATATTATACAGCATATGGAATATAGCCAATATTTTATAATAACTTTAAATGGAGTATAATCTATTAAAAATATTGAATCACTATGTTATACACCTGAAACTAGTATAATACTATAAGTCAACCACACTTCAATAAATAAATACATAAGTAATAAAAAGAAGAAATGAATGGCATGTTTGTAACTGGGATATAGCACAGTAGCTGGTGTTTAGAGGCTCACAATAAATATTCCACACCCAAGACACATTTTCTTTTATTAATATTTGAATTTATTATGCCTGACTAAATCCTGGCATATAGCAGATATTCAGTAAAACTACTCGATTAAATGAAATAATGAACCGTGTAACCTACAGGCATTTACTCACATACCCAACCTCTCTTCTAACCTGCACAGATTATCAACAAGCTCATGTCAAACAAGACATTTGACTTCCCAGTAAAAAATTGCAATTATGGGCCACTGAGCTCCAATGAGAGAAATAAAAAGGTTTACCATCATCCAAACATGATTTCCTTCAGTCATCTCCTCAAAAGATAACCTTCAGGCCCCTCAGGAAAGAAACTGTCCTAAAAGATCTGCAATATGATGGGAAAATTTACACATGGGTTGGGTAATGCTTTAGCTCTCAGCTCAGGAGACTGGAATTTCAAATCCCATGTATTCCCCCTAGACGTATAAATATGGCTTTTCTATCCATTAGAGAAACAAAAGAGGAAAAAGGTGAACTCTAAATTGAGTCTATTTAATGGGCTGCCACTTACAAACACTGAGTGGAAAAGTCAACTCCCCCAAGTCAGTATTGAAGGAGTGGAGAGCAGCAGCTGGTAAAAGATTACAAGCAATTTTTACGAGATTTATAGTTAGCTAGTGAACTACAACATGACAGAGGCTGAAAGTGAAATTAAACCAGGTCGTACATCAATGAAGATTTTGTTTTCAGCAGCTATGAACTTTAAGATGATTAACAAGACAAGAAGTATGGATTCCAGGGGCTCTTTGGCATACTCTAGGGCAGACAAAATTATGAACAAGCAGAAGATGGGAACAGTTAAAACTGGAGTGGGAGGGGGAAGAGAGTTCATTGTCAGCATGCGTTAGAGAAACGGATTCAGTTACAAAACCGATGGGCATGACTTGAGTGTTTTGTCTCATCCCCAGGTTTGCACCCACCCTTTTCAGGCCTCCTGCCCCGTCTACAGAATCAAACCTCACCCAAACCCTTCTGCATTATTCCCCCTGGCCCAGCTTAGCTAACAGCGCGTATGCCATGCCCTGGTTTACACACATGAACCACATTGACCCTCAGCCATACTGCAGCGGTCCATATTAGTAACTTCCTGGATGCCAATTTCCTGACTGTTATTTAAGCCATATCTCTAGATTTGTTTTTTTACCCAGGACACTCCATTCTCCTGAAATAAGACTTCCTAATACTCAACTTGGGCTGTTTTCGGATGGGAGGCTTTGCCCGATGACCAGACTTCCTCCAAGCATATCCCCTGGGTCTGTTCCCCTTTTGCTCATCTGACTCTTGTGAAGGGGTTCTAGTTCTATATTTTCACTATTCTCCTTCCTCCTTCCCACTGCAGTTTACCCAGCACTCTGGGTATAAAACAGCATGCTAATTCTGGCCCAGACCTGGATCAAATTGCCTGTTTACACATTACTGCAAGCATTGTAGATAATCTTCAGATACACTATCATTTCTTGGCTTCCTATATTTTGTTCAAGCAGCTAAATCTATAACCCATATACAGAAGGACTAGCCAATGAATAAAATGGTCAGGCCAAACAAGCTTGGTGATTCGTAGTGAGAAAAAAATATTCTGCTTTTCTAAACCAAAGGAAGCCATCACTACAGTTTTCTACTACAAGCTTCTCTATGCTCTCATGGAGCCCCACCTATCCCTGTGCTCCTTCTTTTCTGAGTTCTAAAGTGTCTCACTTCTACCCTCTGAAGTCCCAGCTACCTACAAGAACCATACTCTGAAACAGGAAAAAATTCAACTCACCCCAAGGTCCCTGGACCTCTTCCTTGTACAGGGTCAATGCCACCCAGGACCACTCACCCTGACCTGTTGAGGTTGGGTGCAGCTATTCCTTCAGACCTGGAATAAGGAAAGAAAGAACTACTTGTATCTTTTTTTAATACTGTCTGCTTCTAAAGATGCCAAGAGGATGATAGATGGGATTTACCTAGTCAGTAGAGATCCAGAGATGCCCTACCTGCACCTGCCTCTGCATCACCAAAGGCACCATCTTTCACTATTCAGGGCCTTTGAATCAGTCTTTTCCACAGCCCAGCACTTCTAAATGCGTGATCTCGACTTCCTCCATCAGAATCAGCTGAGAGATTGTTAGAACACCCCACAAAGACTGATTGAGACACTCTAAAGCTGCACTTCACACATCTGCATTGTCAGCAAGATCTCCGGGAGGAACCATAGCTGAGTACCCTGAAGCAGAGGGTTGTCACCAACTGGTAATTTCAGTCAGGAGGCCAGGGTACAATTATTCATATTTTGGACCTCCAAGAGCTTAGCAATAAACAGTATGTCTTCTAAGGAAGCTTGAGAAACTCCCTAAAATATGACAGCTGGGGTCCTACCTGTGTTGCAAATGGGGACTTGTGCTGACAGTGGCCAGGTAGATATTTGCATGGATGTCTTTGTAGTGATGGAAGAGCCACACAGAGGCTGAGTAGGGATTCTTGGGCAGTCAGAGTGCTCCCCGTAGTGAACAGGAAATTGTATTTTTATGGAGTTACCCTGTGCCCTTGGAAAAGCATGTACACACCTTTAAGGACCAACCTTGATTCCCAAATTTTTACCAGTTGACATGTCCAGCCAATCATATACACTGTGCTGAGTGTGAAGTGGCTTCCCTAAAGGTTGATCCATGTTTTGAACCAGATACTCTAAGGGTCTTCAAGAGTAATCATATTGAGGTCATTTGGGACAATTTTGGAGAGCCAGAGTCTGCCCAGATTTGCTGGAAAAAGAGTCCTATATTGACTTCACTCTTCTGAGCCAACAACTTCATCTATATACACCCTAGGCAGATGCTGATAATGATGTCTTTTGCACTAGAGTCTGAGAGGTCCCAGACCTAACTGGGAACATTGGGGTCTACCTTGGAGAGGCCAGCTTTCATGGGATTTCAGGTAATTCTGTGAGAGTAGAACATTTTCTATGTGGAGTGATCAACCAAGAGCTTGTTGCCAGGGTACCACCTGAAATCTTGGAGCTGAGGAATTTTCCTTACTGGTGGAAGGGGCAAGACTGCACGAATGGTCATGTCACTAAGGGTATAAGATAGTAAAGACAGTAAATATTCCTCTCCAAAAAGCTAGGCAAGTCAGGAAGGAGCCATGTAGAGCTTATTCTGCTGTCAAAGTAGACAGAAAGAAAGCGTATGTGATTAAACAATCTCTCTGGACTAAAGTGGCCCATGGAGAGAGATCTGATATCATAAAAGATGGGAAGGATAGACAATAAAAGTGAAAAATATCTGAGGGTTTCATGGGCTATCTATTTTCTGGGCCTCAAAAGCACAATATTGGCATTTGATGCATGGGAGTAGAAGGGATGGCATTTCATGCATTGTAGACAATGCCCAATAAGTATTTGGTTAGAGACATAGAAAACCTAAAAATCAGTCCAAGATTTTTGAAAATTGAAAGAAGTTTGTTCTCCATCTGTTTAGCAGTAATTTAGGAAAATTCCTGCAGCCAAATGTACAGCGAGGTTTAGGGATGGAATGGTGTTGGAGCAACTGAGGTGGGGGACAAGAGAAAGGTTGAAGGAGACTAGAGGACAGACTTCGGTAAGAGCAAATGTAAAGGATGGGATAGAAATAAAGTCCACATGTATGTGTGTGTTTTAGAAGAAAGTTTTTTGAGTGTCAAGGGGACCAACAAATTAAATGTAGATAAGGGAAAAGCAAGAAAGATATATCAATAATAATTCCAAATAATGTGAGCCACAGAGAAGAGTGGATTCGTAATGTCATTTATTTACTCATTTGTAAAACCAAAAACTTATTGAGTTCCCAGTATACACCAGGCAAAGGGCTTGAAGCTGGATGTTTGGAATGGGGGGAACTATATATGTGTGTGTGTGTGTGTGTGTGTGTGTGTGTATATATATATATCATGTGTGTATAATCCCTATTCTCATTGTACTAATCTAACCTATCCAAAAGGAAGTAATGAATTTACTATTTGCTTTCTAGAGCTTTTTAATATTCAAACACTATTTCTGTTTTTTACTAATTACTAAATAGTCATAATTCAAAGATTATTCTTTAAATTGAGGGTCAGCAACCTGTGGTCCATGCGTCAAACTGGCTCACCAACTCTTTGTAATTAAATGTCTACTGATACACAGCCATGCCCAATTTTAAGTCCTATTTATGGCTGCTTTTGTGAAACAATGGCAGAGTTGTATAGTTGTAGCAGAGACCAAATAGCCTGCAAAGTCCAACAAACTTACTATCTGGCCCTTTACAGAAAATGTTTGCCTGTCCCTTGTCTAAACCACCATCACAGACGTGTCTACAGTTAAACCTGACAGCACATGTCAGACTCAGGACAGCCTCTTTTCCTTCACCTGCTGCCCAGGCTCCAGCTTTTCTTTCTGCTGCAGACTACCTTATGTGCTGCTCTAGCACCCGGGCAGGAGCTGTGGGCAGAGGTCTCCCTCTAAACCAGACTATATAGTGGAACACAATTACACTCATTTCTGGGGGAAAAAAAGACATTAAAAAAATGTTTTTGAAGTCAATACTGAGAAGAAATACAGGAAATAGCAAAAGTAACATAAAGGAAAGTTACAAAGTTTAAGACAACCTGTATCTTTTTCAAATAACATGTATTCAGGTTTGTAGTAATATTAAATACCAATAGAGCCTTATGGATTTGATAGCTCTGAGAACACGGAACCTGAACTGTCTCTGATGGCTTCTAAAATACTCAGATGAATAGAAAAAAATATAAAAGAAATGATCAACAACCCTAAATTGAGGGAAAGATCCCACTCAAATGTGAGAAGTGTTGTGAGACGGTTTCCTAGATAAAAGACAAGAGAAATCATAACTGCAACAAAAGCTAAGGAAACAACTTCCTTTTAGAAAAAAAAATATGGAGCTATATCACAGAGAATAAGCAGATACCATCCAACTTGGAAGAATTGTATTTGGTGATGTGGGACACCACAGAAAACTGGATCCACCTCCCTGGAATATCTTTATGTCACTGAAAAATCAGTCAAGAGGACTGAAAAATAGAGTTGATGGTGTGTGCATCCCCCAAAGGAGCCTGGTGCCTGTACCAAAGATGCCAAGGTGTAGTTTAACTTGTTCTTTGAAATAAAGAGGAAAATAGGAAAGTGCCACGTATATATATATGGCAATTATCTGCTGATCCCAAGTAAACCCATCTTTGCTGGAGAAATACATGGCAGTCTATTTATTTCAGATCAACCCGGAATATATGAGTTCACAGGTCTAGAAGACACGCTTGAGAAGTCTTCCATAATTAGGGTTGAAATTTAAATGCCATGCATGGCTGATAGAGAAGCTCTCAGGTCACAGGCACCTGGAAGATAGAGGGGGGTGCTCTGCTCCCAGGCCTGGGGGTCAGGTCAGCCTGCCTTGGCTGGAGGAAAGCAGGAGGGCAGTCTCAATGTGTGCGGACCTCGGAGACCAAGGTTGGGCTGGAGAGTGCTCTCAGGAAAGCACAATTCTGCTCTCAGCCATCAAAGATAATGTGGACAAGCATTCTGTACATACAGAACACACCTTGTATAGGACAGTCCTGCCGCCTGTATTGACTTTGTCAGATGCCCTACATATCCTGTCATCAGATTTTTTTTTCAGTAAATTACAAGAATTCAAAAATTAGATACTTTTCTGCCAGAGATTTTGACCCTTAAATCACTTAAATACCAAGACTAGCGAAAAATCATACCTCTACAAATAAAGATCTGAACAATCCCCTATGTCTCTCCTGCAGGTTTGGCTAAGGGACAACCAAAAAGGGGGTTGTGGGAGATGGAAAGGAGAGAGGTAGAGAATTAAAAATACTTGTTTTTCACATTCAAGAAAGGACAAGATTCTTCTCTGACCAAAGGACCAAGTCATAATAAGCAACTGCTATTAGAGAGAACTTGGGAGCAGTACACACACTCTGAAATCAACCTATCAGCCATAGCCTCACTCTTGGTAACTAGTTTCTGAAAAGTTAGCCAATCAAAGACAGTTCCACACTTCTAGACAGCAGCCAGTCACCAAGTGCCTCACCCCAGTGGCCACATTCCTAAAAGCCAGCCTGTCAACAGCAGCCTTAATCCAGTGACCACCCTAACACAGGTGGAAATCCATCAACCCCTAAACACTCTTGCTTCTGAAAATCAACCGATCAATCCCTGAACACCAGGCTTCCCAAAACCTTCTATAAAATCAGCTCTCACTTTGTTAAGGAAGATGATGCCTGACTAGTACAACTCTCCCTTGCGGACGATCAGGAAGTTCACCTTGTTTTGCATCAGATGCCTAATTTTTTGTTCACAAATTTTCAATCCTTTCAGCATCGACCTCTGTTAACTGTCAGATATAAATTTGGATTTATGAGTGAGAGATAATACTGTAGAAGAAATGAGATTAGCAATCTTTTCAATTCTGAGTGATTGTTATCACCTATTCTTTATTTGTGTGTATTTGAACCCAAAACACAGGTGTAAATTTTGTGATGAACCTTCTGAACAATGATCATTTATTAAATGAGAGAAATGTCATTTTATAGTTCTTTGAATAGTATGCAATTGTTATTCAGCGAGGAAAACTGAAAGTCAGTTATAAGCCAGCATATAGTGACAGCTAAGCATAAGAGATGTATGATTTCCTCAACTACTACCAAAGGCAGTGATAAAACAACGAATTTTTAAAGAGAAATTCAGATGAAGATAATCACGGTAGAAATTGTAATGGCTTCCCATGCTGTATATCATTATCTGTCTTTCAGCTCAAATGACTGTTTGAACATACTGCTACCATAAGTATGTTCGGATTCCAAAATTGCAAGTAAATTTTCAACTGCCGGGACAAAATCTACTGCAATAATAAAAAATGTAACAGCTCCTTTTACTATTACAGAGATTATCAATGATCTAAATGTCTCACCTTTTTTATGGTAGAGCCATGATTGCAAGTAATCACAACGCAAAAAATATTTTTTTCCATTGCCTGTGCAATATTTTTCTCATAAGAAGAGCTGACTTATAAGGCTACTGCAAGTAAAATTCCTTCCAGATGAAACTTCAGAAACAAAAGCAGATATTTGTAGAAAAATCTTATTTAATTAGGAGTTGTTTTTTTTTTTTTTATTGTACTCTTTTTGATGGAAGTAATAAAAATACAAATTTTGGGGTAAAGATGCAAACAGTTTTATTCAAAGTTGAAGCTAGGCCTGACTGATTCTGTGGAAGGTGTTTGCTGTCCTGTCCATATTCTGCATAATGTTACTCAAATTACATCTGTGTCCTTTCTGTTGACATTCAAGCAGCAGCCATAAAATTGTTCTTACTTCAGCACTGTGCGAGCTGAACAGTTAAAGGGTTTTTGTGTTTTGCTTGTATTCAGTATTCTTCAGTTCTCCCAAATTCAAAAAACCTGTTGGCTCTCATTAACAAATGCAGTTGAGAGAATCCTCAGTTTATTTTGAAGCACTGAAACCATACTAAACCATACTTTAATTCTGATGGCCCAAAACATTCTTATTGACTTTCTAAATAATTCATTGAGTGAAGCCTGCTTATTTCTTATTCATAGTTTTCAAGATCTCTTTAGCAAAAGGATTATGCAAATTGAAAGAAGACAGTGTTATTGAAGTACTCCATTGCTTAAAGGAATATGCTGAATGGGTTAAAGAAAGAATTGATGAAAAATTTATTTAAGTGTCAAGGTTTTTCTTACTAGGCATAACATTACGTATGAAAAGGAAAAGAAATTCTTATTTGAAGAGGATAATTATTACTGCATTTGCCCTGACTATCTTTTCAAATGGATTTTATCTCTTGAAGAATTCAATTATTTTACATGGATGTTACAAAATACTGTTCCAACATGGGAACAAGTGGATTCACGATGCATGGTATTGAAGAAGAAGAAGAGAAAAATGCTCTTTTTTTCAGTGAAAAATATTTTTAAAAGCCATTAACCCAGAGATACAACATGATCCTGAAAAAATGTAAAACCAAGTTATGCCATGAAAGATGGCATTATAGACTTCAACACATCTAACATGAAGAGCTTTCTCAGAGTAGTTACCTTTATGACTATGAGTGTTCAGTGGCTGGCTCATAAGGCTAATGTTGAGTATATTTTCTCATTAATGAATATTGAATGGACAAAAGAATGAAATAAATTGTATGTGACAACTAAAGAAGCTGTGTTACAATATAAATGGAACATAGACTATAATTGCAAGGAATTTTATAAACAAATTCTGCAAAACAAAGAACTATTAAAGTCAGATCATCAAGGAAATGTAATTAAAGAAAGTGTTATACAACTTAGAAATTTATCATTTATTTGAGATGAACAATTAATAATTTTTAATTTGATGAATTAGATTAATTTAATATGCCAATGTAATATTTTTACTTTATTTCAAAGTGCATATGCATAAGCCATTAGAAATGATTCAACTTTAAGTAACAGTCTATATTTTTATTTGCTAAATCTGTTTACCCTAATCAGAGAGCTGGGCTTGCCTCGTTTGCCCAGGGTTGAGAGAGCTGCCTCTGTAATGTTTTCAAGAATATGCACAAATTGACTTGGGACACAGGCGTCTAAGAAAAGCCCCCTGCTTCAGAAGCCAAAGCTCCAGCTGTTGATCCAGCCAGGTTAGCGTAAGAGGACAGAAAATATCATCCGCAGGAATTTCCATTAAGTTTCCCATGTTACAGATGAAGAAATGGAGGCTTAGGCAAGTAAGATCACTTCTCAGTAAAGAGCAGAGCCTGTGCTCTGGTGGAAAAAAAATGCATATGCACCTAATAGTAGAGCACCAAAATACATGAAGCAAAAACTGACAGAACTGAAAAGAGAAATAGACGATTCAACAATAGTAGTTAGAAACTTGAACATCCACTTTCAATAATGAGTAGAACAAGTGGACAAAAGATTAACAAGAAAATAGGACCTGAGCAAACTGTAAACCAACTAGACCTAATAAATACCTACAGAACACTCCATCCAATGACAGCAGAGTTTACATTCTTCTCAAGTACATTTGGAATGTTCTCCCAGACACCTGTTATACTAGACCACAAATCAACCATTCGTAAATTTAAAAAGATCAAAAACATATAAAGTATACTCTTTGACAACAATGCAATAAGATTGGAAAACAGTAACAAAAAGAAATTTGATAATGTCACACATATTAACATTAAAAAGAAAACACTCCCGAACAACCAATTGGTCAAAAAAGACTCACAAGGAAAATTAGAAATTACTTGGACCTGAATGAAAATGAGGACACAACATACCTAAACTTATTGGATGCAACTAACCCAGAAATTAGAGGAAATTTTATAACTGTAAATTCCTATATTTAAAAAAAGATGATCTCAAATCAATAACCTAACCTTCCAAATTAAAACACTGGAAAGAGAAGGAAAAACTTCTTTTTGGATAGACCAATTACAAGGAAAGAGATTGAATTAGCAACAAAACACAACCCACATAGAAAAACCCAGGCCCAGATGACTTCACTGGTCAATTCTGCCAAACATATAAAGAATTAATACAAATTTTTGCAAACTCTTCCAAAAAAGAGTTTCATGAAGCCAGTATTACCCTGTAAATAAAATTCAGCA
This sequence comes from Balaenoptera physalus, assembly GCF_965194825.1. NCBI lineage: Eukaryota > Metazoa > Chordata > Mammalia > Artiodactyla > Balaenopteridae > Balaenoptera > Balaenoptera physalus. The sequence continues at coordinate 77,462,055 of NC_138893.1, forward strand.
AAACACAAAAAAAGAATTATACACCATGGCCAAATGAGATTTATTCCAGGAATGCAAATGCAAGATTAGTTTAACTTTCAGAGATCAATTAATGTACTATACCATATCTATAAAATTTAGGACAAAAACCACATAATCATCTCATAAATACAGAAAAATATTTGACAATTTCCAACACACTCCCGTGATTAAAAAAAAAAAAAAAAAAACTCAGTAAACTAGGAATAGAGAAAAACTCTCACCCTGATAAAGGGAACCTATGAAAATCCCCCAGTTATCATCATACTTGGTGGTCAGGGCAGTCAGCGACCCCAGCAGGTGCAGGCCCTGACCCCACAGAACAATCCACCTGGTGGCTCAGTCCTCGCAGTCCTCCAGGCAAGATGCCCCCACCTTTGCTCTGATCCTGGCTGGCTTGTGTGCCCAGCCAAGGTCTGAGCCTCCCCAATACCAGTCTGAATGCTCAGATCAGACTGTCTCAGCACTGGTCTCTGATCCTATCGAGTTCTCTCCTGGCTCCTGTGTGGGCTCCTGCCCTTCCTTCCCTGAGAAGCTTTCTGTTCCTTTCCCATATCATGTAGTGGTTCTGCCACATCCTATCCTGGGGCAAGGAATTAACCTCTCTGAACCTCACTTTTCCATAGGACAAATGGGGTGATTGCAATATTTGCTGCTAGGTGGAGGGCTTTTTTTTTACTTAGAAATTTCCTTTATTATGCACAATTGAGTTGTTTATCTTCCAAGAGCGTATGTGAGAGAAAATAAGAATTTCTATTCCATTGCTCAAGAGGACCTAATGATGAGTGCAGGCAGAGGATAAGGATCAGAGATGACTGTAAGTGACTTTGAACGGTGTAACTAGAGGCAAGAAACCAAAAGATGACAGGCAGATGGATGCAGGGAATGCATATATTATTGCACATTCTTCAAAGTTGTGCAGGCTGAGTTCTCTGTCACCTGGGAATGATGATGCTTTCTGAGCGGCTGCAGCATGTACATCAAAAGATATACCCCCCCATCATTCAGTATTAATTTGATACCAACTTCCTAGGTCATTTAGGAAGACAAAGAAAAATCAAATGCAGAAGAGAAATGGAACAAAAGTAATTATAGAGATTTGAAGAAAAAACTACAACTCAAGTATTCAATAGTCAGCTATATTGCGTTGCTATACTTTGGTTACTTTTAAGACGACAAGAATACATTTTTATATATAAAAGGGGACATAAATATTCTACTAGTATTCTTCCCTTTAAAAAGTTATGCTAACTGAGAGATAAATCAAAAGTACAAGTAGGTGAGACGTCTTGGCATAAAAGAACTAGAGTGCACATGGGAAGCAGGGAAACATAAATTTAAGTGTAAAAGTAGCTATAACTATGGGTAGAAAGTGAACATCTTTGCCAAAATAATTTGTGAATTGAAGGAACAAAAATGGAGCATTACAAAAAGCAAATAAATTTAACAATAATAAACTGGGTCTAAAGTCACCTAATCACTAAGAGGAAGTTAAGATGAATTCTGAGAAAAAGAAGTAGAATGAAAAACAGGAAAACCCATGAAAGTAAATAAATGGACCAAAATACAAAGAAGGCGTATATAGAGAGAGCATAGAAACAAAACAAAACTAAACTAAACAAAAATAACATCTAGGAAAAAAATTCGGTCATAAGCCCAGCATTTGATCTTCTTCATCAACCAATTTTAAATGTTCCTACAATAGGAATGGGGAAATTTTTGGAGATCAGAGGGCCCTCTTATTACTTAAAACTTTAAGAGCAGACATGGAAAGGTATTCCCAAAGTATAATTTAAATAAAAATATAGGTTATCAAATGGGGTGAATAATGACAAGTATTCCACCAGCACATCGATGTGCCAGGTACTCTTCTGTGTGCTTTACATTTTAAATTCACTTAATCTTCACAGCAACCTCATGAAGTAAGCATTTTTTTTCCCTCATAGGACAGGTGAGAAAACTGAGACATAAGGAAATTAAGTTACTTTCTTGAGGCCATACAATTAATAAATGCTAGAACTGGTGTTTAAACACTAATAGTTTGATTCCAGATCCAACCAGTGCCATTTTTTCTTGTTTAGAAAGACTGGAACAACATCAAATGCTGTGAAGTTAGAAGAGCAAGGCCTATAAAGAAATAAAAGAAATGGAAAGATTGTTTACCTTGGGAATTAAAAAACAAACAGTGAAAAAATCAGGAACAACCTTTCTCATGATCAAAAGGAAAGCACCATCTATATACAAAGACCTTAAACAGAAACTGCCAAATCCAGCTGAATTAACTACTTTTAGTGCTAGTAGTGCCCTAAATCAGCTTCTAATATAAGTGCTTTTCTCCCATAACCAGGATTCATGTGTCCAGGAGTCAAGGGGTGGAAACTAGAACGGCACCACTCACCATCACCCCTGGTAAGTCTCACTATATAGCCCAATATACAATCACTTTTGGTAAATGTTCCGTAGGCTCATGGAAACAATATGCATTATCTCATTGGTGGGTGCAACTTTCTACATATGTTTATTAGTTTAATGCAGCTATGTATCCTCTTCTTGGTATTTTTCATGTTTTAATTTCCAAGCATTCTTGAATCTCTAGCAAGGTTTTTTGAGTTTTTGTTTGTTTTTTTACATTTTTAGAAAATGCCAGTCATTATTTCCTCAGTTAGTCCTTCTGCCCTGTTCTTTGTTTCCTTCATCTTTGGGACTCCAATTATACATATATTAGACTTTCTCACCGTATCTCATATGTATCTGACACTCTTTTTAATTTTCTACCCGTTTTGCTCTCTGTGTTTCAGCCAGGATATCTCCCATTGACCAGTTTATTGATTCTTTTTTCTACTATGTGCAATCTTCTATTAAACTCATCTATTGAATTTTTAATGTTATTTTTATTTTTTGATAATTAAATTTTCATTTTTTAATGATATTCTCCACTTCACTATTTTCTTGAAACTAATGATCACAGCTATTTTAAAGTCTATTTGTGATAATTCCAATATCTGGATCATCTGTGGTTTTTTCTATTGTCTTTTTTTTTTTCTTGGTCCTACTTACTGGAATGCTTGATAATTTTTATTAGTTGTTGGACATTTCACATGATAGACTGTAGAGGCCCCAGAAGGTATTATCTTCCCTTAGCTTTACTCTACCTCTGGTAGACAGAGTGAGGGCAGGTCACCTTCATCCAATCAGGGACTGGGTTGACCTAATTTGAGTTTCAGTCTTTATGAAGTTTTATTTTCTCTGTTTCACCTCTACCTCTAGACTGTAGCTTTCTCAGAGGTTTTACAAAGCCCATCCTTTTAGTGAATTCTGAAATACAGTTTTTGTCTTCTTGCTACCATGAAATGGTAGAAAACTCTACTCTGAATTTTATGAGCTTTCTGGCTACCATCTCACATTCCTGCCCTGTGTAGTTTAAGAATTTGGCAAATGCCTCAAGGACAAAACTGGTTACATGTGGACCTTAACTTTTCCATGCCTCCCTTTCTACCAATATCTTGCTCCACCCCACGTCCTGGCTCTCTTGGTATCACTCAACTTCCATTTTTGTCTCTTTGGCCCTGTGAGATTGCTACAGGTTCTGCTGAATTTTCTCTCTCTTAGCTGCAAACTTCGTCTTGCTCTGTACCTGAATTCTTAACTACTTGCTCGGAACCAAGAATAGTCAAATGTCCTGAGGAAAAAAAAGCAGCTACAAATGTCACCTCACTCCTCCAAGGTTTTCTTCTCTCTGCGATCTCGGACCTTGAATCCTGATTGTTTTGGTGGCTCTCTGATGCCTCCAAGCATGTGCTGTTGCTATTTCATATTGCTTCTCACTGATCTCAGTAGGAGTGTTTGCCTTCTGCAAGCTATTCCTTCATAGCCCCAGAGTCTTATTTTAAAGGAACTTTTCAAATCCTCTACATGGATCATACTATGAACACTTTTCAGCCAATTACCATTTTTACTTGAAATTATATCTAATATTTAGGTTCACACCAGCACAAACAAATCTACCTTCCTTTGTTTGACAACTACATAATATTCCATTGTATAGCTAGACCATAATTTATTTACTCAATATCTTACCAATGTACCTCTTTTCTAGCTTTTTACTATTAAAGTTTTCAACATGGAGAAAAATAGAAATAGTATGGTCAACACTGACAAAGACTTTTTGCTTGATCAGACTTTAGACAGGCTCCTGAAACTTCTCCTGCACCTATCTGTGTACTTCTTGTAAAATCTAGTTTTAGGGAGAACACCCCAACCTCAATATCTTGACATCTGATCAGGTTCCTTATCCTCTACCTTCCCCCAAGTGATGTCTCATCACCTTGGCCTGTCTTCAGCAAGAATCCTGTTAGATGGGTCTGGCCATAACCCCCCTTACCCTTGATGTTTCCTCCTGGTAATTTTCCATTCACTGACCCCCCACCCTGCTTGTTGGCTATAAATTCTCACTTGCCTATGTAGTATTTGAAGTTGGACTTGAGCCCAATCTCTCTACTCCTCTGTAAAATCCCACTGCAGTGGTCCCTGTATCTATCAGGATGGTCCTGAATAAAGTCTGCCCTACCATCTTTAACAAGTGTCATTGAATGTTTTTTCTTTAACAACACTTAAATATTCATCTAACTAGATTTAACAGTAATGACATTTTGTCACTTTTCTGTTCTTCCTAAGCTCTTCAACATGTGTCTCCTAAGAATAAGGGTATTTCTCCTTTATTACCACAATATATTGAACGGTTTTGTTATGTCTGTTGTTTTGCTGATACAAATAATGCTTTCAATAATATTCATGCATATTTTGGCTAACATGCCACATGATATTCTAAACAATGGGTTTACTGGTTCAAAGTATAGGTGCATTTAAAAATTTTGTAATAACTGGCAGATTGTTCTCCAGAAATGTTACACCAATTTGCACTCCCAACAAACAGTGTATGGGAGCTCCTTTGAAAGAGACAACTTTTGCTGTCTCTCTTTGGGTGTCTCATCTGGTGATCTTGGCATCCTGTGATTTATAGAGCGTGTCAATTAGTACTTGAAAGTCACCAACTGTATGAAGGCACTAAGGGCTTCTTAAACTCAGGGATGCTTTTCAGAACCTTAAGTATCCTGTAAAAGAAGGCAAACACTGAGAAAACATAAATGCTAAAATTTCAATTCTGATTATCTAACTATACCTAAATCATGAAAGGATCTAGTAAACCATTCCTAGATAAAAGAGAATTTAGTTTCACAGAGGCATGATCAAAAAGGAAACAAAAGGAAAGGAGCCAAACTTGAGGATATCAGGTATAAGTTAGCCAAAATCTACATGGATATTATTTAAAGCATTTTTGGTATCAGAAAAATAATAGTCACAGCGAAACTGTTCAATACATTGTGGTAATGAAGGAGAAATGTCCTTATAAGTAAGAGAATGCAGAAGAGCTCAGGAAGAACAGAAATATGAAAAAATGTCAAATGTTTCCTCAAATAAAGAAAAAATTATAATAGCCACAAAAACATTTATTTTAGGTAAAAGCAATGATTAGTAAAGCTTATTCCACTTAATTCAGATAAAATTAAGTTGGCAGACAGCAGAAGCAAGGAGAACTACAATCCTGCAGCCTATGGAACGAAAACCACATTCACAGAAAGATAGACAAAATGAAAAGGTAGAGGACTATGTACCAGATGAAGGAACAAGATAAAACACCAGAAAAACAACTAAATGGAGGTAGGCAACCTTCCAGGAAAAGAATTCAGAGTAACGACAGTGAAGATGATCCAGGACCTTGGAAAAAGAATGGAAGCAAAGATTGAGAAGATACAAAAAATGTCTAACAAAGACCTAGAAGAATTAAAGAACAAACAAACAGAGATGAACAATACAGTAAGTGAAATGAAAAATACACTAGAAGGAATCAATAGCAGAATAACTGAGGCAGAAGAACGGATAAGTGACCTGGAAGACAGAATGGTGTAATTCACTGCCACAGAAAAGAATAAAGAAAAAAGAATGAAAAGAAATGAAGACACTATAAGAGACCTCTGGGACAACATTAAACACACCAGCATTCTCATTATAGGGGTTCCAGAAGGAGAATAGAGAGAGAAAGGACCCAAGAAAATATTTGAAGAGATTATAGTCGAAAACTTCCCTAAAATGGGAAAGGAAATAGCCACCCAAGTCCAGGAAGCACAGAGAATCCCAGGCAGGATAAACCCAAGGGGAAACATGCTGAGACACATAGTAATCAAACTGACAAAAATTAAAGACAAAGAAAAATTATTAAAAGCAACAAGGAAAAACAACAAACGATATATGAGGGAGTTCCCATAAGGTTAACAGCTGATTTCTCAGCAGAAACTGTACAAGCCAGAAGGGAGTGGCATGATATATTTAAAGTGATGAAAGGGAAGAACCTACAACCAAGATTACCTGGCAAGGATCTCATTCAGATTCGGCGGAAACATCCAAAGCTTTACAGACAAGCAAAAGCTAAGAGAATTCAGCACCACCAAGCCAGCTATACAACTAATGCTAAAGGAACTTCTCTAAGTGGGAAACAAAAGAGAAGAAAACGACCTACAAAAACAAACCCAAAACAATTAAGAAAATGGTAATAGGAATATACATATCGATAATTACGTTATATGTGAATGGATTAAATGCTCCAACCAAAAGACACAGGCTCACTGAATGGATACAAAAACAAGACCCATCTATATGCTGTCTACAAGAGACCCACTTCAGACCTAGGGATACATACAGACTGAAAGTGAGGGGATGGAAAAAGGTATTCCATGCAAATGGAAATCAAAAGAAAGCTGGAGTAGCAATAATCATATCAGATAAAATAGGCTTTAAAATAAAGAATATTACAAGAGACAAGGAAGGACACTACATAATGATCAAGGGATCAACCCAAGAAGAAGACATAACAATTATAAACATATATACACCCAACATAGGAGCACCTCAATACATAAGGCAAATACTAACAGCTATAAAAGAGGAAATCGACAGTAACACAATAATAGTGGGGGACTTTAGCACCTCACTTACACCAATGGACTGATCAGCCAGACAGAAAATTAATAAGGCAACACAAGCTTTAAATGACACAATTAGACCAGATAGATTTAATTGATATTTATAGGACATTCCATCCAAAAACAGTAGATTACACTTTCTTCTCAAATGCACATGGAACATTCTCCAGGATAGATCACATCTTGGGTCACAAATCAAGCCTCAGTATATTTAAGAAAATTGAAATCATATCAAGCATCTTTTCTGACCACAACGCTATGAAACTAAAAATAAATTGCAGGGAAAAAAAGGTAAAAAACACAAACACATGGAGGCTAAACAATATGTTACTAAATAACCAAGAGATCACTGAAGAAATCAAAGAGGAAATCAAAAAATACCTAGACACAAATGACAAGGAAAACATGACGATCCAAAACCTATGGGATGCAGCAAAAGCAGTTCTAAGAGGGAAGTTTATAGCAATACAATCCTACCTCAAGAAACAAGAAAAATCTCAAACAATCTAACCTTACACCTAAAGGAACTAGAGAAAGAAGAACAAACAAAACCGAAAGTTAGCAGAAGGAAAGAAATCATAAAGATCAGAGCAGAAATAAATGAAATAGAAACAAAGAAAACAATAGCAAAGATCAATAAAACTAAAAGCTGGTTCTTTGAGAAGATAAAAAAAACTGATAAACCATTAGCCAGGCTCATCAAGAAAAAGAGGGAGAGGACTCAAATCAATAAAATTAGAAATGAAAAAGGAGAAGTTACAACGGACACCACAGAAATACAAAGCATCCTAAGAGACTACTACAAGCAACTCTATGCCAATTAAATGGACAAGCTGGAAGAAATGGAGAAATTCTTAGAAAGGTACAACCTTCCAAGACTGAACCAGGAAGAAATAGAAAATATGAACAGACCGATCACAAGTAATGAAATTGAAACTGTGATTAAAAATCTTCCAACAAACAAAAGTCCAGGCCCAGATGGCTTCACAGGTGAATTCTATCAAACATTTAGAGAAGAGCTAACACCCATCCTTCTCAGACTCTTCAAAAAAATTGCAGAGGAAGGAACACTCCCAAACTCATTCTATGAGGCCACCATCACCCTGATACCAAAACCAGACAAAGATACTACAAAAGAAGAAAATTACAGACCAATATCACTGATGAATATAGATGCGAAAATCCTCTACAAAATACTAGCAAACAGAATCCAACAACACATTAAAAGGATCATACACCACGATCAAGTGGGATTTATCCCAGGGATGCAAGGATTCTTCAGTATATGCAAATCAATCAATGTGATACACCATATGAACAAATTGAAGAATAAAAACCATATGATCATCTCAATAGATGCAGAAAAAGCTTTTGACAAAATTCAACACCCATTTATGATAAAAACTCTCCAGAAAGTGGGCATAGAGGGAACCTACCTCAACATAATAAAGGCCATATACAACAAACCCACAGCAAACATCATTCTCAACGGTGAAAAACTGAAAGCATTTCTTCTAAGATCAGGAATGAGACAAGGATGTCCACTCTCACCACTATTATTCAACATAGTTCTGGAAGTCCTAGCCACGGCAATCAGAGAACAAGAAATAAAAGGAATACAAATTGGAAAAGAAGAAGTAAAACTGTCACTGTTTGCAGATGACATGATACTAACATAGATAATCCTAAAGATGCCACCAGAAAACTACTAGAGCTAATCAATGAATTTGGTAAAGTTGCAGGATACAAAGTTAATGCACAGAAACCTCTTGCAATCCTATACACTAAGAGCGAAAAATCCAAAAGAGAAATTAAGGAAACAATCCCATTCACCATTGCAACAAAAAGAATAAAATACTTAGGAATAAACCTACCTAAGGAGGTAAAAGACCTGCACTCAGAAAACTTTAAGACACTGATGAAAGAAAGCAAAGTTGACACAAACAGATGGAGAGATATACCATGTTCTTGGATTAGAAGAATCAACATTGTGAAAATGACTGTACTACCCAAAGCAATCTACAGATTCAATGCAATCCCTATCAAATTACCAATGGCATTTTTTACAGAACTAGAACAAAAAACCTTAAAATTTGTATGGAGACACAAAAGAGCCCGAATAGCCAATGCAATATTGAGGGGGAAAAAATGGAGCTGGGGGAATCAGACTGCCTGACTTCAGACTATACTACAAAGCTACAGTAATCAAGACAATGTGGTACTGGCACAAAAACAGAAATATAGATCAGTGGAACAGAATAGAAAGCCCAGAGATAAACCCATGCACCTATAGTCAACTAATCTATGACAAAGGAAGCAAGGGTATACAATGGAGAAAAGACAGTCTCTTCAATAAGTGGTGCTGGGAAAACTGGACAGCTACATGTGAAAGAATTAGAACACTCCCTAACACCATACACATTAATAAACTCAAAATGGATTAAAGACATATATGTAAGACCAGACACTATAAAACTCTTAGAGGAAAACATAGGAAGAACACCCTTTGACATAAATGACAGCAAGATCTTTTTTGATCCACCTCCTAGAGTAATGGAAATAAAAACAAAAATAAACAAATGGGACCTAATGAAACTTAAAAGCTTTTGCCCAGCAAAGGAAACTATAAACAAGACGAAAAGACAACCCTCAGAATGGCAGAAAATATTTGCAAATGAATCAACGGACAAAGGATTAATCTCCAAAACATATAAACAGCTCATGCAGCTCAATATATAAAAAAAAAAAAAAAACCCAATCCAAAAATGGAAGAAGACCTAAATAGATATTTCTCCAAAGAAGACATATAGATGTCCAAGACGTGCATGAAAAGCTGCTCAACATCACTGATTATTAGAGAAATGCAAATCAAAACTACAATGAGGTATCACCTCACACTGGTTAGAATGGGCATCATCAGAAAATCTACAAACAACAAATGCTGGAGAGGGTGTGGAGAAAAGGGAACCCTCTTGCACTGTTGGTGGAAATGTAAATTGATACAGCCACTATTCAGAACAGTGTGGAGGTTCCTTAAAAAACTAAAAATAGAACTACTGTGTGACCCAGCAATCCCACTATGGGGCATATACTCAGAGAAAACCATAATTCAAAAGGACACATGCACCCCAGTGTTCATTGCAGCACTATTTACAATAGCCAGGACATGGAAGCAACCTAAGTGTCCATCAACAGGTGAATGGATAAAGAAGTTGTGGTACATATATACAATGGAATATTACTCAGCCATAAAAAGGAACAAAATTGGGTCATTTGTAGAGACATGGATGGACCTAGAGACTGTCATACAGAGAGAAGTAAGACAGAAAGAGAAAAACAAATATCGTATATTAACGCATATAGGTGGAATCTAGAAAAATGGTACAGATGAACCAGTTTGCAAAGCAGAAATAGAGACACAGATGTAGAGAGTAAATGTATGGACACCAAGGGGGGACAGCGGGTGGGGTGGGGTGGTAGTGGGATGAATTGGGAGATTGGCATTGACATATATACAGTAATATGTATAAAATAGATAACTAATAAAAACCTGCTGTATAAAAAATAAATAAAATAAGTTAAAAAAAATTAAGTTGATCGTCTCTTAGCTTAGACAACTTGTTTTAGACCCTGCTGAGTGTGAAAACTGAAACATAACCATTTGATGAGGTAGTTAAAGTCCTCTAAGTTTTGCCAGAAGGCTGGCAGAGGGAATTGGTGGAGCAGGCGTACCTTCTGAATATGACCAGCTATGCAATGTATGATTAACTGAGCAGGATCTTTGTTTTATTTTCTAACTTATGAAATATTTTCAACCATCACTGAAAATGATGCTCTCATATAAGTTTATAGTAACGTCAGCAACTAACATTTGTAATGAATTGACAAAATTGTCAAATGATTTGCATATTTGTTTTTAATTTTGTCCTCAGGTTTTGCAGAGAAGCAAACAAAGGCTTAGAAAAAAATATTTAAATAGACTAATTTCATATAGCTAGAAATTTGAAGGCTGAAATTAAACCCAGAATATGCCACTTTATACTTTAAATATTATTGAAATTTTATAGAAGATACAGAAAATCATAAAGACTTAAATAGTACTTTTATATTTAAGAGAGAATGCATACTAATATTTTTCTATATATACATACATGCAAATATCTTTAATAATTGTTTGCCTCATGTCAAAATAATTGTTATTTTATTTTAAAAATTTGTAGAAATAAAGCGGACCAGAGAAAGAGAACTTCCGAGAATACCACTATACAGAATTAATTAGTGTTTATATTCTGGCATATAGCTTTCCAAAATTATATGTATGTATGTATACATGAATAGTAGAATGAATAAATATTTACTGTTGTAGTCTGCTATTTTCACTTAGGAATATATTGAGAGTGGTTTTCCACATCAATAAATATTTCCTGTTTATATTTACTATGACAGTGCTTTTATCATTATAAAAATAACAAAGGACTTATGAATGCAAGTAGTTTAAAGAATTTCTTGCATCCCATCTTCATCAATAACTCCCATCAACAATTATATATCCTCATATATAACATATATCCTCTCTTTTTCACATACATGCAAACTTAGGTTATGCACTGTTCTGCATTTCCCTTTGTTCACTTAATAATGTATTATTGAAACCTTTTATTTCAGTACACACATAGAATATGCCACTGAATGAATATATCATAATTAATTTGACTGGCATCCTACTGATAAAAATTAATGTTTCAGTGGTTGTTTTTCAATATTATAATGTTGCAATAAATACAACTAGTACTAGAAGTACCAGTAATATTGTTAATGTTATTATCATTATTATTATCACTGTGCCAGTCACTGTTCTAAGTAATTTATGTACAATAACGTGCAATAACTAGTTTAATCCACACACCAACTTTACGAGGTAGTTAATATTATTATTATGCTTTTACAAATGAGGAAAATGAGGCACATGGAAGTTAAATGAATTGCCCATATTACATAGATGGTAATTATGTATATATTTCCACACATGTTAATAAACATATAGGATAATTTCTAAGATGTGTGAATCAAAGAGAATATTCAACTAAAGTTTCAATTGATATGGTCAAATTGCCCTTTAAATGGGGCTCTATCAATTATATACTGCCTTCAACAATATATGTAATTTCCAGAATCCTTCCACTCCGTGGGCATTCTGAAACTTTGTTAATTTGTGCCAACATAATCGGTGGACAAATCAAATTGCTTTTTTTTTGGTTCAGATTGCCTTTATCATAAATAAATGTACGCAGGTTTTCATATAATTATTAGATATTTATAATTCTTTTCCTATGAAATATCAACAAAAATACATGTTTACTTCTTAAGAGCTAATACAGTTTAAATGTCTTAATACCACTAAACAAGTTTTAATGGATAAGCAGGTGGCATGAACAAGGTGGAGGTGAGGGATGAGAGAGAGTGGTAGAGATCGGAGCCTCTGAAGTCTACAAATTCAGATTTTTAGGAGAGCAATTTGGGGTTTACATATTAAATGGGTCCTCAAGAGCAACTGATCTAAAATGAAATGTGAGCTGAGCACTGGCTGTTAAGAATCAGCGCAGTGTCAAGAAATGCTATTTGGATTGTAGGACTCGAATTAAAATATCAACCCAACTTTGCTCCCTCAGTATCTGAACAATGACTTGCTTGTTAAGCCCTATTTTCTCTCAGATTGCTGAATTGTGATAAAAAGGAAGATTTTTGGTGGAGGAGGTGAAGATTTCTCTCTTGGCACGTGTGACTTCATCTGTTTGAATGAATTTTTAGTTTGTGTGACAGTTTATCCCTGCCCTTATATAAATCCACATCTGAATGATGAAAAATGATGGGTCGACCCTACTCAGGCTCCATTAGTATTGAAATAGTGTGCTTACCTAGTCCATTTAAAGAAGAATCTCTGAATGTTGATTAAAAATGCTCATGGGTTCATATATTTCAAGTATATTTTCTCCTGGAAGAGGATTATATAACTGTCATACTATGTAGATGGAAAAGTTATTATCTATATGCTTATGACTCCTACATCCTATCCTCAAGTTAAAACTATTTCTGGAGCTCAACTTATATAAATCAACTTACCAACTGGCACTTCAATTTGGGTATCTTAAAGGCACCTCATACTAATTGGATTCTATACTGAACACATCACTTTCCCACACAAAGCTACTAGTCTTCAAAATCTCTGTCTCACTGAATGAGACCACTATCTACCCAGCTTCCCAAGCCAAGGGCATCCTTGGTTTCTCCTTCTGTCTCACTGCCCACAATCAAACATTCATCAAATCCTGTTGATTATGTCACTTATGTATCAGTTAAATCCATCCATTTCTCGACACCCCTTATCATGGGACTTACCATATTTGTTATAACTGAATTTTTATATGTGAATCTGATAGCAATTCTTAATAGTAAGCTCTTCATTTTCCCAGCATCTAACCCAAAGTCTGGAGTATATTAAGAATCTCATAAACATTTTAAAGTTATTGAAAGTTTTAAGTGAGAAAACAAACATAAATGTTAATAGAAGGTAAGGTTCTACTAAAATGTAAAATGTTTTCAGAAGACTGGGAAGAGAGGTGAACATAGAATCCATTTATTTCATTTTAACATTTAAATGAAATATGTGTTTAACTCCTTTTTTGTGCTGAAGACTGTGTTGTGTACACCTGTAAAGTTACTTGTTTCATTATAAGAACCTTGTAGGTTCTTTACACATAAAGTACTAAAGATTGAAAAAGATTACATACCTTATAAATTACAGAATGTCCAATATTATCATACTTGTCTTTCACTAAACCCTTAGGAAATAAACAGAGATTTTAAAAATATCATTGTTTTCAGATAAGGAATGAAGACTCAGAGAAGGTGAAACTCAAATCCCGGTTTTCTTGATTTTCATTCAAAGTTTTCTACACTGTATTATGAAATGTATAAAAAAGATTGTCAAAGAGCTGGCTAACTCTAGCCAAAACCTATCTAGAAGATGCTGGAGAGAGAAGGCCACTTCTTGTTTCATTTTAAAGAAGAATCTATGAGTCTTAACTACGATTGAATTTTCCAAACAAACAAAACCTCTAGATGCTTTACCTGAAGATATTTTATCTAATATATCTATTGAATTTGCCTTATTTTATTAAAAATGTGATTAGAATTGACTTCTTAGTTTTTGAGTGATAACAAGTGAAGATAACAATTTAAACGGCCACATGTGAAGTTTTGCATTACTCTACCTTGCGTAAAATCAGATGAAGGGATGTTAATTCGGGGGGTGGGGGGATGCTATACAAAATGAAAGGTTTTATCACCAAAACCCAGGGATATTTGGGTTTTGATTTATATCTATCCTCCACCAGAAACTTCTACTAGCAGCCTGCGTTCAATCTATTGGAAATTTGGTGAAAGACTACTGACCAAAACTCAGAATGCATTGTTCCTGACTGTGACTCTGAATAAGAAATGGATCGGCAATGCTGACACCCATTCCCGTGGGTTTGTGTAGCAAAGCGATTCAGCCCACAGCTTTAGAGACTGGCATCTTTGGTGTCTAACTTCATCATGAACTATTTTATTATCCCTGAACAAGTTACATAAGTAGACTAAACCTTAGTTTTATATTTTATAGATTTTCTATGATTATTTGAAATACTACATGTCATGCAGCTGACAAAGTGCCTGGCACATAAGAGTGATTCATAAATATATTAGCAGCCCTTAAGAGCAGAATTACAGACAGTCAAAGGTGGGAGAGGCCTGAATAACCACATGATATGATGCTGCATTCTATAGGAGGGTAAACTGATTACCAGAGAGTGGAGGTAGTTTGCCCAAAGTCCCAAAGACAGGTTTCCAGTACAGCAGTGGGTCTCAAACTTTGGAGGGCACCAGGATAACCTGGAGGACTGACTTAACCACTGATTGCTAGACCCTATCCCTGGAATTTCTATAGCTCTAACTCAGGTCCAGAGATTTTTGCTTTTCTAGCAAGTACCCACATGATGCCAATGTTGGTAGTCCATGTACTGCACTGAAAATCACTGCAGTACAGAGATCTTTGCACAGTACGTTCTGTACTACTCCGTATCTCTGTGGCATTCAGGATGGATTGGTGTCCATCACCAGTTGGCCTAGGGTGTGTGTTTCATATATGCCATAGTTGAAAAGCACATTTAATACATAAAGTAGTTTTGTTTCATACTAACACATTACAATCATCAGCTTCAATATTAATAAAGTCTAAGTGGCTTCCCTAAGGTCTTACAGATGGAAAGGGCCAAAGTGTGACTGTGAGACCAGCCCATCTAACACCATGACCTATGCTCTATTTTTTTTTTTTTTCATGGGAAGGCATTTTATTTTAAATGTAGCAGTGTGTACATGCCAATTCCAAATTCCCAATCTATCCCTCCCCCGCGCTCTTCCCCCGATAACCATGAGTTCGTTCTCTAAGTCTGTGAGTCTGTTTCTGTTTTGTAAATAAGTTCATCTGTATCATTTTTTTTTTAGATTCCACATATCAGTGATATCATATGATATCTGTCTTTCTTTGTCTGACTTACTTCACTCACTATGATAATCTCCAGGTCCATCCATGTTGCTGCAAATGGCATTATTTCATTCTTTTTTATGGCTGAGTAATATTCCACTGTATATATGTACCACATCTTCTTTATCCTTTCCTCTGTTGATGGATATTTAGGTTGTTTCTATGTCCTGGCTATTGTAAACAGTGCTGCAGTGAACATTGGGGTGCATGTATCCTTTTGAACCATGGTTTTCTCTGGATACATGCCCAAGAGTGGGATTGCTGGATCATATGGTCACTCTATTTTTAGTTTTTTAAGGAAGCTCCATACTCTTTCAACTCTATAAGAATTCTTCTATCTTTGCTCAATGAAGCTGGGGCCGAAACCCTGCAAAACCACGTTCTTCCTCTGTCAGCTGCCTCTGAGTCTGCCAGTAGAGGGCAGTAGAGGGTGACTGCGTGGCTGGAGGAAGAGGTGGAGATGTGCTCCTTCCTATTTGCTTCCCGACTGCCTACTGTTAGAAAGAGGGGCACCCAGGCTTGCTTCTTCACCCTGCTAGCAGCAGTGGCAGCAGCTCAACTCAGTTTGCCATTTTCCCATCACTCACAAAACCAGCCTCATCTTTCCCACAACCTTCGAGACACCAGCACTAGCCAGCCAGTGCTCCCTCTTTCAAAGGTCTGAGTTTCAGCTCTGAGAGGCTCCTCTTCTGGGTTACTAAGTTTTAATAATTCAGGCTGCTTTCCTTTGCTCCCCCAGCCCTAGGAGTGAGAGTTGTTTCCTACAACTGCTACTACCCTGATACTTTAAAGGGTAAAAGCCTTTAAAGGGTAAAAGGCTTTTTACCCTTTTAGTTTCCTGGTAAACGCCATTGTATTTAGTTCACAGTTCTTTCTATTAAATTATCTCTGTTCAAATAACTGGTGTGTTCTCTGTCTCCTGATTGTGCCCAGAACTAACACAATATTGGAATTTGAAACAATGAATTAGATTCTTTTTTTTTTTGGTATAGTTGGCATATAACATTATATTAGCTTAAGATGTACCTATAATGATTCAATATTTTTATGTATTGCAAAATGATCACCACAATGTCTAGTTAACATCCATCACCATACAAAGTTACACATTTTTTTCCTTGTGATGAAAACTTTTAAGATCTACTCTCTAAGCGACTTTGAAATATGCAGTACAGAATTATAAACGATCATCACCATGCTATATATTACAATGCTATGATTTATTTATTTTATAACGGGATGTCTGTACCTGTTGATCACCTTCACCCATTTCTTCTACCCCCTACCTCCTACCTCTGGCAACCTCCAGTCTGTTCTCTGTAGCTATGAACTCATTTTGTGTGTGTGTGTTCTGGGGTTTTTTTAGATTCTACATATAAGTGAGATCATAGGTATTTCTCTTTCTCTTTATGACTTAATGTCACTTAGCACAATGCCTTCAAGGTCCATCCACGTTGTCTCAGATAGCAAGAATTCCTTCTTTCTTATGGCTGAATTATATATATCACATTTTCTTTATTCATTCATCCATCTGTGAAAACCTAGGTTGCTTCCATGCCTTGGCTATTATAAATAATGCTGCAGTGAACATGGGGGTGCAGATATCTTTTTGAGTTAGTGATTCTGTTTCCTTTGGATAAATACCCAGAACTGGAATTTCTGCATCATGTGGTAGTTCTATTTTTAATTTTTTGAGGAACCTCTATTCTGTTTTCCATAATGGCTGCACCAATTTACATTTCCACCAACAGTGCCAAGTGTTCCCCTTGCTCTCCACCTTCACTAACACCTGTTACTTCTTGTCTTTTGATAATAGCCATTCTTACAGGTGTGAAGTGATATCTCATTGTGGTTTTGATTTGCATTGAATTAGATTCTTATTTAAGAAAAACACATCTGAGATATAAGAATTTAGCTACTCAAATATTAAAATAATACAAAGCCAAATAAACTTACAGAATAATGGTGCATTTTAAGAGATGAGAGAAGCTGGAATGATTAACAGTCTGAGAGAGCAATGGACTTATGTTGAAATTTTCTCAATTCACATTGAATTGTAACTTCAAATTGCATGACAACTCTGATACGCCAAGACTGACCAACATGGCACTTGAGAACCTAAGATGGGGGAATTTACTAGAGGAATAACTTAGATCACAAAGAAGAAAAAAGAAGGAAAAATATGTACATTAAGTATCCTGTATTTTAAATATAACATGCCATCGCTTTTTCAACTATAAAAGCAATTTATATTCACAGCACAAAAATTGGAAAAGAAAGGCACAAAGAATAAATTCAAAATCTCTACAGCCTTCTTACTGTGCAGTTGAATTTGACTTTTTAGTACTCAGGTTTTCACTTTTTTTATATCATTATTGTTTGCTTACTGTTTTGTAACGATTCTTTTATTTAATAAGATATAATCATTTTACTATGATCATAAGTAAGTAGTTTTAATGTGTTGGTATTTTGAACATTGTTAATATACTTTCTCTCTTACCTTATCCATCTTCCTGCAGGGAGTTGAGCATATGTTTCCGAAGAAATGAGGAAGAACTAAGCAATATACAGCTTCTGATAAGAAAACTACTATGTTGACACAAGAAAATTAGCTTGAGAGGTGAGCTCTGTTGAGGTAGGATTTTCAAACTTCCTTTATCTTTCCCCCATTTAAAATTGCAACAACAATGCCTCAAGGATGCGTACTTACAGAGCCCTCCCAGAGTTTGGCAGAGATACGCCTTCTACAC
Source organism: Balaenoptera physalus (assembly GCF_965194825.1). Lineage (NCBI taxonomy): Eukaryota > Metazoa > Chordata > Mammalia > Artiodactyla > Balaenopteridae > Balaenoptera > Balaenoptera physalus. Next base: position 77,480,444 of record NC_138893.1, read on the forward strand.
ATGCCAATAAATTCAGAATGCTTTCCTCCTGATGATAGGAGGATATGACATAGGGGATGTAATAGGAAAGGAGAAAGGTGACACCAAAAGGACGGGACTGAGACGAGCAGATAGTTGTATACCCTGCTTTTATCTCAGGATTGGCCCTGTCCTCGCACCAGAGAGATCTTGCTTTTCCTTGCTACCTTTAGTTTCTATGTGATACAGACAGGATCCCCAAATGCTGTGCATCCTGCTATGGAGCCGGTTGAAGGTGTACCAGAAAGGGAGTGAGGGGGGATCTCTAGCAGTGACCACAAAGCAGTTTTCTCTGAGCTAAACTAAAGCAGAGACATAGGCAGACCATGAAGAGTCTTACTCTGCCAGGGAGACAAGGTTGGGGGAAAGGCGTATGCAAAGTCAACCAAAATGCTCTGTCCTGAAGCCCAGCAGGACCATAGAATCAAGGAGGAAGGAACACTGTCCCAAAGACCAGCAGATCAAGCATAGATTAAAAGTTACCGTGAAGATAAGAGGACCTCGTCCCCTTCCAATGCCATGAGTTCTCCTAAATCATCCAGTCTGGTGTCCTTTCAAATACATAGCAACTTAGAGACAGAAGCAGGAAAAGGGTAAGAAATTGTGAAACTGAGTATTTTTATGAAGGAGTGACTGAATATTACCCAAAGTGACCATTTAAGTTATCAGACTGAACTGGCTTGGCTTAAAACTAGACTGAATACTGGTCATTCTTCCCACTAACCTGTGGGAGGGGACTTGAGAGAAAAGGCTATATAAATTATAGAAAAAAATTAAGAAAAGTACATTTTCTCTATACCTCTGAGTCATAGTTTCAGTTTAGTTTTTCAGTCCCTTTCATCATTATTTCTTACATAATCTTAGGAGAGATATGATATTTCACAAGATGTATTACTTATCTATTACTGCCATAACAAATTACCACAAACTTAGCAGCTTAAATAACACCCATTTATTATCTCACAATTCCTGTGGGTCTTATAAGACTGAAATCAAGGTATTGGCAGGGGCTGCAGTTCTCAGCTGGAGCCCAGGCTCCTCGTCCAAGTTCACTGGTGGTTGGCTGAATTCAGTTCTTCGCAACTGTAGAAATGATGTTCCTGTTTCCTTGACACAAGGGTCCCCTTCATCTTCAAGCCAAATCAGTGCATCGAATCCTTGTGCTTCAAAATTCTTTGTCTTCTTCTTCTGCTTTTAGCTGCTGGGCTTGCGTGATTACATTGGGCATCCCCACATATCCAGGATAATCATTCTATCTTAAGATAAACTGATTAGTAACCTTAATTATCTGCAAATTTCCTTTCGCCATGTAACATAACATAACCTCAGGAGTACCACCAAGGGTGCAGAGATTGTGGGGACCGTAATTCTGCCTACTACATCCAATTGCATATAGAGTAGTTTGTTTTGCTGATTTCATACCATTGTCCATTCAGGCTCTTTGTTTCTTTGTTTATAATAAACAGTTGAAAATGAACACCCTTGTATAAAGCTTGAGCACAGGGTCATGCCTAGGGACTTTACAGAGGAATAGTTGCTGATCATACCCCCAAGAACCATAATATATGTTAAGTATTCACCGACATTCAGCTCCCGGGGCCCTTCCATGGATGCAAATAACTGGGAGTCCGTGAGACCTGTGTGAGGCTATAGAAAATAAAGCACTACACAGCAAAGTGACTCAGTTATACACATATATACATTCTTTTTTATATTCTTTTCCATTATGGTTTATCCCAGGACATTGAATATAGTTCCCTGTGCTATAGAGTAGGACCTTGTTGTCCATCCATTCTATATGTAATAGTTTTGCATCTACTAACCCCAAACTACCAGTCCAGGAAAAAAAAAAAAAAAAAGAAAGAAAGAAAAAGTAAAGCACTGTGCTATCAAGCAGTATGGATGCACACTCCACCGATGGCTTACAGGCTCCAGTTCTCCTGGGAGATGACATCCTGGGTACAACTACTGCCTTTTTTGCCTGTGGCATAAATCCAGAGAAAAACATCTTTTTCAGCAGTCTCTGGTGTCTGACCATACAGAATCAAGTTGGAGCTTGGTCAGGATGCCATGGTTACAATACTTGCACCAGAGAAAGGCAAAGCATGTTAACCAGAAGCACCAGGGCCCAGTGGGCCCACTGGCACCTCAGTTTCAGGCTGCATTCTGTCATTCAGGCTGATACACCTGCAGGGGGCGCTGTGGAGGTAGGGAACTCTTCAGGATCTCACACAAAGTTTGAAAAAAGTTTTGGGAAATTCCTTCCAACCTCCAATTTATTTTAACTTCAATGAAGCAAGTAAAATCCCTTATGATCCTTCTGCCAAAATCTTTGTCAGTACTAAATAAACAACGCAAGCTGGAAAATTTTTTAAAGTGTATATAATCACAGATGCTGAAGAAATTGTTATATGTAAAACAGAATTCTATATACAGCCCTATGTTAATAAATTTTAAAATCTCAATTAAGTGGATAATTATAAAGAAATTTTTAAATTATAAATTGCACTCAAGATGAAGCAGGAATGTGAATTTATCAAGTTTAGTGCATATAGATGGCATATCAAATCATTAGGGAAATTATAAAATTCACTAAATGGGCTGTGATAATAATTATTTGGAAAGGTTTATATTTTATCTTCACTAGCATTTAGTCCAGGTGGATTAAAAAAATACAATCAAATATAAGACCATGAAGTACCTGAAGATGATAAACATGACATTTAAATAATCTCATGGTACATCTGTCCTTTCAAACCAAGTGAGAAGCAACCAAGTTACTTACAAATCCCTTTCAATCTGATGATGAAGAAAAAACAGTCATTTTTGGTTTACATTTCATTTAATTTTCGGAGATGATACAGCATCGTGTTCCCAATCCTGAATTTAGATCCTTGTCCATTCTTGTGTCTCTTGGGCAAATTCCATAATTTGTCCAAGGTGCACTTTGTGCCTAATTTTCTTCAGCTGTAATGGGGGAATAATAATAGCATTTACCCTGTAAGATTGTATGAGAATTAAGCAAGTAAATACATGTTGAGAATTTAGGACAGGGTCTGGCATGTAGTAACCACTCAGTAAATGCCTGCTTTTATTCTCCCATCCCTCTTGTTCTGTGATTCCAATGACAAATAAATTAAAAATTCTGGATATATCCTCCATGTCATTTTAAATCTTTTCCCCCATTTATTTACCTCATTCTTTTCCTCTGAACCCAAGAGAACTTCTTACTTTGTCATTACATTTTATGATTTGCTTTTCTACTGAATATAATCTGCTTTTCTCTGTTCCCTTTAATTAACTTTAGATTTTTGGAAACCATATTTTTCATTTCTAGGCAGACTTTCTGGGTGTCAGATTATTTCACTTTTTATTCATTGCAGTCTTTTCTCTCACTCTCTTTAACTCATTCGAATTAGACTTTCTCATATTTCCTTCTTTTACATGTAGCATCCACTTCAAATGTGCCATTCACCTTGCTTCCTTGAACTAAGCCAACCTTTTCAAACATTGAAATGTTTCTCTCTCTGGTAATTTTTTCTCTCTGTTTGCCCATCTGTACAGAGGGGAAGGTGGGGAGAGCCTATGATTGACTGAGATGATCAATAAGATGATTGATCTTTCGGAGATCCAGAGATAATTTCTTTCAGAGATACAGCCTTTCCACAATTTTTTTTTTTATAAATTTATTTAATTTATTTATTTATTTATTTTTTGGCTGTGTTGGGTCTTCATTTCTGTGCGAGGGCTTTCTCCAGTTGCGGCAAGCCGGGGCCACTCTTCATCGCGGTGCGCGGGCCTCTCACTATCGCGGCCTCTCTTGTTGCGGAGCACAGGCTCCAGACGCGCAGGCTCAGTAGTTGTGGCTCACGGGCCTAGTTGCTCCGCGGCATGTGGGATATTCCTAGACCAGGGCTCGAACCAATGTCCCCTGCATTGGCAGGCAGATTCTCAACCACTGCGCCACCAGGGAAGCCCTCCACAACTTTTAAACCTTATGAAAGAATAATGTCAGTTTAGGTTTTTATTTTTCCTTATTAATTCTAAGTCATTGGATGGAGTAGGGAAGAAACATATATTTCAATAGTTTGCCAAAGCATTGTTTTTCTGAACATGCTATGAAAGGACGACGTTCATGGCAGCAATGGTCCTTTCTTCTAACTGGCAGCCTCCAAGTTACGAGGCAACCGTGGAGTCCCCTTTTTACATAGCATGACAGTCTTGATGTACTTGTCAAAAGCATTAGAATAGGACTTCCCTGGTGGTGCAGTGGTTGAGAATCCACCTGCTAATGCAGGGGATGTGGGTTCAAGGCCTGGTCCAGGAAGATCCCACATGCCGCAGAGCAACTAAGCCCGTGCACCACAATTACTGAGCCTGTGCTCTAGAGCCCATGAGCCACAACTACTGAGCCCGTGAGCCACAGCTACTGAGCCTGTGCTCTAGAGCCCACGAGCCACAACTACTGAGCCTGTGAGCCACAACTACTGAACCCCACATGCCTAGAGCCTGTGCTCCGCAACAAGAGAAGCCACCGCAATGAGAAACCCATTCACTGTAATAAAGAGTAGCCCCTGCTCGCCACAACTAGAGAGAGCCCACACGAAGCAACGAAGACCCAACACAGCCATAAATAAATAAATATTTTTTTTAAAAAGCATTAAAATAAATTTTTTCCGAAGATCTGTCCCATGGCCCACCTTCCTCTTTTTGAAACATAGTAGGTGCTTAATAAACATTTGTTGAATGAATAACTGTTTCTCAAGTGGTCTTTTTCTCCACATAAAATTAATCTTATTCCATTAGTTCTTTCCTCAGTATGTTTTCCTGGTATATCTGCTGGAAAGAAATGACAACCAGTAAAGCAGTCTTTATAGCACCATTATTTGAAGAAAGTATTATTTCTCTCTCATCAAAAACTAGTTGATCATAGATATATGGGTTTACTTCTGGTCTTTCAGTTCTATTCCACTGATCTGTCCTCATGCCAATAACACACTGTTTTGATCACAGCAGTTTGTGGTAAGTTTTGAAAATGAGAAGTGTGAGTCTACCAACTTTGTTCTTTTCTAATATTGTTTTAACTATTTGGGAACCCTTGTAATTCTTCATGAATTTGAGAATCAGCATTTCCATTTCTGCAAAAAAGGCCATTGGAATTTAATAGGGATTATACTGAATCTGTAGATCACTTTGTGTAGTATTACCATCTCAATAATATTAAGTCTTCCAACCCATATTCACAGGATGTCTTTCCATTTGTTTAGATCTTTCTTAATTTCTTAAGCAATATTTCATACCTTTAACTTTGTATTAGTTTGCTAGGGCTGCCATAACAAAATACCACAGGTTGGGTAGCTTAAACAATAGAAATTTATTTTCTCACAGTTCTGGAGGCTAGAAGTCCAAGATCAAGGTGTTGGCAAGATTGGTTGTACTCACTTCTTTATTGATGCTTTAAGGTTCTCTCTTTGTCTTTGACTTTCAGCAGTTTGATAATATCTCTTGGCATGGATCTCTTTTTCATTTATCCTTCTTGGAGTCCACTGGGGTTCTTGGATGTGTATGTTTGTGTCTTTTTTCAAATTTGGGATATTTTCAGCCATAATTTTTTCAAATATTCTTTCTTCTCCATTCTCCCTTCTTCTGAGACTACAATTTTGGGTATATTAGTGTGTTTGATAGTATCTCACAGGTCTCTTAGGGTCTGTTTATTTTTTTATTCTCTTTTCTTTCTGCTCCTCATACTGGATAATTTTAATTAACCTATCTTCAAATTTGCTGATTTTTTCTTCTGCTTGGTCATGTGTGCTATTGAAACTCTCCAGTGAATTTTTCATTTCAGGTAATATGCTTTTCAGCTCCAGAATTTAGGTTTGGTTCCTTTTTATAATTTCTGTCACTTTATTGTTAGTCTCTATTTGGTGAGACATTGTTCCTCTGGTTTCCTTTAGCTCTTTGAGCATATTTAAGACAGTTGATTTAAAGTCTTTATCTTGTAAGTCACACCATGTCTGTGATTCCTCAGGGACAATTTCTGTTAGTTTTTTCCTGTGCAAGGGGAGGCGTATTTTTTTGTTTCTTTGCGTGCTTCAAATTTTTTTGTTGAAAATTGAATATCTTGAATGTTATAATGTGGTAACCCTAGAAATCTGATTCTTCCTCCCTCCTCACGGTTTCTTTTTGTTCTTTGCTTTGTGTGTAATTGTTTATTTGTTTAGTGACTTTTCTAAATTATTTTTGTAAGGTCTGTATTCTTTATCATTTGTTGTCTCTGAAGTCTCTGTTCCTTTAGCTGGTGTTCAGCTAGTTCTTTTACCTTGAACCCCTGGAAAGAAGAAAGAAAGAGAGAAAAAGAAAGAAAGAGAGAAAAAGAGAAAGAGAGAGAGAGACAGAAAAAGAGAGAGAGAGGAAGGGAGGGAGGAAGGGAGGGAGGGAGGGAGGGAGGAAGGAAGGAAGGAAGGAAGGAAGGAAGGAAGGAAGGAAGGAAGGAAGGAAGGAAGGAAGGAAGGAAGGAAGGAAGGAACCTCTCAGAGCCTTTGCACATTGGCTCTGGGCTGGATACTCCTTTACTGCTTAGCCAGGCTACTTTGAACTCTGTCTTAGCCTTTACTTTCTACTTGTGCTGAGCCTAGAGATCAGCAAGAGTTATGGTTTTCTTAGGCCTTTTCTGAGCATGCATGCTGCCCTGGACTTGTGTGTGACTTTCTAAATTCCCTGTTATACATGGGTGAGTTTCATTTCCCTAATTCTCCAATGAATCTCTTTCTCCCAGACTTTAAGCATGTCTATTTTTATGTCAACTATCATCTTTAGCCCCACGTGGGAGTGGGTTGTTCATTTGCCTTACAATGTTTTCAAGAAATGCCCTTCTCTGCCCTAAAATAGTTCCCAATTATGTAAAACAAAGTGCCTTGTATCAGTGCTTCAGACAGCCCACAAACAGGTCAAAACAAACAAAATTCTTTGAGAATAAGGTCTGCTCTTTTCCCTCCAAAACCAAAGACCAAGCAAGCCCTCACCCTGGAAACCTGTGCTACTGTCTTCAAGACCACTGCTAGCCAGGGGTGGGGGAGGGGCAGGGGCAGGTTAAACTGCCACAAAGCGTTCCTACCATTTTTACGTTGCCTTTTTCTTGCTTCAGTGTTTGCTTGTTTTCTGTAAACTTTCGACTGTTTTGCAGAGTTCTGACACAGTTGATTATGAATTTTTGCTCAATTTGTCAGTGTTTCTGTGAAGAGACAGACCCTTGGAGCTGCCTACTCTGACATTTTCACTGATGTTACCAAACTTATGATTTCAACTCAGCCATGCTCGACCTGGCTCTTTTTTTGCCTTTGCTTCTCAGTTTGAGGAGATTTTTCAACAGTGTGAGATTTTAAGTAAAATCATCTGGTTTTGAATTGTAGCCTGGCCACTTAGTAGGTGTGTGACCCTCAGTGAGTCACTCCATGAACCTTGGTTTCAGTATTTGTAAATGAGAAATGATAGCAGTCAGCTTTGAAGGGGTACTATGTGTACAAAATGAAATAATCCATATGTATTTGAAAATGTTAAAATATAACATATGATAAAAATACCAATTACATTAAAATGCAAAATTTCAAAAAGCTGCATTTTATCTCCCATCTCCTCTGCCATTCAGCTCTCTACAAAATCTTCCCAAATATTTAATCTTTGTTTGATGACTTTTTTGTCAATCTTTCCAAAGACTATAATACTATTGCCACTTATTTACCATAAAAAATATTTTAAATGGGAATGTATTTGTGAGGAAGGTAAGCCAAAATATCTCATAAAATTGTTGAGTAGAATAAGATAATTCACATCTTAATATTACTTGAGGGAAAAATATATCTAGTATTTCTCACAATATTTGTTCCATTCCAAGACAATCAAATAAATGATTCTGCTACTTCAGAAACACAGCCACATCAGGAATTTGCTTTCCCCGGTTCGGTTTCATGAGTTCAGTGTTCTTACTATTAAAATTACACATGAGAATCACCTGTAGAGGGTTTCTTCCTTTAAAAAAAAAATACAAATCCTCTTCTGAATCTGGAATGAGAATGAAGAGCCAAGCATATGTATTTTTTTAAAAGCTCTGTAGAATATTATAAGCAGTCAGGATTGAAAACCGTTGATTTGAATGTTTCTGTTTTCTAACATAAAGAGGATCAAGAGTGATATGGACATAGCATTCCCTGGGCCATAAGTACACCAATCTTACATCTGCATAAAACATCATCACACCTGTTATTTTCCTTGAGTCTGATACCAACTGAATGCTACAGAGAAGTAAATGTTTCCATTTTACCATTCAGCTGAATTCAGAGGCAATGAGTGATTCATCAGAGGTCAGCCAGCTAGGAAGTGAGAGAATCACAAGTCAGATCTTAGCTTGATTTTAAGACAGTTCTCCTTCCATAGCACCAGATGTGAGCTTTTATATCGTCCTGCCCATCCAGCTTTCTTATCCCTCACTCCCAACACTCCTGCTGTTGATACTTTTTGGAAACCTGTGTCTTTTAACTTATTTCTATTTCAGGGCCGTGATCTAGTCAAGGAATCATGGTTTTTTCCTTATCCAATGTAAACATTATGATTCAACACACCAAACAAACTCTCACCAACCTCTACAATGGTTTTATCTCTTTGTTTATCTAAGATTTCTGCCCTTAAAATCTTCCTCCTTGGATCAATACAGTCTTTTCTTCCCTGGTTATTTTTATGGATGTCTGCAGACCACTAGAGAAAACCACCCTGTGAATTGCTTCTTACTCTCTATCCTCATCAAGAATATCCATGTCACTCAGCAATCCATTTCAGTGTTCATGCTTTATTCATTCCCCAATGCCTGATACTTCAAAACTTATCTCACTTACTAGTCACTTTTCAACTTACTATCAGTAGGCTTCTGTCTCAGTGGTACCACTGAAAGTACCATTTGGATGTTGGTACCCTAACATCCAAATCCAGTGAATTGTGTGTATTTCTGGCCTTATTTGACTTCTCTGTGGAATCTGATGCTAAACCATTCCATTTTTTCTTGAAACTGCCTCTTTCCTTTATGCCATTCTCAACTGATTGTCTTATTTCCTTCTTAGTGATTTTTTCAAGCTGCTTATCTTCTTCATGGCCATCGTGTAATGATGTTTCCTGAGGAATCTCTAAGGTTTTGTCCTTAACCTCTTCTTCTTACTCTGTATGGTCTCCCCAGGAAAAATCACCCACTCCTTTGACGTTAAACATCCCACATATGCCAAATAATTCTTGCATCTGTCACTGTGCCAGCAGGACATTGAAGGGATTGGGGAGCTGATCAAGGAAAAATGATACGACCATGAGGTGGCAGTAGCACCCACAAGCTTTATTTTGGTGATATTTTGATAGGTTTCATATGGGGAACATACCTCACAGCATGAGACACTGGGGATGAAGGCAAGGGAGCTCTTAGGGAAAAGAAGGAGGGGAGAGGGGGAACTTACCCTCTAGAGATGTCTCTCAGCATTACAGAAGGGAATCTGTGGGGCAGAGAATTCCAAAGGGCTGCAGCAGCTTGGGGCTTCAATAGCGCCAGGGGTTTTATCTATAGCTGGCAGATGTTGGGTACAGTTTCGTGAGGTATGCAAAGCAGGCAGGCTCTAAATCACTAGAAATTTGCTTGCTTGGGTTATATTTAAAGCAATCAGATGCGTAAAAATTTGATATTGGCATTGGCAGGCTTTTGTGCTAATGGGTCTCAGCCTGCTGTGAAGAATAAACAACCAAGGGGCTAATATACAGAGACCACTTTGGTTCCTTTATATAACAGTATCCCAGATTTCTGGATAAACTCCAGGAACCTCAGTATCTTTCCACTAAATGTAGTTTCTTTTTCTCTTATTCTATCTCATTGAAAGGAATAGTGTGTCATTGAAGCTAAAGCAACCCTCCTTATCGTTCAAGTACTCTAACTAATCCATGACCATTTTATTAACTGTACTCTCTTTACATCTTTTATTTCATCTCTTGCACCCTATTTCGATCACAAATGCCTTAGGTCGTGGTTTCTCTATATCTTGCACAGATTATGGTCAAGGTCTCTTAACTAATCCTCCTCTCTCTAGTCCTACTGTTTCCTGACACATCTTTGCACCACCATCAAGGTAATTTTTCTAAAACTCAGATATGCTGATGTCCATTTGCTTGATTAAAATTCTTTTTAAACTCTTTATAGTATAGAAGAGGGTTTGGCAAACTATGACCTGCAGGTCAAACCCAGCCCTCTTCCTGGTTTTGTAAATAAAGTTTTATTAGAACATAGCCATTCCCATCAATTACATACTGCCCATGGCTGCTTTCACACTACAACAGCTGAGTTGAGTAGTTGTAAACAAGACTATATGGCTCACAAAGGCAAAAATATTTACCATCTGCTCATTTACAGAGAAAGTTTGTCAACCCCTAGTCTAAAAGGTAAAGTTCAGAAGCTTGGCATGACATAAAATCCCTTCATAAGATGACCACTCTACATCTTGGTTTTATCCTCACTATATCCCTCATTACTATTCTAAATCATAGCCATATGAAACTACTGGTAGTTTCCAGAGTGTACCAAATGGATAAGTATGGGAAATATTTAATGGGCAGAAAGAACAATGGCATCAAGAATAAAGCATCCTGGTACAATTGATATAAACTGCTATAAATATTTGTGTGCAGTTTTTGTGTAGACATAAGTTCTCAACTCTTTCGGGTAAATATGAAGGGGTACAATTGCTGGATCTTATGGTAAGTATATGTTTAGTTTTTTAAGAAATTGCCAAACTGTCTTCTACAATGGCTGTACAATTTTGCGTTTCCACCAGCAATGAATGAGAGTTCCTGTTCCTCCATACCCGCACCAGCATTTCATGTTGTCAGTGTTCCAGACTTTGGTCATTCTAATAGGTGTATAGTGGTATGTCATTGTTGTTTCAGTTCGCATTTCCCTGATGACATATTTATTGAGCATCTTTCCATATGTTTATTTCCCATCCTCATATCTTCTTTGTTGAAGCATCTGTTCAGATCTCTTGCCCATTTTTTAATTGGGTTGTTTGCTTTCTTCCCGTTGGATTTTACCAATAACCTTTTACTGTTGTTATAATTATCATAATCAAAATTACTAATAACAAGACAAAACATTTGTGAGTGTTTACCAAGTACCAGATAATGTGCAAAGTGTTTTACAAACATTATCTCATGTAATTCTCATAATCACACTAAGTTTATCCATGGATAAGCAGCTGAGAGAGATTCAATAACTTATATAAGATCACGCAGCAAATAAGCAGTAGGTTTGGAATTGCTACCCAGTCTTTGAATCTCCAACCAGAACCTTAATCACTGCACAACATTCTTTCCCTTCCTTCTACTGATTGTGACAGGTTTGCTTCTTCTGGTTAAGCTAAGAACATCAGAAGGATAAGGAGAGTAGTATGTTAGATGTCAGGATCAGCGGATACATGAATCAATGTAATAATCGATATATCTACATCTATACGGTATCTGATTAGAAACTTGAGACAAGAAACGTACCTACATTTAAAGAGAAAACAAAAAGCCTGGGAAACAATTCTTAATTTTTCCACTTAAAGTAGAATACTCTGAGTAGTATTTTTTTTTTCCATTTTAAAGAAATTAAATTTCCTCCTACAGTCAAAGAGGTAACAATTTAAAGTGTAATGTTTTTCCTCTCCCAAGTCACTAAAGGCCAATTAACAATTTCTAATTTGGTCTGCTGCTCCCTTTCATGTGAATCAATTACTAATCCAAATAAGGCTATCATCATAATCCATTTAGTATGCTGAGGTCTTTTTCTCTTGGACACATCTCTAGACATTAAGGCGATTAGTAGAAGTTATAAATGTTATATACATATCATGTAAAAGATGAAAATAAGGCAGTTTATTAAACTTAGCAGAGTTCTTGTGCTTATACTAACGCAGAGTGATTAGAATTCCATTTCTTGGGATGAAAACTTTTAAACCTTCAGGCTGACACTACAGCCCTTCTGGCAGCTTCAGGCTGGGTGGCTGCTTTCACTTCTACACCTTCTTCTCTGCCTGAAAAGTGTGGTTTTGCCTGATTATTAAAAGTCCACTTCCAGAATGGAAACCAAATTCCCTTTAGCTTGCTCGGGAATGCAGGAGTAGGGAAGCCTCTCCAGTGGGGTCAGGTCACTAAGAGAAGTTTCCAGCTTTTACCTGACATCGCAGACCCCCCAGCAAGCCCCCCAGCAGGCCACTGCTTGAAAACCAGGTGCTTTCTGATCTAATCACTGGGTCACATCTCGGTCTCACTCAACTCACTTCTCCCCTGTGCCTCAGGTCTTTCTCTCTGTGGTTACCTTTGCCTTTATTCTAAGTCTTAAATCCTCCTGCCCTTTAGTCTTCCCTCTCCACCAACCCTCCCTCCTTCCTTGTTATGGAGTATAAATGCACAGAATTTAATTATTCAACGCATTCATTGCTGTTCTCTCTGAGAAAAGAGATGGAGAAGGATATGAAGAGGAAGTATTGAAAACCAATGCAGGGAAATGACAGATGTCTGACAATCCGTGCCATCCATGTTTTTGGAGTTCTCATCTCTGATCTATGGTCTTTGACCACTTGACCTTACATACAGAGAACCTGATGGTCTTGCATTCTCTTCTTTCCATCGGGAATATGGCTCTCCTAAACTCCCCTTACCCAGACATCAGCCCTTTCCTAAACTTCACCCTAATAAACAAAACTACTATCCTTGAACACCTACTAGGAATAAGGAACTGGGATGTTGCTTTTTGCTTACGATTTCATTTCAACCTTTTTGCATATCTCCATTGTACAGGTGAGAAAACCGAGGTTCAGAAACATTAGTCATTTGCCCCAAACATAAAATACTCGTACAGTACAGAACAAGGATTTGAAGCTATGACTTTGATTCCTTAATCTACTCTCGCTTCACTACCTTGTCCCTTCTCTCCAGAAATTATGTTGGAATCTTAGATAAGAATGAGTTGCTATTCAGATGTTCTTTAATGCTAAATAGGTCATTTACTCTTAACCAGCCTGATGATGCAGTCACTCTCTGTCACACCCTAATATCCCTACTCTCACAGACAGACACGAATAGGGGACACAGTCTTGCTGAGTTCTACTTCAGTAAGGGAATCAAGCCATTTCCTCGTCTATACTATGGACTAGTAAAATCTCTAAGGTCCTGTCTCCTAGATTTTAAGTCTCTCTAGAACAGAAACTGTGCCTAATTCATCACTCTCTATACAGCACACTCTATCTAGAGCACGTAAAGAACTTTGGACGCCTAGCAGGTGCTCAAGCATTTTTATTAAAAAGCTGAACTGAACTATGCACATCTATAATTCAAGGATGCTATGTTTCATCATTTTCATAGTCAATAAAAACAATAACTGGAAAACATATTCCAAATTTAAGTAGCATCTAATTTAATGCAGACATTATGGAACACTTCTGATAAAATTTCTCATTAATTCTTCTTCCAGCCTGTCACTTAGCAAATAATAAAATAATGAGAAAAATTAGGTCTTGCTGAATTGTCCAAAATTGTGAAGTTCTGTAATATAGATTCAAATCTATGACCTGGTTTCCTTCAACTTTTTGTTTAACAAACAGGGCTTCATTACTCTGCCTCAGAGTAGCATTGACAGAAAGGAAATAGAAGCATCAATGCAAATTGACCTATCATACTACTTTTAGTACTGGCAAACAGCAGGATGAACTTACAAATTTATCTCAAAATATAAATAATTTAAAAACACAAGTATGTGCTTGCAACAAATACGTTCTTTTTTATTGAAGTGTAGTTGCTGTTCAGTATTATATGTTACAGGTGTACAATATAGTGATTCGCAATTTTTAAAGGTTATACTACACTTATAGTTATTACAAAATATTGGCTATATTCCCCATGTTGTACAATATATCCTTGTATCTTATTTTATCATACCTAATAGTTTGTACCCATTATTCCCCCACCACTATATTGCCCCTCTCCGCTTCCCTCTCCCCACTGGTAACCACTAGTTTATTCTCTATATCTGTGTCTGCTTCTTTTTTGTTATATTCATTAGTTTGTTGTATTTTTTACATTCCACATATAAGTGATATCATCCAGTATTTGTCTTGCTATGTCCGACTTACTTCACTCAGCATAATGCCCTCCAAGTCCATCCATGTTGCTGCAAATGGCAAAACTTTGTTCTTGTTTATGGCTGAGTAGTGTTTCATTGTATTTATATGCGAAACCTTCTTTATCCATTCATCTGTTGGTGGACACAGGTTGCTTCCTTGTCTTGGCAATTGTAAATAATGCTGTTATGAACATTGAGGTGCATATATCTTTTTGAATTGGTGTTTTCATTTTTTGGTGTTTCTTTTTTTTTAATATATACCCAGGAATGAAATTGCTGGGTCATTTGGTAGTCCTATTTTTAGTTTTTTGAGAAACCACCATACTGTTTTCCACGGTGGATGCACCAATTTACATTCCCACCAACAGTGTACGAGGGTTCCCTTTTCTCCACGTCCTCACTAACATTTGTTATTTGTGTTCTTTTGGATGATAGCCATTCTGACAGGTGTGAGCTGATATCTCATTGTGGTTTTGATTTGCATTTCCCTGATGATTAGCGATATTGAGCATCTTTTCATGTGCCTGTTGGCCATCTGCATGTCCTCTTTCGAAAAATGTCAGTTCTTCTGCCCATTTTTTAATTGGGTTGTTGAGTTATATGAGCTGTTTATATATGTTGGATATTAATCCCTTATCGGTTATATCATTTGCAAAGCAACAAATATGTTCTTAATCTGAAATGTCCCTTACACCTGAAAAACCAAATTGTCAGGAGTCACCAATTAAAGGACAACTAGTGCTCTCCTGATTAAACTTTTCTCTTCTATAGCACTTCTTAAAATTACCAAATAATTTATGATTTAAAAGCAATCACACAGAAGGTGGATTAAGAACTCCTTTTAGGGATTTTGTAACTTTCTAGATTTGCTCAATCTACATACTTTTATGTCATAATGTCAGGAAAGTGGTGGCCACAAGAGATGATGATACCACATAAGTCAGAATTTTTAAGTACATTCCTTATAGTACATGCAGAATCATTTCTTTATTGATATTTTAATGCTCTAGATTTATATTTTTTAATTCCTTTTGTGGTTTTTTTTGGTTTTTTTTTTAAAGGAATTCCTTTATTTTTATTTTTATTTATTTATTTATTTATTTTTGGCTGTGTTGGGTCTTCGTTTCTGTGCGAGGGCTTTCTCTAGTTGCGGCGAGCGGGGGCCGCTCTTCATCGCGGTGCACGGGCCTCTCACTATCGCGGCCTCTCTTGTTGCAGAGCACAGGCTCCAGACGCCCAGGCTCAGTAGTTGTGGCTCACGGGCCCAGTTGCTCCGCGGCATGTGGGATCTTCCCAGACCAGGGCTCAAACCCGTGTCCCCTGCATTGGCAGGCAGATTCTCAACCACTGCGCCACCAGGGAAGCCCTCCTTTTGTTTTAAGTAAAGAAATATTGTGGTCAAGATACTGTCTTTTATTTCTCACTAAATACAAAGATCCTCAAAGCCACTATAGTTTTAAAGATAGTTCATTTAATGAAGCTGGTGCAGTGATGTCAACATATACAGACTGCTCAGCTTCAAGAAAATACTTTCTGGCCCTTATCTTTGCTGGGAGGAAAGGACGACAGAATTACCTGTCTCTGAAACATTTGTTTGCCTCATACAACAGCTTCTCTCTTTTCCAACTTGTCTGAGGCAGGCTGCCCAGCTCTGACTGCTGAGGTAAATTGACTGAGGGGGCAGCGAGCTCTGAGCTTATCAAGGCCAGGCCAGGCCCTCTATTAGTAACACAGGTGTGGAGGGACCCAAACAAAGCCCTGGCCACCAGCTTCACATAAGCTGCTCCTAAAGGCTTCACTGTGGGCAGAGCTGTGAACTGAGCTGCAAGCTGGGGCTGATGGGATGGCTAGAAGTAGTGGTACAGGTAGCTTCGAGTTCCAGTCTAGGAAAATGCTAGATGTGACCACACTTGCATGTGACTTTCAGTGTACTAACAGGGGTAGCCAGCCTTGGGATACAAGTCAGGAGGAAAGTAACAGGATGCCATTTTATCATCTAGGATGTAGCATATATATACAAACACACACACACACACCACACCCATATATTTCAAATATATCATATCTTTTTTATAACTTATTTTCTTCACCTGAACAACGTATTTTTAGCATGTTGGCATTTCTACAACAGCATTTTTAATGTCTACGTGGTATTCCATTATATGGATGTATTTGTTTATTTAACCAATCTGAATATTTGATAATTTGGTTATTTCCAGTTTGAAGTTACTTTTAAATTCTGTAAGGAATAGAAGTGGGAAAATATGCTTTTTACACATTTCGAATGATTTCCTTAGATAAAATTTGTGGAGGTGGAATTATTAGTGACAAGTGACAAGTGTTTAGACAATTGTTAACACAGTGCCATGATGCTATATAGGAAAGTTCACACCCAGCAGCAGAGAATCATAGCACAAGTTAGAGAAAACTGCCTGCTTAACATATTGGAATCTAGAATATCTTGGAATGAATAGAATTTTATTTGGGCCTTAGTGAGATCGAATAAGATTTCATAAATTCATTGAGCTCTTTGTGTCCCATCTGTTATTAATTCCTTGATTGTGACTGTTACTTACATTCCATAGGTTCTTAGCCTTTTATTGATTGATAAAAATTCTGTATAAATTCTGACAAAATAACCTTTTGTCAAAGATTTTACAACAGTATTTTGCCACTTTGTAGTTTGTCTCAAATTTTAATGATGTTTTAGGATATATGAATTTTTATGTGATCAAACGAGTTAATAATTCCTGTGTGATATATGATATATTTTCTTCCTCTAATTATAGGCTTAGAAATTCCACTACCAACAAGAAATCACATAATTAACATATTAGGCCTGTGTTTTACATGGAATTCTTTGGTCAATAGAGAATTCTCTCTCTCTCTCCCTTTTTTTTTTTTGGTATGATGTGAAATACGACTCTACCCCCAAATCTCATCACTTGCAGAATTCAGAAACATGAAATCTCTCTAGATTTATTTATAAAGCAAATTAATGTTCTGTTTTGCATCATATATGTCCATATCATTTCTTTTTAGATTTGTTCTTAGGGGAGAAATGAGAGAAAGAGAGAAATCAGGTGAGATATTTTTAAATGCTTCCTGTCCCCTTATCAATAAAGGGGTTTCTTGCTCCCTGTACCCTATCTATCATTAATTTACTTTTGAGTCTAGATTTAGGAGGAAGGAGATTTAGGACTTAGGGAGGATGAAACTAGATAAGAGAAACTACGAGAAAAAAGACCACCATCACTTT